>NC_091130.1:43521489-43851489 GCF_040183065.1 Periplaneta americana
CTGTCTGTCTGTCTATCTATCTATCTATCTATCTATCTATCTATCTATCTATCTATCTATCTATCTATCTATCTATCTATCTATCTATCTATCTATCTATCTATCTATCTATCCACCTATCCACCTATCTACCTATCTATCTGCCTTCCTGCCTGCCTGTCTGTCTGTCTGTCTATCTATCAACCCCAACTTGCTCCTTCATACCTATTCAGGGGAAAGTCATAGCTCTGCGCCGAAGTATACAGTAACATTTGTGAAGGATAAGGTCTATTTGGTGTTTTCACGTGAACTTATGAGGATCCAAGTGTTCGCAAGAAGCGGAGTAAGTAACAACGATTTTCACGTGAACGAGGAAAGAGCGAAACGAACGACTATCATCACGTTTCTTAATGAAATAAAATTAGTTTAAATGTGCATTTTTATTAAATTCAAGCATCATGACTTGGGACGATCCCATTGTAAGGTCTGTTCTTCAAGATGAAGAACCACTTATATGGGCACGCTTTAGAAATATGCATGCCATTTGTAACAGCAGTACATAATTAAATTAAAGCTTAGAGCAAAATGATACTTTGGATGGTGATCGTCGCCTTTAGAATTGTGACGAAAGGTACATGATACTGGAGGAGATTATTTTTAAGAACTGTAAGTACGTCAAGTGTGAATAAATAAGTATTTAAATTTAATTAAAGTGTTGCCACTAATTTTCGAATGATCGAATTACGATTTATATTGAGAAAACGGAAAAAACCCGGGACAATATCCAAATTCAGTCTTGTCTACTGCAAACATCACTATGCAGACAGTACTTTATTTGAGTGCATAGCTAACAATTTCATTTATGCAAATCTTTTTAATGGTATTCAAAGAATTCGACATTGGTACCTTGGTTCCAAAGAGATTGACGTAAATACATCTTTTCGTTCCCTGATTCCGTTACCCGGGTTCATTACCCGGCTTTCTCTAGCGATCCCTCGATATAAGTTAGACTTATTTAAGTCAAAAAGTATGGTTTTTGATATAAAACTGTCAAATTTTGTGTCGTAATAGTTCAAATACTATGCACTATATCGAAGTTAAATAGAGAATAGAGCGAGATGGACTGCGTGCAATTAATGCATGAAGAATCGTCTCACAGCCGATTGGTTAGTCTCCTAAGTTCAGACAAATCAGCTTGTCTGAGATTTTCCTTGATTTTCCTAAGGCACTAAGACCAATGATGTCCACCGCTGTGGAGCAACGGTTAGCACGTCTGACCGTGAAAGAAGCGGGCCCGGATTCGAATCCTGGTTTGGAATGGTTTAGGGTTTTTCCTTGAGTTATCCCGCAACCAACTGAAGCAGAATTGCTGTGTAACTTTCGGCGTTGGATCACGGACTAATTTTTCCATAATTAATTCACATATCGTCATTTTCCATATCATATCCCGGGTTACGTTCACGATGCGGCGTGCTGTACATGTACAAGAGCGCGGCCATTCGGCTACCCAATCATTCACAGAATAAACCCGACACTGCAGTGCAAGCCTTCGGGTCCCTCCTCCGTATAAGAGAGAGAGAAAAAAAAGAAAATTGATGAATTTAGAGGGTGATTCGAAGGGGAATTTCTCCCCCGAGTTCCGAGATATCCCCTCCCCCGGTAATTTCAAACATTTTTAGACTAAAAACTATAATTTATACAATAGGCCTATTATATTTAAATTTGATATGACTTTCCAGTAACTAAAATAAATTCTGTTTTGTCGATTCTCAGGTAGTTGTTTCCTCGAATGTTAGTGGCCTGCCGGCTGAACTTGATTGGTTGAAATTTAAACCGTCAGAATTTTCAGTTTTGATTGTTATAGTTAAGAAGCAGGCGTGAGTTTATTGGCGTAATTTTCAATGTTAGTTTTGCTTAGTAAATATTCCTTTTAATCTTGTTTACTTAAATACTTATAGCATATCCTACAGTGAGTATAAATATTTCAATGAACGATGTCAAAACAATAAACATTGTTTACTTTTCTGAAAAAGAAAGACGTATTTAAGAGTCATTGAAAAGTGTATCCGTTGCAATTAATGAAGAAAATTCTCAATTTTATTGGCTTTAAATTAAAGTGAAATCGATGAAATGTAATTCCATCTGTTTTACCTTCACCTAGTACTATTAGCGGTGAGTCAATGAATAAAAGGAATGCGAAATGAAATATAAAAAATGATGGGAAAGTAAGTATGTTGGGTTGTATTTCACAAATCTTATTCTAGGTGGTGTAGCCTATTTTGTAAAACTGAGTGAAATGCATTTAAAATTTCTTCGAAGCTCTTTAAAAACAGGTGGGGTATTCACATAAGTGTCCTTTAGCCCTGATCACATACAGGCTGAACCTTAAGTACTGCCATTAATTTCAGTGATTAATCTTTGGAGATTTATCCTTCGAAGAGGCGGAAAAATTCAAATATCTTGGAGCAATATGTCATCGGAACGCGCAGTAGAACCAGCCGCAATAGTACTCTACACCACTGAAGATATTCACCGCAGCAGTGAACGAAACGTTCTTGCCGTTTATGATTTCATTAACTCTCTAGAACAGCGGTGGCGAAAATGTAATCGTGCTCCGAGCCACTGTGTAACCTGCAACGTACATAGCACCTATGGAGGGAGGCGGACACCCGAAGGGAAGTGAAGCAACTGTCTGACTTATTAACGGATTTTCATTTTCCTTACTTCAAGCACTTAAATATAATTTTATACAGTACAAGGCTACAAACTAATGTTTAGTACGTGTAACGAAGAAAGAAATGAACAATAAATTAACAATTTCACAACCTAAAATTAACTGTCTTCGGAATGTCTGTACGACAAAGTTTCAAAATCAGGAATGATGTCACTTACTGCCAGTCGTAGTTGATCACGAAGGTATTTGTCTGCCAGTCGTGATCTAAATATGGTTTTTATTATTTTAATAGTTGAAAATAATTTTTCACAAACGTAAGTTGTAGCGAACATGGCTTCAACAGAGCAAGCGAAAGAACGAAGCTTCGGATATTTATTTTTTGGCAAAGATTTGAAAGTTCAACATTTGTCAAGCCCTTACATTTAGCTTTCATTTGTTATCACATAGTAAATCAGTGAGTTCAAATTGAAGAGCTAACCGCATTATTCGTACATCTGCTGAAAAAGGGTTGACGTACAGAGATGATGATGATGATAACAACAACAATAATAATACTTAACCTTTTAATGTTTCATCAGTAACATGTAGTATAATGTCGTTTTATGTTATACAACCGTTTTCCTCGTAATACTTGTGAACAAATCATACATTTAATATTCTCACCATATTGACAGCAAAAAAATGCGTCCTCCCATCCTACTTGGAACTTTCGTACATGGTTTCGAGAGAGACATATGACACTCGCAGGTCAGAGACAAATACAAATGGAACGGAGTTTGACTCCAGTGAGTGAGAGGGTGGGGGTTGGCGGAGGTTAGAAGCAAGCGAAATGCACAGCTATCACTGCGAGCCACAATGTCTCGCGAGTCACGTTCTCGCCACGGCTGCTCTAGAGTGACGTGATTTTTCATCCTAGATAGCATACACATTCTCGTTTTGTTTCTTAGTTTTACGTAAAGATATTCAGCATATTAAAGTTATTCATGTGTCAATTTTATTGTGTATTTTGGTTTGTTTTATTGTTTTACCCCCACCCCTCTAATCACCGAGAGTTGGCTAACTGGTTAACCGGCTAACGAGGGCGCACTCACCCATAGGCAAAACACTCCGGCGGAAAGCAAAACTGATCGCACTGTATTTAAAACAAATATAAACGAATGAAATCCCTAGTACTTTATTTGACCACATTTTTCTATGTTCCGTTATACATAGTCTACATATAAATATCCCCGGCGGAAAAGGTCTGAATTCAAGACAAATGTCAGGATGAGCTGTGAAAGAAATAAACGCTGGACCTACATCTCACCCCCCCCCCCAACATAAATTTCGGAATTTTTCTAAATAAAGCCTCCTGAAAATCGCAATCTTGGGTTTTGCGTGTTGCCTTCAGTACTTCAGAGCGAGCTTACTAGAATATCACTGGCATAGCGCAAGGACTCGTATATCTTCTCTTGCGAGGACTGCGGTCCCCTTTTCCTTCCTAACCGCTTCCAGGCTTTTAATACCTTCGGCTATCTTGTTGTCGTTATTCTTTCGATATCCCCTTTCTCCTCATGTGGTAACTATTAGGTTACGTAGATTTTTTATTTTTCCTTTAAACATTTTATAATGTTCCGTCAGATGAACGGTGAAAATAGGAATGAGACAAGTGGCCAACAGGCTTGGAGCTCACATAGACATTTCCTTTCATCCAAAATTTTCCTTGCAAAGATGTTTCTTCGTGTATCTTTTAAATGCTCCTCTCCTTTCAATAATTAATTAATTCATTCATACATCCATTGATTGATTAATTAATTCATTCATTCATTCACTACGTGGAAAACCAAGTGGCACATGATAATAATTATTCAGAATGAAGTGAAACGGACCACCTGGATAAACATAATAACTAGCATTTTATACATAAAAATTATACTTTTCGTTTTCGTTTTCTGTAGTGACCCTTCATTATAGACATATTTACGCCAAAAATTAAAAGTAGAATTACCACTGTTAACATGATAACTTTTAAATGAACTGATTTAGTAAAAAACGTATACAATGTATGAGAATGTCTGTCTCAATTTCATGGCACCGAATTCTTTGTGGACAGTAGTCTTAAATTGCTTACAGTATCTTATGAGAAATAATAATAATAATAATAATAATAATAATAATAATAATAATAATAATAATAATAATAATAATAATAATAATAATAATAATCCATGGCGCTACAGCTATTGAAGGGTAAAGGTCGACCAGCTGGCTGCTGGACTCACCGTCCATATACCAAATTAGAGGTGAACGATCATCCAATCAGATCGGAAATATCGTGTGTTTAGCACGATGATACTCCCAGCCGTTACAGCTAGTTTTCTGAACCGGGTTTCGCTACCTATTGTAGCTCCCCAAATTAATCACGTTGCTAGATGGGTACCGGTTCCATACACTGACTGAAATTTCATGAGAAAAGTCCTTCCCATGAGGACTCGAACCAACGCGCATTTCGTAACGCAAGCCCTAGTTATGATACCTTAAACTAACGTTTCTCAAACTTTTTTGAAGTGGGGACCACTTTTTAAAGTTAGAACAGTTTAGCGGACCACCTTACTCTTGTTCCCTTCGAAAACAAATTTATCATTTTTGTAGCATAATTTAATACCAGTATACTTATATTTTAAAATAGAATTAAGATTCGGTAATTTGGTCCACTGTTATGAATTACGGTGGTCCCTGGCTGGGTTACAGGCGCGGCACCAGATGTGCAGGGAAAAGATAATGAGAAACACCACGTTCATAGTGCTTTAAATCCCTCTTTTGCTGCTGAGAGTAGAGTGGGAAGTCGGTAGACGGGTAGGGTAATAAATTTCATAAAATGTCAGTATTGGGAGAAAAAGTGAAATTCGATTGCCATGCATCATTTCCAAACTCTGAGATTTTAAGCTATAGTGCGATACGCAGTTTGTTTGAATGTTATTTTTTCTTCTCTCTTTTTTGAAGGACCACAAAGGCAGACATCGAGGACTATAAGTGATCCGCGTACCATAGTTTGAAAAACTTTGCCTTAGACCACGAAGCTATGAAGCGGTACGAGAAACAATTATTAGATACCCATTTTTAGTCGTTTTTATCACTATGAAGTAATAAAATTGATACGAAGAGCAAAGCTTTTGAGTTTAGTCTGGAAATAATAAGCTGGTGTTTTTCCTAGAACAATTCAAGCAATTCGTATGATACTTTGCCACGATATAAAAATTCTCGGAATATATTGGAAACAGTTACGTTGTCGGATAATGGTCAACAAGGTCGTGCCGACAGTTGCAATGAATAGTCAATTGTCACAGAGGCATTCGTGTAGATCCGTTACTAGGCAATACAAATGTTCATCGCTTCTCGTGTGATCGAAAATATCATAGCTAGCGTGGACTAAGTTAATTTTCCGTCGGATTTCATGACTGTTATTTATTAACTATTTCGTATATGAGTATGATAATTCTGAATGCTCTTGGCATTGCCATCCGTTGTGTGTCAGACTGCGAGAAACGAAGTAATTCTAATAAAAATGTGCTGTGAATTTGTCTTTTATTATTTCAAGACCCTGTAAGAGTGGTTGAGGTCATAAAGACGTATGAGAAGAATTTTCAGACACTCTATGTCTATACTTTACAAACGTAACTCGGCGACGATGGGAACAGTCGTTAAAATCTTATCTTTTATGTCTGCGACTCGATCGTTCGTGAGTTTGAATTCCGTTCAGACCGCTGTGTCTACTCTGTCTGAATCCAAAATCAGACAATTACCCCTAAAATGTCTAAGTAAATGTTTCCTATAAGCATACTTTCATATCGGTGAATATTCTTACGAATAAAAGTTATAATATAAGGTAATTGAGATCACGGAGTAATATTATGATCTGGTTTTGTTAGCGATAGCTAAAAAGAGCGTATTCGTCAATTATTTTACAGAAGACCTTCAACGCTACAGCGCAGTAAATAGTCGTCTGCAAGCGTAGCGGATGAGGAGCGAATACTATAGTGCTGCCATACACAGTTCCTTCCATATGGTCTACCAACACTATTTCTGACCCTTCATTTCAAAATTGGCGACACCTAAAGCTTTGTATTGTATTGTATTGTATTCATTAACATTCCATGGTATTCATGCATTGCTTCACAGCTAGAATATGGAACAAGTCAAAAAACTTAATACTATTATAAAGTCTTAATTTAAAGTCATAGTCTAGATGAAATATATACAGAAGAGATTTACAATATAGTCTACTAGTACAACACAAAGTTTTAGTATCAATTTCATGAAGTGTTATTGAATGTCATGAATTCACCTACAGAATAGAAGGCGTGAGAAATTAGGTACTTCTTTAATTTGGCCCTAAATAATCTTATGTTTTGAGTTTCATTTTTTATGTCGATAGGGAGGCTATTAAAATTTTTACTGCCATATAAGGCACTCCTTTTTGATAGCACGATAGACTTGCCGATGGAGTATGAAAGTCATTTTTTGACGTGTATTTATGCTATGAACTGTTGAATTAGTTACAAAGTTTTCACGATTACATAAGAGGAAGGTTATTAATGAAAAGATATATTGACAAGCCATTGGCATTATTTGTAGTTTTTTGAAAATAGTCCTACATCTTTTATTAGGGGGGCAAGATCATTTATGAACACTAGAAAAAGTAGGGGATATTGATCCTTGAGGAATTCCATTATTAATAGTTCCCCATGCCGAGGCAGATTTCATAGTTGTATTGATTTCGACTTTCTGTTTCCTATCTATGAGATATGAGTAAAACCATTGGTGTACAACACCTTTAATTCCATAATAATCCAATTTATCTAGCAGTATTTTATGGTTTATACAGGCAAAGGCTATGGACAAATTACAGAAAATCCCTCCAACTTGTAATTTTTTATTAACTACCTCCAGAATTTTGTCAGTTAAACTAAATGTTGCATTTTCCGTGCCTTTATTTTTCCTAAATCCAAATGGTTCTGGAACTAAAATGTTGTATCTTTCTAGATGATGGTGTAATCTTTATACATACTTTTTCAAAGATCGTCATTGAAACTCCCTACCTCATACCTTAACGGGCTGTCATACGTTGACTATTTTCAAAAGCCAGTTGTCAAATAGAATGCTTACACTATGATCTTCCTTAAAACATAATTTTTCTAATAAGATGAACCAGGATAAGTGTAAATTTGGGGCAAATGTAATCCATGCCATTAAATGCCCACAATTCTCATTGTACAGGATTGTTTCCGATCTCTGATAACGAATTTGAATGACATAATGTGCGTCAGGAGTCACAAGATAGCTGAACTGTGGCGCGAGGTGACAGACCAGTAGTGAGAGATCTCATAGTCATAGTGCACGGCGACTCACAGCAGAAATTCCCAAGAAAATCGAGCCTTTTTTGGGAGGGGTACATTACGACCCTTTCCGATGCCAAGTACAGTTAAGTGAAAATAAAAGAAGCCTTCAATAAAAGAAGTTTCGTTATTTCCAAGAAAGGGATCTTCTGTATACTTATTAAGATTGGTAAAGGTCGAATGGAATTAATTTGTATCATTTCGTGGGGTGCGGCGACTTGTGACGGGGGGTGGATTTGCTTGCTTTTTCCACTCTGGAATTAATCCCATCCGAGCTTTGCCAATCTTATTAGGTACACACAAGATGCTTTTCTTGGAAATAACGAAACCACTTTTTTTTTTTTTTTTTTTTTTTTTTTTTTTTTTTTTTTTTTGCAGGCTCCTACGATTTTCAGGTAACTGTACTTGGCATCGGATTTTACACTCGGTAATGAATTTTGGAATAATATTTTGGGGAGATTCCATAGATAGTAACAGTATATTCCTACTACAAAAAAGAGTAATGAGAATAATAGTAGGTGCCAAATCTGGGAAATCGTGTACGACTATTTTAAAAAAAAACTACAAATAATACCCACGGCTTGTCAGTATATTCTTTTACCAATAAGCTTCCTCGTATGTAATCGTGAAAACTTTTTTTAACTAATTCAACAGTTACTAGCACAAGTAAGCGTCAAAAAAATTACTTTCATACTCCATCGTTATATGGCAGTAAAAATTTTTAATAGCCTCCCTATGGATATAAAAATTAAACTCAAAACATAAATTATTTAGGACCAAATTAAGTAAGTACCTAATTTCTCACGCCTTCTATTCTATAGGTGAATTCATGACATTCAGCGCTTCATGATATTGATACTAAAACTTTGTGTTGTACTAGTAGACTATATTGTAAACCTCTTCTGTATATATTTCAACTAGAGTGTGACTGTAAATTAAGACTTTATAGTAGTATTAAGTTTTTGACTTGTTCCATATTCTAGCTGTGAAGTAATGTACGAATACCATGTACTTATCGAGTAAAATAGTGTTAACATTTAAAGGAAATTATTTTTTTCATGAGAAAAGTATTCGTTTGAGACTAATATCACAGTCTAGTATATACAGTCACGAAGCTCAAAACGTAGTAAATATGCATCCATAGATAGTTGCTAACCACTAGGATTGCTAATATCGCCTCATTAGAGACAATGCGAAACAGTACCGACACAGTCAATTGTTCCTAGCACCCTCAAAACTCAAGCTTCGTGACTGTATATACTAGATTGTGCTAATATGTTATTAGAATTTTTTGTTGTACTCTCTACAAGGAATAAGGTATTAAAATCTGGAAAGTGATATTAGTTCCACTCTGTATGGCCAGGAATAAAGGAGAAGATGACGGTGATTGAAGATCTTGTCTATGCGCTTGAAACTGACAAGGAGACGACACGCTCTGTATATCACCGAATTAAATAAGATTGTGTGAGATGAAAGTACAAGACGTACTGTTTAAAGTCACACCTGGTATGGGTGGTCAATGATCCCTCGTTTTGAAAATATTGGCTATTGTTTTTGACATACTTCCGTCAGGTGCCTAATAGGGAAGCATTGGACTGTGTAACAGCGTAGCTCATGTTGTTGGATGCTGAGTTGTTATCCAGGCAACTTGAGTTCGAATCGTAACAGGTCCTATATATTTTTTTCTTTTAGTAATGATTAATTGTGTGGTCACAGTAATCTATTTACATATATCATACTTCTCATATAGTGATCGCTTCATCATGTTTTAAACAAATTACTAATTAATTAAAATTGTATTGTAAAGAATAGATAGATAGATAGATAGATAGATAGATAGATAGATAGATAGATAGATAGATAGATAGATAGATAGATAGATAGATAGATAGATAGATAGATAGATAGATAGATAGATAGATAGATAGATAGATAGATAGATAGATAGATAGATAGATAGATAGATAGATAGATAGATAGATAGATAGATAGATAGATAGATAGATAGATAGATAGATAGATAGATAGATAGATAGATAGATAGATAGATAGATAGATAGATAGATAGATAGATAGATAGATAGATAGATAGATAGATAGATAGATAGATAGATAGATAGATAGATAGATAGATAGATAGATAGATAGATAGATAGATAGATAGATAGATAGATAGATAGATAGATAGATAGATAGATAGATAGATAGATAGATAGATAGATAGATAGATAGATAGATAGATAGATAGATAGATAGATAGATAGATAGATAGATAGATAGATAGATAGATAGATAGATAGATAGATAGATAGATAGATAGATAGATAGATAGATAGATAGATAGATAGATAGATAGATAGATAGATAGATAGATAGATAGATAGATAGATAGATAGATAGATAGATAGATAGATAGATAGATAGATAGATAGATAGATAGATAGATAGATAGATAGATAGATAGATAGATAGATAGATAGATAGATAGATAGATAGATAGATAGATAGATAGATAGATAGATAGATAGATAGATAGATAGATAGATAGATAGATAGATAGATAGATAGATAGATAGATAGATAGATAGATAGATAGATAGATAGATAGATAGATAGATAGATAGATAGATAGATAGATAGATAGATAGATAGATAGATAGATAGATAGATAGATAGATAGATAGATAGATAGATAGATAGATAGATAGATAGATAGATAGATAGATAGATAGATAGATAGATAGATAGATAGATAGATAGATAGATAGATAGATAGACAGACATATAGATAGATAGATAGACAGACAGACAGACAGACAGACAGACAGACAGACAGACAGACAGACAGACAGACAGACAGACAGACAGATAGATAGATAGATAGATAGATAGATAGATAGATAGATAGATAGATAGATAGATAGATAGATAGATAGATAGATAGATAGATAGATAGATAGATAGATAGATAGATAGATAGATAGATAGATAGATAGCTTTATTGATATTGTTCACAAAAGTACAAAACTTAATAATTTAACAAAAGATCTATATACAAATGTAGTTCTACATAATAAATATACAATTTCCTAAACTAATTAATCTATCGCAAATCTCAATAATTTATTGGTTCAAAATTTGCACTTATATTGTAAAGAATAAACAATAAAATATTGCTCATGTAGGCAGGTAAGGTTTGTAACTGGTCTGTTCTGTTTCTGTAGTAGCTATTCCATTTCATTTTGTACCCGATTCATTATGATAAATGCCATAAGAACACACAAAACATACATATTTCCTGCACCATGCACAGCAAATGAAAGAAAGTTGTCCACAGTCACACACATTTCTCCACACTTCTGCTGCTAAACAGACATCCTTTACATTCACAAACAGTTCTCGTTCGTTTATTAATTTTGATGCATACCACGCATATTTCAACATGGCTTTGAATATAGAAGCTGACAACTGAAAGTGAATTAAGGAGTGAATTTTGAGGGCTTCCTCACTTGAAGTAATTTGTCGTCCAGTTTGTAAAAGTAAGGAGCGATTTTGCAAATATTTTATAAAAATCTTCACCTGTCTAAAAAAATAAACATCACAAGACTGGCATAATCCAGTAGATTTGGATGAAATCACTTTAAGGCTGCACGTTACTTCATTTTCTTCATTTGTAAATATTTCATCATACAAAGAAGGATTCACCTGCCCTTCCCATGAGTCCAGAATTAGAAGAAATGGCTGCTCTTTCACATATGTATTTATTACTTTCTTCAGGTATTGCTTATGGAGTTGAGATGTCAGCTTTCCTGATGAAGAACGTGTTACACATATATTTCCGAATTTAGAAGTGAGTTCATCTACTTGACGTTGCACTCTTGGGCCATATTGTCCTTTTGGTTATAATAATAATAATAATAATAATAATAATAATAATAATAATATGAAGCTTTAAAAATGAGAAGGCATTAGGATTCGAACTCGAGTTGCCTGGATGACAACTCAGCATCCAACAATACGAGTTACGCCGTTATACAGTGTAATGCTTCCCTATTAGGCACCTAACAGGAGTATGTCACAAACAATAGCCAAAACGAGGGGTCATTGGCCACCCATACCAGGTACGACTTTAAACAGTACGTCTTGTACTTCCATCTCACACAATCTTATTTAATTCGGTGATATACAGAGCGTGTCCTCTCCTTGTGAGATGATCTTGAAAATGATAAAGTGATGTAATGGAAGTTACAGTCTACGAAACCAATTGGAATCACAAGGTTATTAGATATTCTCAACAGGTCACTAGTATAGTTAACACAGTTAACTCTGGATGGACGGTAGCTTCGAAATTAGGATAGATAATGTTCTAAGTCACAGCCGTCTGTAATGTAGCACTCCATAATATGAAGAGCTGGTATAGCTGTGCCCCTATCAGACCCTATTAAGTCTCATTTATTACCACAGATCTTTTTGACGTCATTCGCTGTTTAACTCAAGGCGAAAGGAATGGATGCGACTTCGGGCGAGCTCATTAAGACCGCGTTCAACAAATTTAATTCCTTGGAACGAATTCTTGAGATCATGGTGATTGGACCTAATGTCGGAGCTCGGCGATATGATTGGTCAAAACTGATCAATCAGTTTACACATATATAATGACGCATGATTGAGGTATAATTTACTTATGTTGACATAGTTGCTTCTTTGATGACCTATCATACCAGTTAGTTCACAAAGCAATGATTTGTAATCAGCCGTGAGAAATTATTACACATTCCTTACATCACATGAACAGTCAACTAATCTAGCGTGTAACATCATACATTTTTTCGTTAAAGAATTTTATTCGATCTTACAAAGTTTGGAGAATAATTTTAATGTTAAATGTAAGAGTGCTAAGCGGTTAGCAAGACATTCAAAATAATTTAACAGTTATGATCCGCCGAAACTTAAATTTCTTCTTCTCTTCTTCTTCTTCTTCTTCTTCTTCTTCTTCTTCTCCTCCTCCTATTTCAATATTAATGTCTTAAATTTATTGTTGCTGTAATTATATGATTTGTCTCTTCTTATTTGACATTCCACCTATTTATTTACTTCCTTTTGATCTACAAGTGTAGGGTAAAGTTGCCTATTTCCGTGATACTCCTAATCCCGTGATAATTTTTAACCACTTCCCTGATTAACCCGAGTTATCTCGGGTTGCTAACTTGTGTCAAAATTTATTAACCCGAGTTAACTCGTTTGAGTCCCATTTTCGCTGCTAAGGATTATATCCCGAATATATACGTTTCCATTCTTTCATTAACCTTTTCCTCACTAGATGGCTACAGAAGTTAGTGATATTACTATATCTGGTGATGTTTTTTGTACTTCTTCCTTGCGAGTGGAATTCTATGCTCATATAGCATTCACACACAGTAGTGAGTAGATGCTAGATAGTTTTGGCGGTTTCTGTTTGTGTTTAGTGTTTTTTGTCCTGTTTTGTGTAAAGAAGGATCAAGTTAGTGATTCCGAAACTTTTGATCGGGAATTCTTGTAGAAGATTAGGAAATGAAACATCGGTATCAGAAGACGAAGTTATAGACCAACAAACAAATTCAGATCAGTTGATGTCGCGTCTTTTCGACAGTGGTTTGAATAGAAGACATCTGGTACCATTTCTTCTGCACCTCCGAGGTCTCCATTCCCTGAAATTTTAACATTGTTTCTGATAACGATAATTCTCAATTTTTTAATTATTCTTTAATAATGACCTCATCAACATTATATTCGAGGAGACAAATGCAAATACATGCTAATGAGTGTTCACAGAATGCTGAAAATAATTTGTGGCGGCCTACTACAGACTCTGAAATACGTGTACTTTTGGGCATAGTGATACTGCAGAACATTATTCACAAACCTGAAGAACAGATGTACTGGTACAAATATTCATTGACTGCTACACCATTCTTCCCAAAACTCTCTCATGTAGGAGAGCAGATACTACTGTCCGGAATGCAATGTGCCACTGTGCGTAATACCCTGCTTTCGAGTCTATCACACGACAAGCAACATTTAACGCCTTGATAACAGCACTGGTATTGTACCTCATAAATTAATCCATAAAAAACATAAGTTGGTAAATAGTTCAGGAGAAAATCAAAGTGGGACAACTACCAGAGCTGGAATCAAGGTGCACGGGATAACTCGGGATAATAATTCAGGCATGAATGTATGTCTATTTCATAGTGATTTTTAGGTATGTAAGAAAATTAGTGATGTACAGTGATTCTGCAATATCAAATGACCTCTTTACGAAAATAAAAAATATGACACTTTTTTCACAAAACTGGTAAAATATATAGTAAGGGAAGTGGTTAAAAATTCAATGTCAATCAAAGCTTTACCGTTCGACCATAGCGCCAGACATCTTTCTCGAAAAAGTAGCTACATCTTTCGCCTAGTTTTGAGACATCGGTGAAATCCCTAGCAAGATACCCAATCCCGTGACATTCAGTGAAAAAAAAAAAAAAAAAAAACGTATCACGGAATTAGACAACTTTACCCTACATAATTTTGGTTATAGGCCTATCATTGAATAGAATTTGTCCGAGCAACGAGAATAATGTTTGACATTACGCGATATTGCCAGCTCATTTATACCGCTCATATGTCGCTTGAGTCCCGCGCCGTGACGTCATTGTCTAAGGCATTCTGCCTATAACTCGCGTTACGGAATACGCGGTGGTTTGAGTCCTCATGGAGGAAGAAGTTATCTCATAAAATTTCGGTCAGTGTACGAACCGGTGCCCACCCAGCATCGTGATACATTTGGAGAGCTACGATACGTAGAGAAATCTGGTTACGAAAGCCAGCTATAACGGCTGGGGGAATCATCGTGCTAACCACACGATACATCCATTCTGGTTGGATGATCGTTCACCTCTGCTTCGGCATGTGGACGTGAGGCCAGCAGCCAGTGGTCGGTCGTGGGCTGTCGTACGTCGGATTATTATTATTATTATTATTATTATTATTATTATTATTATTATTATTATTATTATTATTATTATTATTATTATTATTATTATTATTTCGTTTGATGCTGTGTTCCTTCCTCTATCTAACCTCTATGTATTATCTCTCTGTGTCTTTTCATTTGCGAGTAGTAGGCCTATAGGCGAGAAGGGGTTGTATTTTTATATGCCGATCAAGTCCCAAGTTGCCTACCGTAGCTAGTGATGAGAAAGACGTAGGGAAATCAAGGAGAACGCGCCAAGTGTGGGAAATTTTCGCGATGTTGCCAGCTCTCTCAGGCTCAACTGGCAGCGGCCGTTCATATGTCGTTTGATGCGGTGTTCCTTCTTCTGTCCAACTTTAAATTCACTATATGTGTGTCTTTCTTTGCGAGCAGTACTATATAGTGTATGCACTATGCCTTTCTTCAGAATGTCAACATACCACTTCAGTAGTGGAATATCTTTGGGTCAGTTCTCCCAAAAGCTCTTCTGCAGTAACATTGAAACACTTTTCTTTTTTATTTCCTTTAGCCCATGATTTCTACCCAGCAACTCCACTGGTTTGAAGTTAGTTTTGTCACGGCGCAACAGTATCCAAATCGGTAACGTAATATTTCACTATAAAATATCAGAATATGGAACGTGAAAGCTGGAATTATTATTGATAAAGATCTGCTGATTATATTCCACGACAGGAGCCACTCCTTTCTTCCTGCAGATCGAGTGTTTGGGCACGTCCAGAAGAAACTTAGGAGAAGTGAGCAAATATTGACTCCTGAAGCATATCAAAATATCTACTGAGGTTCAGTGGATTGGACAGGACTGGAAACTACTTGAGAAATCTAATCAACTGTCTATCACATGTTAGTGAGGCTCAAAATAGCACACATCCATAGCTGTGACCACAAGACGTGTCACATATTCATCATATTTTCCCCTCTCAAGCTAAAACTGTAATGGTTTGATTTCTTTCCTTTGCCCCAATTTACTTCCTGAGACCATCGCTACAAATGGCACCACTTGCCACGAAACTAGAGTGCCTCATATAATGAGAATAAAATATGCGTTCTATTAGAAATTGTGATCCTTTGGATATGTGACGTTTTGCTCTGTGACTCCTCACTTGTGGTTACTCAAATAACCGATTCAATTTTCAGTGTGATTTCAATAATACCGCTTAGTTTTAACAGTCTTTTTCATATTGGTTACTGGAAATATTCTCCGGAATACTCCCTGAGAATATTCCCCATGGCCAGAGGCTAGTATTTATGGAGATTTATTTTATAATTTTTGTTTTTCAATATTGGTGTCGGCGGAGATTTTGGAGATTGATTTGTACTCTTGGCGAAGATTAATGGAAATTATGGAAAATACAATTATTTTGGAATTGGAGTATTGACTCATTCTGAATATTTCTTTCCAAATAATTAACATTAAAGGTTCGTTAGATTCTGGTAAAGGTGCGGTATGGCAAAGAAAAAAAAAGATTAATTGCGCTACTGTAAATATTACACTGTGGTTAAACATGATGCTATTGAATACTTTTGCCATATTTGTTTCATGGTATTGATAACACTACAACTTAGGTTGATTTACAAAAGAAAATATATTTTATATCAGTAGTGTGATCATTGATCATTGTTTTCCTTTTCTAAATCAAATTACTACAGAGAAAAATAACTTTTTTAAACTTCATTCTGTTATTATATTATACCTGAAATTATGAAATTCTATTTGTTTTTAAAAACATCCACATCCCCAAACTGCAGAATTGTACGTGTTTTAATATTTTTTTCCAACATTTCAATTAAATTATAGCTTGAAAAAAAATCTTTCAGAATCGGCATTGGACACTGGCAATCAAACTGTGTGCAGATAGGAACTAAAAAATTGTGCAAACATTGTGTGTGTGTTTTTTTTTTTTGAGAAGCATTAAAGCTTGTATAATGTCTACTTTCTAGATTTCAATTGATTTTTAAAACTATCAATAAAAGTTAGGTAACAAAATACAACATCTTCTTAATCAATGAAAAAGGGAATCTGGGCCAGCATCTCCTTTGTTTTCTCATGATTGGCGTTTGCTGAAAGAACAAAGCCTGGACGAAACAAAGTTAAATTAATAAAATCAGTTCACTTCCTTTCATAGCAAGAATTTGTTTATTTTACAAGTTGCTTTTTGTTCACATAATTTAAACTCTGTAACTATTTCTTCGGCAATTTCTGGAGCGAGAGAATTTAGTGAAGAGATGTTATCAAAGTGACCTTCCATCTGTAATGTAAATTTAGTTTTTATCATTTCCAACCACCCAATAACTTTATAAGCCACTGGTTTTTCTTTTGATTGAAGCTCCATAATAGGTTCAATTGGATAGAAGACCACAGTTATTTTTGCAACAAATTCTGCTTGTACGAGTATTTTAACCTTAGACAACTTCTGGGGAGACAATTTTTCCCGAAATGCAGTAACAATTTCAAGTGAAAAAATATATAAAAAAAACTCAAAATATGAAATTCGCTATAAAACGACGCAATAGTAATAATCCGCGAATGTGTTCATATATTACTATTGGAATTCTTATTTCGCTATTTATCGCGATTGTTTTATCCGCATATTATTAATGAGAATCACTTAATTCGTAAATATTAGTAAAAATCGATTGTATATCTATTATGTCGTGATTTTCGCGATCTCCGTAAATAACCGGCTCTTCCCATAGGAAAGTTCTGAGGAATTTACCTATCACTCGTCACACATACTTAATATGAAAAAACTCCTTTTAATAGTTTACGAGAAATCGATCGACAATAGATAGACAGACAGGTAAACGTACGTACATTATAAAGTGTGTACTAAACTCCCTTTTTTGTTATTGGAGCTGCTAAAAACGAGCTCCTTTTATTATGATTTCATTCTTTACTTCTCTAATGTCATGACAATTATTACAGTAATTGCAATGGGCGCGGTTAATATAGTCTCCATGGAGTCCAAGTTACAGATGTTCGATAATGTGTCTGCATTGTGTGTCTGGTAGCTTATGGCGGCCAGTATTTAATTTATACTAGAAGACAAACATACACTATATCGGCCAGCAGGTGGCTGATAGCAAATGATCGTGTCAAAGGAGTTGACAAGGCTTGTTTAATGCACTCCGCCCATCGGATGCACTGTAATGAAGAGATCTTCAGGGAGTATCCTTACTTTGCGGTTATATGTGTTTGTTTGCTGCTTGAAGGACACTTTAAACCGAATCTATGAAATAAAAAATTGCGTATATCCAGGTATTCAGAAGATTATTTCTTTTAATTTCACTTCGTGCTAGAAAGACGTAAGTTACAAGAAGTAAAGGAGGGGAAATGTTGTGTAGTCGCCCTGCACGTGTAAATGTCGTCAGCATGGCTGAAATGGGTAACGGGTAAGGAGTGTATCGCAATATGCACCTTAGTGCAGAATGGAGAGAGAGAAAGCATACCCGCCAGCAATCACGGATGCACGATAGTGCAGTCTCTTATCCGCGGGTATGAGATGCTAGCTCGAGGGTGCACTGTGCTGATGACCGCTGATCTAGATGTACATTGGTTAGCTGTAATTACAACACTATTTGCTTCTCCTAATCTCGTATTGTTTGTAATTTGTCAATAAATTATATCAGAGGTTGGCCTATGTATGTTAAAGAAAAGAAAACTTATTTGTAGGATTCATTATCCGCGGTAGATTTCGGAACGTATCCACCGCGGATAAGAGAGGTTTACTGTGCTTTGTAATTTACAGAAGGAGCAAGTATCAAGAGAGAAGGAAAGACAGAACGAAGCAAGAAAAAAGAAAGAAAGCAACAAAAGGGAGAAAGGAAGAAAGAAACAAAGAAGAAAGAAAGAAAATGCAAAAAGGAAGAAGAAAAAGGATGAAAGAAAGATGGAGAGAAAGAGAGAAAGAAAAAGAAAGAGATGAAGAAAGAAAGAAAGAAAGAAAAAAGGAAGCAAGGAGAAAGAGAGAAAGAGAGAAAGCAACAAACGGGAGAAAGGAAGAAAGAGAGAAAAAAAGAAAAAGAAAGGAAGAAGAAAAAAGATGAAAGAAAGAAGAAGAGAAAGAACGCATGAAGAAAGAAAGAGAGAAGGAAAGATGGAAAGAAAAAAGGAAGCAAGAAAAAAGAATGAAACCAACAAAAGGGAGAAAGGAAGAAAAAATAAAGAAGAAAGAAAGGAAAAAAGAAAAAGAAATAAAAAGGATGTAAGAAAGATGGAGAGAAAGAGGCAAAGAAAAAAGAAAGTAAGAAGGATAAAAAAGCAAGAAAAAAGAAAGAAAGCAACAAGAGGGAAAAGAAGAAAGAAACAAGGAAAAAGAAACAAGGAAAAAGAACACGAAAGGAAATGAAGGAAGAAGAAAAAGGATGTAAGAAAAATCAAGAGAAAGATAGAAAGGAAAAAGAAAGAGAGAAATACAGAAGGAAAGGAAAAAGGAAGCAAGAAAAAATAAACAAAGCAACGAAAGAGAGAAAGGAAGAAAGGCGGAAAAAAGGATGAGAGAAATATGGAGAGAAAGAGAAAAAGAAAGAAAGAAAGAAGGAAAGAAAAACGGAAGCAAGAAAAAAGAAAGGAAGCAACAATTGGGAGAAGAAAAGAAAAAAGAAAAAGAAAGAAAATGGAAGAAAGCAAAATGAAAAAGGATGAAAGGAAAGAAGAAACGTAGAGAGAAAGAAAGAAAGGGAGCTATAATTAATAGCGATATCAAATTTACATCGCAAAATTTTGGTTTCACTAATTATAGCTCTCTTACTTTCTTTTGTCTTTCTTTCTTTCTACTTTTCTCTCTTTCCCTCTATCTTTCTTTCATCCTTTTTCTTCTTTCCTTCTTTCATTTTCTTTTTTCCTTTCTTCCTTATATATTTCTTCCTTTCTCCCTTTTGTTGCTTTCTTTTTTTCTTCTTGCTTCCTTCTTTCTTTCTTTCTTGATACTTGCTACTTCTGTAAATACAAAGCACAGTAAACCTCTCTTCTCCGCGGTGGATACGTTCCGAAACTACCGCGGATAATGAACCCTATAAATAAGGTTTTTTTTCGTTGACATACATAGGCCTACCTCTGATATATGTAGTTTATTGACAAATTACATACAATACGAGATTAGGAGAAATAAATAATTCTAATAATAATAATAATAATAATAATAATAATAATAAATATGTTAAATATGTTGTACATTATTACTCTTGTGAAGATGCGTACTCGTCGTCTAGATTTTCTATGAAACTCTTCAGATTAGTACGCTAGACACCAAATTACGTAAAATAAAGTAGAGAACGATGGTAGAGTTAAAAATATACTATCTTCTTTTAGTTTACAAAATATAGGTGCAGAACAGCGCAGATATCAGCATTTTAGTTCCGCTGGAGAAGTATTCACCAAAGGCAAGGTATACTGTAGAGTATAGAGGTAATACTTCATATATGAATGGCAATCTGTTAGGAGTTGAACTCTTTGGACGGAAGCCTTCCGTGTTATTACGTAGTCGAATTGGAACTTGTTAGTCTTATGTCATCATCACGCTTCTGCCAATTTGTCCCTATTACACTATCATTGTGACGGGATATTGTGTGAGTCCCAGAACTGTAACGCACATGATGACTAAGACAGGGTAGGAACTAATGTAGGTTAATATGTATATGGCATCAAGCACTTCAGTTTGTTGCTAAAACTTCGAAAAATAAACTCTGTGCTGTTTAAAGGCTCTTAAACCCATTAGTCTCTTAGTGACTGTATTATGTTATACACGCTTCTTCCTTATAAACTTACTTGTATCCTTGGCAATTTGGATATTTCCTTGCTTATGCCATGCCATACGTTAATACTCAAACGTTAACGCTAGCTACAGAACTATAATTAATAGTTAACAGGGTTTTTAAAAAGTAACGCTTAATTTAAATTAAATTTGAATAAGGGGTTTTTGTACAAAAAGTTCAGGCGCTTCAAACCTTGTATTAATTTGAACGAATATCTTTACAGAAACGAAATAATTTTGCGACTTTATTATTGTGCGAGTTATGACGTCATCGATAACATTTTTACATGTCACCCTACTGTTTGTTAATCTCGTCTGAAAGAGCATATCTTTGGTATCGCTATGCAATACTTCATTTGTTTCATACAGAAACATGATTACTATGGTAACAACTTAATTGTTGATACATTTTGTTAGTCATTATCAGGCAGCGCATTTCTGTTCCCAAACGCACAGCTGTTCGAGTAGTTTCTTCTGGTACATTCATTACGTCACGTGGATGCATAAGCAGGATAGTAGAATTGCAAGCAGGTACGCATTGAGCCATTAAATAACAATGATGTAATGTAATATAAATATGCCCCTGTAACGTTATATGACGTAGAAAGAACATTATCTTAGTTTAAACAAATTTTATGTGATGTTCGTAAAATATTTGCATTTCATAACCTCACAATGTATGTTTTCGTTCATTGCAACGGAATAGGTTTTGATAAATTAATTATTTGTATATATTATATAAATATTGCTAATTTGTACAGTAGAACTTGGTTACAGCGACCTCGTTTTGTGCGACTCCTCGCTTATAACGTCAAATATTCTGTGGTCCCAACTAATTCCCCATAAGACATATGCTTTTCTATCTTGCTTAATACGACAAACGCATATGCGTCTACCTCGCATATAACGTCATTTTCAACCTCAGTCTGGAATAAGATTTTCTAAGAACCAAAGTATCTTAAGAAATATTTTGTTGAAATCTGACCCTGACAAATTCTTTACAGTCTCCTTCTGTCATAGACCTCTGGAATGCAGTCGGATCCCCCCCCCCCCATTGTAACCTGCCCGAATTCATGCGGTATTAGATCAGTTTCGACAGGAAGTTTTCACTAAGTGCACGCATTTTAACGCAGAATGTCAACTAAAAGAAGTGAGTGACGCTTTAGAAGTCATTATAATTATGAATATGTTCTATGAAGCTAGGGAAGGGAGCAGTGAAATTGCAACTGAAATTATGAACATAGAACGTAATTTAGCCCTAGAAAGTGTGTATTGGGCAAGTAGAAGACAACAGAGTAAAATGACTGATTACTTCACTTCTAAGTAAAGTAGTTTGGTGAGTACTGAACAAACTGTTTTAATACAGAATACTATATTTATATTTGTAGGCCTACATGTATTCTATTAACTTATGTTCATTGCAGGCTTAAAAGTCAATATATAAATCTAAAATGAGTCCAAGCCTAATTAACTTTGTTATTTTTCATTTTCCACCTCACTAGATTGATAATATGAATCTCGGTTACTACGACACTCGTTTATAACAACATAATTTTTAAGATCGCTTGGGTGTCGTTATAACCAAGTTCTACTGTATATTAATTTATTATTATTATTATTATTATTATTATTATTATTATTATTATTATTATTATTATTATTATTATTATTATTTTGTCCCTGTAACGTCATGTGACGTAGGAAGAACATTTTCTTAGCTGAAACAAATTTTTAATGGCAGTTATAGTAAAAGATATGAATTTCATAATCTCAGAATATATGTTTTTGTTCACCGTAACGGAGTTGATCTCGTTAAATGAATTAATTGCATATATTATAATATATAGGATATTTACAGTTAATGATTATCACGTTTAATGATATGTTCTATAATAAGTATTGTATATAGGCCTACTAGTTCAGTATTATCATCGATCTATTTATATTTCCTGTCATATGTAACACTAATATTTTGTAGAGCGGTAGTATCGCAGTGTTAGTGCGTTTATATGGTTAAAAACTAGCTGACAGACCATTTCAATTTAGCAGCAATCCCACTTACAGTTAATAACATATATCAAAATATGATTAATTATTTATTCCGTCAATATGGCTTAAGCATTGAATTACATATGAATGAAAAACATACGAAAGAAAATATTGATGTGTTACATCCTATTTAATCTTGATACTAACGTTACGCCCCTAATTGTGTATCTTCAGGTACAAGAATAAGTATCATCTAAAATCAATTACAATACAATTTTACATTTGAAAATGCCATGACTAGAATGAAATATGATATAGTGACAATATTATCCATACCAACATTAAATGTCCTATCAAAATATTAAAAACAAATTTAATTTAAAACAATGTGAATTTGCTTAGCTATACAAAGTAGATCCTCTTATATGGTATCTCAAATATATTGTGTTGTTGCCAATAAGGTCAATAAAAATACTAAAAATATACAAAATTAATACCTAATATTATTAAATGTGGAGTCATAAAAGCGTGTATACAGTAATTAATTTCGTAGAGCGATTGGAATTCTCGTTAAATGTTCAATGCTCTCGTATCTGAAAACAAACATATATCTATGATAGGTGAAAATAGAGATTATTTTGAAATGTCATGTGAAGGTTACTGTTGTCAAGCTCCATTATTATTACGTACCGAAATAGGTTATTCCTTTCGTAGCGTCCTGACGTAAGCATTTAGGGTCCAGAATATACTAACCGATAACTTTCCTAAACTTGTTTGGGAAAGAAAATACGCTGCCTACTTATAAGCCTAATAAAACTTTTCGGAAACATTTTTCGGTGCAATGTTTCTTATGTAATAATATATCAAAATATCAATAATAAGCGAGATATCGATGGCTGAGAACCAGACTTTTTAAGTCCAACTATTTATAAGAAAGAAATCTGTATTTCATTGTGTTCCAGTTCTTGTTGGATATATGAATTGAGCAAAATTGTAAATATTCCTCTCCATAAGGTTGCTATGAAGCTATTCCAAATTGTTTCAAGAAGTTTTGAATGTCAGGAGCTTAAAATAGCTCTTCTGAAAAAAAATAGTGAAATGGACTTGGAACAGTCTGGTTCTGGGCCATCGATATTTCGATTTATTAATTTCAGTCACTCTTTAACCCCCGTTTTAAAGAAAGAATTTTTAATGTCATATACTCTGAAATCTAAGCAGGACCTAACTTATTTTACATACCAATTTCATTACAAATAGGTTAAGCCATTATAGCGTGAAGAGGTAGCAAACCAGGATACACTTCCACTAATATTATTGCTTTGTCTTTTGACTTTGCTTTGCAAATGTTTTGAAGTAGTATCACCTACTCAAAAAAATTGACAATTGCTTTTGCTTTATCTTTTGGCTTACGTCTTTTGACATTGCTTTTGCAAAATTTCTGATAAGATTACCGTTCCACGACTTCTTCGTCATGCTGATGAGAACCGAACAGTTCGAAACCGAAGATTAACAAACTGGGTCAAAGAATATCATCCCATTTTGTGTATCACAGGTCAAAGCCTTTGGAAGATCCAAAGATTGCAAAGGGTAATACCAAATGCAATCAAAGGATCAAACCTTTGGCAAAGATCCGTGAAAACACAAACTTGTATTTTCAAGAGTGTAAACTCTATTTATTGTTTTGCATTTTCTCTGTTTCGGCTTCAATTCGCCTCTTCAGCTAGAGAAGTGTGATGACAAAAATTCTGTCGATCACTACTCTAGGACAGAGTGGAGAAGGAAGAATCTCTAACGAGAAATTCCAAATTGTAGAACAAACATTTGTTCACCACCGTTTGTTCTGATTACCTGGTTTGGTTTTTTCTTAGGTTTTTCCCAACCATAAGGCAAATTCCAGGTAATCTGTTGGCGAATCCTCGGCCTCACCTCATCTCACTACATCTCCCCAAAAAATTGTAAAAAAATTGAAATTTTAAAAAATTGTAAAAATTGTAATTGTAATCTTGTAAATTTTTGACGTGTTTCACATCTTAAAGCTTCATTTCGAATGTAAGATCTATGGAATACAATAAATGAAATGAAATACAGACATAGAAACAAAAATTTAAAAAATGCGATTTTCGATGTCGGGACAATTCATTATACATGTTAACAGTAATTAATTTAGTAAAAGCAAAAATTGTCAGAAAAATTTAGATTATAGTTTTATTGTTAGTATAGATAATCGTATTCTTTTGAAATTGGTAAGGTAGCGAGGACATAGGACCATCATACTTAGGAAGGGCTGATCATATTAGGAAGTTTAAATGTAGAAAACAAAGAACGGACCCTTTGTTAACCGCACAATAGTAGACTAGAACAGCTTACCTGCGGCAATCTTTCAGAGTGGTCCTCTTAAAATCAATACATTTAAGGAACGGTTGAGAAGATTAAACTGAAAGTGTAATTGAAGGTGCAGTGTAATTATTTAAGTTGTGTCATGTAATTAATTGAGTTGATAAATAATTAAGTTGATATGTAATTAATTAAGATGATATGTAATTTAGTTGATATGTAAATAAATTAAGGTGGTATGTAATTAATTAAGATGATATGTAATTAAGTTGGTATATAATTAATTAAGGTGATATGTAATTACTTAAATTGGTAATAGTTGGGTGAAATAGAAGTACTTATAAGTTAGATTTATTTTTGCTTATCGTAGCGTTATTATAGTATAGTTTTTATTTATAGTCCTAGGTTTATTGCATCTACTATTTATAGATTTACGTTTATTTTATTTTATTTCATTTACGTTTATTTTATTTTATTATGTAATTATTGTATATTATATATCACTGCCACCGGATATATACCCAATTCTAGTGTTAATACATACATACATACATATATACATAAAATTGATAAATTTAATATATTTTGAGATTTTTACGAAGTTATATTACTCCCGAAACATCGCAACTAGTAAATCTTAAGACAGGGTAGATAATCGCATATTATTTTTCACAAAGTTAGTATGGTGTGATATATTCCCTCCACCCTTATTTACTGATGTACTCAAAACTCAACCGGTTCGTTTTTTTTCTGTCTGCTTTATCCGTCGTGTGACATATTGGGCATTCCCGTAATTTACAATAGCGGCACTTTTTGTTTGCTTCAAGAGCTGCACGTGCAAAGCTTTTGTTAAAAGAGATTGAGTTAAACGTTTTATTGGGTGTAAAACAGTGGATCCGCGTTCTAATAGCCCATAATTCAGGTCGATTGCTTCACATTCAGCATATATAACATTTCATAAGAGACCAGAGCCAGGTGTTAGTGGAAGTGCTCGCTTGCTGTATAGGATCTACAATTTCGCAATCCTGAATGCCAATTCGCCGTTTGATAACACTTTTACTCCCGGCTAATAAATTCATTTGTCCTCCACTTCAGAGGATTATAATGCCATGCATTAATGTGACCTCCAGTGGTACGACATTCTCAGATAATGACATCTTTCACCTGATTCCTTATGTAAAAACTAGCAGTCGCCGTAATATCAAATTCGCTATTGTTATAACGTGCAGAATAGGCGGTAGGGTGAATACATGAATGAATGAATGAACGAACGAACTTATGTATAGTTGCCGTGAGTGGTCACACTTTTAGCTTGTCACGCAGGAGGTCCGAGTTCGATTCCCCGTAAGGGTTGTGAATTTTCATTGAAAAATCCATAGTGACACTTGCGGCGGACAAGGTCGAGATTGGGGTTCTTCTCGGGGTCTCTCGTTTCCCCATATTAGACATTTACATCATTCCGTGAACATCTCTCCATTCCGTCATCATTCCATCAGTGTATACTAGACCTGGGCGCTATTAACTCGATTGAGTCACAATCCACCTTCCCAGACTGAGACAGTTATGTTCTGAGTGGACAGGAAGGTCAGTGAAGGATTGTATCAAACTTTTACGAACTTTCTGCTCCCGATGTCGTCTAAAATTCACCACTGATGCACAGAGCCTTATTCCGCGTTTGTTTATTGTAAGCGAAAAGGACATGCATGTATGTATGTATGTATGTATGTATGTATGTATGTATGTATGTATGTATGTATGTATGTATGTATGTATGTATTCACACTTCAAATGGGTAAATACCCGGTGGCAATGATAACTAATAATTACACTCAATAATGACAATTAATAATAAACACAATTAAAATAAATATAATTAATAATAAATTTCAATTAATAATAATAATGTTAATATTTTTTATTTTAGTTTTGTTATTTAACGACGCTGTATCAACTACGAGGTTATTTAACGTCGATGAGATTGGTGATAGAGAGATGATATTTGGCAAATTGAGGCCAAGGATTCGCCATAGATTACCTTGCATTCACATTACGGTGAAAACCTCGGAAAAAATCCAACCAGGTAATCAGCCCAAGTGGGGATCGAACCCGCGCCCGAACGCAACTTCAGACCGGCAGGAAAGCGCCTTAACCGACTGAGCCACGCCGGTTGCTTAATGTTAATAACAATAATTATTCATAATAATAAATAATACAACTAATAATAAAATAATAATAATAATAATAATAATAATAATAACAGTAGTGTAATAATATTAACAAGGAGCATCCTAAATTAAATGAAGCACGATCACTTAAAGTAAATCTAATTTGTATCTTTAACCCTAAGTTCGAACTTAAACCCACGAGCATATGTTCATACATGCACAAGTATCTTTCAGCACTATACTCATTTCGCTGTCAACTCACTCACTGCACTGGAACTACGACACATTTCACTGACACTATCCTGATTTCACTAACACTTCAAAAACATTTCACTTTTCAAACACTTTGCACTACCACTACAAACTATAAAAATTCACTGACACAAACACACTTCATTGACACAACACACTTCTTCACTTACACAACACTTCAAATAACAAAACATCAATTACACCCATTAAATAATATGCATAATATACATAGTATATTACTGAAAAGTTCTGCAAAGAAAAGTAACTATAAATTACTAAAAAAAGTCACTAACAAAATTCTAGTGGAAACAACTTGAAGTTACCGTCTGTTACTTACAAGCGCTGATAAATCTACATTTAACTTTCCGGAAACTCATGAAAGTTATAGTACAGTTGAAGTTATAAGAGCAGTTAAGTAACTGGGAGTTAACTGATATACCAGTAAAATATCCGGCCCTCGAAAGGTCTATCCCAGCCATAGGGTGAAATTTATCTTTGAGCCTCGCATTCAGTGGCAAACATAGTAATCAATAGACCACCGCCAGAGAGAGAAATTTTTCTATTACAAGCGCTACGATTATCAGAAATTCTAAACACACGTTCCTGCAACTTTTTTAATCACGCGCTAAAACACCTGCATCGTGCTTGCAAGTAAGCTACGTCTTAGTAATTCGAAATTACATTGTACATAAGTCGCATTCTTGCAGCAATATGAGAAAAAGAACGGCCATAGATAATACTTAACAATTTGATACGTTACAGCCAGTACGCATAGATTTGAAGCAAAACAATAGCGTAAGAACGGATATTATTACCCTATTCGGTAAGAGGTCAATGACACACAATTATACACACCCATAAAATGGCTAGTAACGTGCATTAGTGATAGTACTACTTTGATGGCGAGGCGCGGAAGGGGGGGGGGTTCCGCGGGTCACCTTTCCGCATTTCATTCCTGCGTTAACTGCCATTTACCGCCTAGCACACGTTTGAGGTACATGCACATTATAAATCTGCAGTAATGACCTGGAGAAATGCCTTCAGCTGCTTCATATATACAAGCACTCCCTGAGAATGTAACAACTAATGTGACTACATTGAAACATACACATCCGTTTTTACAAACGCATAACCTTGCTTCTCAATCGCTCATACTGTCATACCTATAACAAATAATGGATAATTATGAAAACTATACAGGTTAAAATGTTCTCATCTCCTCTTGTGGGTGGTGTAGGTTTCCACGTGTATTGAATTCGGCGGTTTTATTCCGGAAGTAGCTGATTTGTCCCATGCCTTAGGTCAGTCATGTCAATTGATGCCCATAGGAGCAAGCGCGCGCTTTAGAGCACAGGAGAGACTGAGGGCTTTACAGCGGAAAGGAAAGAGACAGACGAAAGAGGCAGTATATGCCGCTTGGTCGAGCTATATACAGGGATGGCCAGCACTGATTCAATAGATAAAGGGAACTTATTAAAACTGTATCCATGCTAATTTTTAGATTTGTCTAAGAAGTATAAGTGCATTATAAGAATGTACGTTTTAATTTTAATGCTCATTTTTCACAAGTTTGCTTTTTTATTCAAAAGGAATATTTTCTCAACGTTTTTACAGAAAAGTGAAATTTTCAATTACAGTATGTTTATTCAGTAGCCTTGCAAGGACTGAAACAATTTTTCCGTACTAATGTATCGTAAATATGCAATACTGAAAATAGTGTATTGAAAATTTTGAAAATATTCGCATGGAAAATGTTTGCAAGGAAATGAATTAACAAAGCAACTACTTTTACATCATAAACAAAATATATGTGCCCATGTGTTGTAAAAACATCAGTTCTATAGCTTCAGCAGATTTCGAGAATATAATTTAATATTCTAATGATAGAAAGTTGCGCCAATATCACCTTAAAAGCATAAATGCGATAAGAGTTTTGTTATGGAATACTAGTTACAGTTTAAATATATACAGTACCTAGGTAACTTTGCTTTGTACTATAATATTTCTTGCATTAGTTTATTGATTACTTCTTTTATAAGGCTAAAGATGGGATCAATATCATTTCAAACTTATCATGTCATACTCAATCTCTTTCTTTGGGATAACACTTTATTTAAGAATAATGTGTTTCATTCACTTAGTACAGTATTGTAAGTTGTACTACCATGGAATTTATGTAAATATTCCTTCTTAACTCTTTCTTATGTTATTAATGTTAAAACACAAGTGCAATATTAAGAAATTGGTGTTAGTACTTTTGTTTTACATACAATATAGGTAATATCAAACAGAAAGAAGCCATATAAAAATAACGACATAAAATTTCACGTTCCGTTTGAAGTTTGTGTACCACTGTTTTCTTAATTCAACAGACTGCTTATTCATATACACAATCCTTCCTCCTTCTATACCTAGCGCTTGATGCCCGCGCACTACGTCAAGGTCAGAAAAATGCGCTTGCTTTGACATCACTGCCTTAGGTACTTCGGGGTCAGTGCTGTATTTCTAACCAAAAAAGTGCTCTGGGTCTGGGATTTCGGTAGTACCGGTGGTGCTTGTCTTCGTCGTCGTCTTCATCATTATCATCAAAATCATCATCTTCGTAATCATTTCTGCGGGAATACTTACGGAATGTCAGACGAAAATACATGGGTTAGAATCTAAATTCAGAGGTCACCTAACTGGGGTCGTGATTGCATCGTGTAATCAAAGACATTCAAACGGGTACGAGGAGTTTCCTGTACATTGCTGCGTACTTCATTCAAGTACTGAAGGCAAGCAGTTGCGGTAACATGTAGCTCTACAAACTCTGCCTCTACAAGCAGTAAGAAGTGGTTTCGTAAAGAATGAGGAGAACTTTTTTGTTGTTCTGTCGGACAAAATGTAATATGTTTGCTTTGCTCAACGGTTCAATTAGGAGTATATAGAAACATTAATTGCCACGCTGAATAATGTATTATTACTGATCACTAAGTAGGCCTATGTGTTTATATAATTCTTCTGTACGTGCATGAATATTGATATTTTTAGATCTTCTCCCTAGAAGTACAAAATTATTAGGTTTTATCTCAATTTTAATCTTCTTAATCTTTAGATGAGGGTAACTACTTATGTATTAGTTATCCATTTAATAATGGTATATTATAGAAAAATTGATTCAATATTATGTGCCAACGAACTGTTAAACGCCAGGAATTGACATGTCTTAAATCATAGCCAGGAAGAGAAAGATGACATAAACAAATGTAAGGAAGTCAGCTACCTAATGGAGTTTGAAATATCTCGTGCTCTAAAGCCTTTTAATAGAACAGAATTTCTCAAAAGAGTCATGATTAAAATAGCTTAAAAAACTTGTCCATAAGAAGTTTTTAATTTTGAAAAACTACGAATTTCTCGACCAAGTATCGAGAGAAGAAATTATATTCAAGAGGAAGGTTAAAAAAAGAAGCAAGAAAAATCGTATATTATTCACTGGCGCTTAATGATAGCAGTGACATTACTGATACAGCAAAGCTTGAGATTTTATCTGCGAGATTGATCAAGATGTTAGTACAGGAACCACGACTGGTTGTAGTTTTCATGCCAAGTACCTTTCCTCCTTCTCCTTACTTCATAGGCTGTCTGTCGCATGTAATCACTGCAGTTCGAGTTTTGGTCACCACTGATCTAGATATGGAGCTTGTCAGATCTGCGGAATAGACCTCACTATGAAATTGTAAATTCAGCAACAACTAATTAATTAATTTTATAGGTCGAATGATTTACTTACAAATACCTACAATATGGTATGGTGGGTTGAAAGTTAAAAAATTCCAAATTACACAATTTTTTTCTGCAAATCTTATTAATTTCATATTTCTATAGAATGATTTAAGGTATTTCACAATATTTTCGCAATTTGCACAACTTAGGTTATTTAAATTTTGGTCTAAACCCTGTTTTAAAATGAAAAACAGCCGTTTTTGGTCAAAGGTAACCTCGGGCTTAGAAGAACTAAACTCCGTTGTTCTCTCCGATAGTTACGTCCCCATCTTCACATCAACACTAAGATAGCTTGGATGGATCATATGCGGAGGCTTATTGTTAGAGGAAGGTGGAAAAGAAGAAAGACTGAAGAATGCTGGTTTCGCAGTAAAGGACTTGCCCTTGGGCAGAAAACTAGGAATGAATTAATGAATATTTATTTAAAATACTATTTCTATTGCTGTTAATTTTGTGTATTATTCAGCGAACGAAATTCCATCGCCTTATTTGGGTGCATATTACACGATTTCATCCATGCTTGTCATCTGAATAATATAATAATAACATGGTTGAGGGAGAGAGAGAGAGAGAAAAACTCATCCGGCCTTAATTAAGGATGACCACGAGGATCCGGAAATTATTAGCAAATAAATGTAATTAATTAAATATGAATATTGTTACAAAAATAAAACGTAATAATTAAGCACCATTGGTTTATCAATTATAAAATAAAATCTTAGAAGATGACTATAAAATTATACTTATAAATAATAGATTTTATTTAAAATTAGCATATCCTGGATTATTATGCTACCTGCAAAATGCGTCAGAAAATATGTCAACTTCATAATACTAGAAGTAGTCACTAATCTGTAAGATCAGTAACTGTGAAGTATAGTTTCTCAGTTTTTCTTCCATGGGCTATTATATAGGGTGTAAACGATATAAATAGTCAAGAAAATTTACTGGTAATAGAGCATGTACTACTGAATAAAGTCGTCCCATAACATTTTTCTGTAATTTTTGTGTTTTTTTTTAATGTTATTTGTGAGTCTGTCATAATTTTTTTCGGTCCACCACGTACATTGCAACTGTGGTGATATCCTTGTTTAAAAATCAGAAAACCCTGTTGTCTCTCTATTGTGGTTGTGTTAGCATATGTTGGAAGAAAGGTAATTGGCAATGACGTTCACATTTACTCGAACAGTAAAAAAATGTTATATTACTATCAATCCTAAAAACATGATATTTTCGGAATTAAAAACAATAGGCCTAATAGAATAAAAACAAAATTTCACTATACATCATGTTTAATAGAGCGAGATGTACAGTCTGTATAATTTTGGCAGTTTATATCGTTTGCATTCTGTATATTTAATATGTCCTTTAGCATTTATCTGTCTAGTAGTAATAAATATACCGTACATATTATACTTTAATACCCAGAATCCAATAGTGTCAGGATTATTAGAAATAAAATTCAACAAAAAGTTTCAGTTATCTAAATATGCCTAAATATATGGTGTTCTTAAACATTTAGCATGAAGTGAACCGACGGTTAGTTACCCTTACAGCAATGCATTTGGTTCGTAAGGGTGCATGCGCAGTATAGGCCCACACATCTCCTCGTTTGAAGTACCAACAAATAAAAACATACTTACATTAGTGTAAGAAATAGTGGCTTCCGAGGAGGAGTGTAAGGTAAGTTTGAGCTTTTAATTATTTCAGCAAAAATCATAACACACTACTCTACCCAGTGTTGGCAACCAGAAGTATTTAATGTCTATGAAATTCCATGAATAATCGTTGCGTTTCTTTGCTGCAACCAAGAATGTTATATATTTGGCAAACATAACATATTTTTTACTTTTCTTCACGTTTTCAAGCTTAAAATGATTCTGGATCTTTAGTCTTCTTCTTCTTTCAAGGATCAGGTGATATCACCTGTTCCGTTCTCTTTCATCAAGCCATCTCTTACGAAGTCTACCTAAATCTCTCCTTCCGGTCGGCTGGTAATTCATTATTTTCTTCGTTAATTTGTTCTCTGCCATTCTATCAATATGCTCTTTCCATTTAATTTTATTTTCATCTATTCAAATCTGACCTTTTTGTTTCATTTGTTATTTTATCAGTTTTAGTACATCTTCTTACATATCTCATAAATTTCATCTCAGCACACTGCATACGTGATTTCTTTCTTTTTGTTATTGTCCACGATTAGGAACCATATATAAGAATAGGCGCAGCCTTAACCCTATAAAATTTAATTTTTGTGGATCTTTAGTAATCTAATATCTAAAATGAAACTTTCTGGACTAAATAAAGTTTCTACAGCCTATCCCCATTTCATTATTTTATTTTCCAACACTCCACGTAAGCGACAATAGGCTGTTCTGATAGTCTTATTTTAAGTTCTACTTGAATTATCATTTTTGCCCAAACCCCATTAGATCACAATGTTCACTCCTCACACTGCTACTGCATATCTACTTCGAGGCGATCTAGTAAACAACGCTGACGCACTTAAAATTAATACCTGGACTGCATATAATCATATTTTCGACAGGAATATAAAGGAATATCTTACAGATGTAAGAATTCCTGAACTTCCTAGTGACGTCTCTTTTAATTACGACTTATTCGTCATTCAACAACACTGTTCGAATTGCATTCCGAACTTGAATTCAATACGAGAAGCCGTTTCTAAGATCGTGTGCTTCTTATTCAGTGTTTTTATAAATAATTACTACTTTTATTCTTATATATAATCGTAATAGTATTGTTGGAGTAGTAGTGATAGTATTAATCCTAGTAATAGCAGTAGAAGTAATCATAGTAGTAGTAATACTAGTAATCGTATTAGTATCAGTACTAATCGTTGAAATAGTACATTAGTAGTAAAAGTAGTAATTAAGTAGTATTCGTAGTAATATCAGTAATAAATTATTAGCAAAAGTGACAGTAGTAATAGTGACAGTAACAGTAGTATTGATAGAAGTAATCATACTAGTATCAGTAAGAGAGTAGCCTAGTAGCAGAAGTGATGTTACTAATCGTGGTCGTAGTAGTAGTAGTATTAGTAGTAGTGTTAGAAGTAATCGTAGTAGTATCAGTAATATAGTAGTAAAAGCGATGGTACTAATCGTAGTAGTAACAGTAGCAGTGATAATAGTAATTGTACTAGTATCAGTAATAGAGTAGTAGTAGAAGTGATAGTACTAACCGTGGTAGTAACAGTAGTAGTAGTAGTAGTAGTAGTAGTGTTAGAAGTGATTATAGTATATCAATAATAGGGTAGTAGTAGAAGCGATGGTACTAATCGTAGTAGTAACAGTAGCAGTGGTAATATTAATTGTACTAGTATCAGTAATAGTGTAGTAATAGAAGCTGTGGTACAATTCGTAGTAGTAACAGTAGCTGTGATAATAGTAATTGTACTAGTATCAGTAATAGTGTAGTAATAGAAGCTGTGGTACAATTCGTAGTAGTAACAGTAGCAGTGATAATAGTAATTGTACTAGTATCAGTAATAGTGTAGTAATAGAAGCTGTGGTACAATTCGTAGTAGTAACAGTAGCTGTGATAATAGTAATTGTACTAGTATCAGTAATAGTGTAGTAATAGAAGCTGTGGTACAATTCGTAGTAGTAACAGTAGCAGTGATAATAATAATTATACTAGTATCAGTAATAGTGTAGTAATAGAAGCTGTGGTACAATTCGTAGTAGTAACAATAGCTGTGATAATAGTAATTGTACTAGTATCAGTAATAGTGTAGTAATAGAAGCTGTGGTACAATTCGTAGTAGTAACAGTAGCTGTGATAATACTAATTGTACTAATATCAGTAATAGAGTAGTAATAGAAGTGATGGTACAAATCGTAGTAGTGATAGTAGTAATTGTAATAGTATCAGTAATATAGTAGTGGTAGAGGTGATGGTACTAATCGTGGCAGTAACAGTAGTAGTATTTGTAATAGTAGTAGTAGTAAAGGTATCAGTAATAAACTAGTAGGTCTAGTAGAAGTAAGTTAATAGTAATCGTGGTAGTAACAGTAATATCAGTAGTAGTAATCGTGGTAGTAGACCTATCAGTAATAGATTAGTAGTAGTGGTAGAAGTAATCGTAGTAGTATCAGTAATAGACTAGCAATAAAAGTTATAGTAGTAATAGTGGTAGTAATACAGGGACATCATTTTATTTTTACTAACATTTTTAATATTAACTTGACTATACCTCTGGATCAACGCTGTTTGCTATCCCCTTCCACGACTGGAGTTCGATGATACTGACGTAATATACAAACAAATCACTTTACTAGGTATAGGAGGGAAGAAAAGTAGTTCATCCATTTACGTAAACTAGGAAATATTGCGCTTTTGAGTTTAATCATTTTCATTAGGTTTTTGTTTAATCAAAATACAGTACAGTATTAACAATGAGTGTTTTTACTCACGAACTGAGCTGTCCATGTGGACGTATTCATTATGCAGTGTACATTATACTGTCTACAGCACATTAGCGTACAATGTAGAGAATGAAGTTAAATTGAAAAATAATCATAATATGGATATTAAACACATTTCGATACAGGCTACAGTTCTAATGTGCATATTATCGCACTATAGCATATTGTACTTAATTCCAATTACCAGTTCTTCTTACTAGTAACTCATGTTGAAATAATTCTGTACCTACTCTATAAAAGAGTACCTTGGGTACTGTAAATTCAATCTTCACTTCTGACCGATCCGAAAAGATAAAATTACTCAGACATGCTATCTACTGTCAGTCCAAGTGGTTATGTCGTAGGATCGTAGAAAGGAGGGAACTCACGTGACAGTTAATTACTTAACGAGGCCCTTTTATTTAAGTTATTTTAAACAGTTGTATAATATTACGTAGACGTCCAATTCCTAACAGAAATTAATGTTCTCAGAAAAGAACTAAGACAGCCCAGCCACTAGCTGGCGAATAAAAGCTGGTTGGGGAAACCGGGATACGACGTAGGCAAATGGACGACAGTACCTGTGCGAAAATGATTCAATATTGAAAGCTCTTTCGTCACTGGAAAATGCGAACATATTTTTGAATCGTACTGTGGCTACTATGACTGTATATGCGGTCTTGGATCTGTGTGGAAGACGGTTGAAGGGGTGGGAGTGAAGTACATTCAAAAACTCAGGTACAATAAAAATTGAAGTAAAAATAAAATGATGTCCCTGTAGTATTAAGTAGTAGTAATGGCAGCAATGGTGATTGTTTTGAGTAGTAAATTGTAGGTAGTAATGATATTTTAAAGAACAACTTTGCTCCCATAAGTCGGTTATATTCAAACTAACGGACAAAGTAAAGAAATACAGATAAAATGGGCCGGATAATATTAGTCTAACAAAATGGAAGAACAGCAGAGCCAAACAATTTAATGATAAATTTAAGGAGAAAATGATGAGAGGTTATTACATTTGCTACGAATAAACATCCATGCTCTATGCGAGATTTGAATCCGTGACTTTTCCGAGCACACAGCGTCAAAACTGTGCCTCAACCTTAGCGTAGTCTATATAACGGTAGGCGAAATTTCTTTACCCACGCATAAATACCAGAACAGGATTAACTATATCGCCGAGATCTGATTTCGAAATGAGGTTTATTCACATCTTCACACCGCACAAAGGAATAAATCTCGAGCGAAGCCCCTTGTTTGTTGCCTCGAATGTTATACAGTAGGCACGTAAGTCTTTAACCTGAACTTTATATACCTCGGCTAGTTTTATAGGCTATTCTATCCCTCGACTATAAAAATGTTTCTAGCTTTACATACAAGACACTTGAATTAACCTCTGCGATCTTCTCGAACCGTGCGTTCCAGTACACAAGTCCTAGACCGACTGGAGTACAAATTGTCCAATTATAAAAATAAGCTGTATGCTATACTACTTTGCTCGTCCGTTGCATACAAAACTGGCCTAAATAGCCTTTTTGAATACCTACACACTTCCTTGTGAAGTCTTTTCCTCATTCAAATGTCGCCGAGGTTTTTTAATTACAGTTATCCTTGGCTTTACTGTCGCTTTAGACTTCGAGCTGTTTACTAATTAGTTTCGAGGGATGTAAGAAGTTTTATCGTCATGGTAACACTACACGCACCGGGCACTAGATTTATTAGGGGCAAGGATCCAGACGATTATAAAGGAAGGCTGCGAGGGGGGAGGGAATTAAAAGATGTGGGAGGTTAGACAACAAGCGGTCCGGACCGGCGAGATTCAACGCCTTTCTTGTCTCGACATTTAAGTGGTTTTATTAGGAATGTCGATTGGTATGGATAATTTGAGACCATGAAATGTAGAGAAAACAATACACTCTCCCAAGTATGTCCAGGAAGTGTTACCAGAAAAGAAGACAAGGCATAAATCAGTCGTCATGCCAGTTTTGTCTTGTATGTATCGAATATTTCCTTCAACTCTGATGGGTGTTACTTTTAACCCAATTGTTTTGAGAGGAGTGACTCTTTCTGCTTCACATAAAACTGATACATGGCTTGTTCTTCGATAATGTAGGATCACTATGACAACACGGCCGGACACTTTGACAAACCTGCATTAGTAGCTCAGTTGGCAGTGCTCCGCCTTACGACGATCCGAATTTAAATCCCGATGAAGTCGGATTTGTATGTGTGCTGAACAAAGCCAAGGTTATGACTAGGGGGCGGATGTTGATGACTAGGCTTCGAGACTTCGGACTCAATAGAGCAGTTCAGTGGGAAATCCGCATAACGGCGTACTGAGAATAGTGGTAAAGCGTACAGTGGGTGGATGCACTGTAGAATGAATCCAACAAATACGCAAAGGAAAACGCTCTGGATTTGAAGGTTCTGACGAATAATTTGGTTTTCATACAAACCTATTTTCAAACTGTGTCTGAAACTATTACACGGTTAGAAAAGTCAGAGCAAGAGATGCCGGAAGCCCTCAAATTAATTGAGGAAATGACACACAGAATTAATGAGACACCAAGTACACCGGTTACTGAACGTGTGAAACCAATAGAAATCAATTTTATGTAAAAATAACGGATATGGAACATTTTGTAACATAAACAGCAAATTAGTGGACATAAAGTCACTCGAGAATAAAGGACTGTCTCTTACAGACTGAAATGATGTTAGATTTTTTTTTTGCTCCTATCACGTCATTGCGAAGTAGAGCGCAGCTTTTCACAGTACAAACTGTGTTTGGCAGATAACCGAAAATGATTTACGTTTGAGACAATGAAAATGTATCTTGTAATAGATTGCAATTCGGTACTGCAACTGTACTTCCTAAAGACGACCAATAAGATAAATGAAGAAATTAAAATTGCTACATGTTTATTTCCATCATTAACACTGTGTATAATTAAACACAAATGCTTATAAAAGACAGGAGAATAAATGCTTTTCACATTCTTTTGAATTGATATTGTGTAATGTATATTTACTTTCAGAATATACATATGTGTGTGTTTCCCCATATTACCGTACTCTACTCTAAACAGTAACGTTGTTACCTCAACACATCTCTCCTTTCACTACCTGTAGCGAGTCAACAACCTATAGTACATGCATAGTAAACTTATTGTATCGGGTCCCAAGTCTCGAAGCCTGTTGATGACCTAAAATTCTGCTTAAAATGATAACTAAATGCCCTTAAACTAATAGAAAAATTACATGCATTTAAAAGAAAATGACATTTAAATATTATTCACCGTACTCGCACCACAACTTCTTAGAATTTAGTCACCTTTTTTTAATAACTGCCCTGCAAATCTCGGAGAGAGGAGGCAACTTCCTGGAATTTGGCTAAGATAAGAAAAAGAACATGCGACAAAATGAAGGTTTTAAGGGGAAAATATAGATTTTAATGAGGGTTTACAGTGTGTTTCAATCAGGGGTGGTCCATGTCAGTGCCTTCATTCTCCGTCTCCTCCTCCTTCCGGGCTTCAATTTTGCTACCAGATCTTCCAGATGAGGAAGTGTGAATGACAAAACAAATCGTGGACGCAGCGTTCATTCTTGCAATCTTTGTGCTAAAAATACTGTCTACTACAGTAGACATCCCTTCCGAACCATGTTAAGGACACAACGTCCTGTCCAGAACATGGTGAAAGTTTCCCCCTTGCAAACAAATTCTAAAGACACTCTCGTACCGACAAGAGAACAGTAGCGGTCAAAATCCTCACTTAAACTAAGCTGCTGCAAGCATTTTATATTACTTCTGTTGTGTGAAGTGAAGCCTTCAGTGGAATGAGGGATGGAGTTTAGAGTCTGTTCCAAACTATAAAATTTAAACTTCACTGTTATTCACTGATTCAGTAGATAATTACTACTGACCCATTTGCTTAGAAAATTATTTAACAGACCTATCGGTAAAGAAGAAAGTAAAATGCATTCCAAATGAATAAAGTTCTTCAAAGTATTAAAAATCATAAAAAAAATATAAAAATGAGCTATTAGTTCAAAAACGTCAAAAAATGCAAAATGCAATATAATCAATTACTTTTTACGTTGATATTAATATAGAAATCCTTTCTATAGGCCTATTAATAGGCATCGTCCTAGTGTGAAGAATAAGAAGATGACTTTTCATCAACACCCGCCCCTTAGTTATGACAGTTTTCTCGGAGTTCTGCTGTTTTTCCTCTCCATTTCATCAACAGTCTGTACATTTCTCGTTTCATTATCTCCGTTTCGAAAAAGAGGATACCTACTATGTTTGTCCGACGTTGGATCGGCAGTTCCCCATGTCGGTGTTTTCCTTGGTTTGTGTAAAGATTGGTATATGACATTGGTGGTGGGCTCAAGACGACTAAGTGTTCTGTAGAGAGGAATAGGAGCCTAACTTTCTCTCCCTGGCGGGGATATTGGAACTAAAGGTACGGTAGACCATCATCAGATGTGGTATTCGGACTTGTTGCCTGAAGGGAATGGGTGGTGGAGCGAACGGTAAGCCGGCATATCTAGCGGAACAGAGATCGTCCTTAGGTTGCAATACATAAGGATGACCACTCCCGCTTGGCAGATGTCAGTGTCAATCACTTCGACAACTATTCCTCAAGCAGGATTCGAACCAACGAACGATACTTAAGCAAAATGTTAAAGCTGCACACTGCTTACGCTCTAGCTGATTTCTTTCTTTCTTTCTTTCTTTCTTTCTTTCTTTCTTTCTTTCTTTAATTTTTTTAATATATAAGGCTCCAAATTTATGCATGAGGTACACTACACTGAACAAAAATATTTAATAAATGTTTACTTAGCATATTTATTTTAATGTATAAAAATAATATGTTAGTATAAATAGTAGCTGTTGATAAGATTGTTGATTTATCTTAAATTTCAAGTACCAGCGACAAACGTTGAGCGTGAAATAAATCGACGGTATGGAAAGCTTCAGACCAACTGGAAAAATCTTAATAGAAAAACGGATACTAATAGAAGTACAAAATAAATATTACAAAACACAGATCAGTTTGAAAAACAAACGACAAACGTTGAGCGTAAAGTAAGTCGACGCTATGGAAAGCTTCAGACCAATTGGGAAAATCTTAATAGGAAAATGGATGCTAATAGAAGTACAAAATAAAAATTACAAACACAGATCCATTTTGAAAGAACGACAAACGTTGTGCGTGAAGTAAGTCGACGCTTGAAAAACTCCAGACCAATTGGGAAAATCTTAATAGGAAAATGGATACTAATAGAAGTATAAAATAAAAATTACAAAACATAGATCCATTAAAAAAAAAGTTGAGCGTGAATTAAGTCGACGCTATGGAAAACTTCAGACCAATTGGGAAAATCTTAGTTGGAAAATGGATACTAATAGAACTGCAAAATAAATTACAAAAAACAGATCCATTAAAAAAAACGCCTGAAGATATTTTTAAGAAGATGAAATAAGATGATAAATGATCGTTTCATCAATCACCTAGTAGATACTTAAGCTTATCAATATTTTATGTCGAATATTTTGTATAGCATCACAGATAAACGAAGCAAGAGCGAAGTTGAAATGTATTAGCAAAGACATATTATTTCTCAGCATTAATACCACTGGCTTGCTGATCGTCGAGTTATTTTTTTCGTGTTAAGTTGAAGGCGTGAGGTTATGAAGAGAGGTTATCTATAAAAGAAACTTGAAATGTTTTCTGAATAGTCTAGTATGAAAGTATGAGGAAATATTTAAATATTCGCAATATATCGGAATTCATTGTTTGAATTATGTACATCATAAACATACCTAGTATGTAAATTAGGTATATGCAACTTTACCACTCTTCGAGAAATGAAACGACATGCAATCTATATTCGGATATCTCATATTTTACAACTACTTAATTTTATTATCATACACAGAATAATGAGAAAGCATTGAGATTCTTCAGGAAATTGATTACGAAACTTTCATGGAAGTGCATAATTCTGTAACTCTTTTTCATGAAAAGATGTTTTGTTTGTAAGCTATCGTTTTTTCATCTGTCTGTAATCATTTACTCAAATTTACTGCACAGATTTCGTTCACATTAAATACAGAAATATTTCTAGTATAATGGTAACATTTTTTTTATCAAATTGAAGTTTGACAATAGAAATAATTGAAATTATACCAGGTGAACCGTAAAAACGAGCGATTTTAAATCCTTGATGTTTATTACAGATATGCATCTTACAAAGTGTTATTTACAATTAATGTAAAATATTTAATATGCCATTCACTTTTTATGAAGAAAGTTCTCAAGTTTGGAAAGCTACGTTCCTAAAAGGTCCACCATTTAGCTACGTACATGCTTAGACTTTTGATTGCAGAGATCCCATCACAAAACACAACATCTCGACGGGGATTTGAGATACTTCATGACAAATTCTTTAATAATTTCAATATCTTGTTGTGTGCTACTCAAGTACCCCTACAAGAAATGGCAAGTAGGAATAACTCTTCTCGGGTTCTCAGCCAGATGAGTTGGATTGTTGTTTTCAAACTTTGATAACTGGCTCTGCTATCTTCTTCAGGGATTGGAGAAGATGGCAGAGCTAGTCATCGAAAGCTTGGAAGCAACTACCCAACTCACCTTGGTGAGAACACGAGAAGAATAATTATTCCATATTCGACGCCGGGAATATTTCAAATCCTACAAATGGCAAATTGTTAGATCTGGCGACCTAGCCGGTCATGGAATATCTCCGTATCAGGAAATAAGGTAATTCGGAAACAAACGTCTGATGCGACGCGTTGTTACTTCAGCCATGTGTTAGGCCTACTGTCGATTTCTGGATGCTCAAAAATGTGAGCTACGCCAATGGCTATCATTTATAGTGAAATTTCTTCTAAAAATATGTTTTTCGAAGGAAAAGTCATCCTCAATTCAGGCCATGAAGACCCACAGGGTAACAGAAAGTAAAGGCTCCCAACTGTAGAGAAAATCTGCGTTAAGGTAATCAAGAAATGTATTTGTTTTATTTACTTGGTTGTTTAACGAGTCTGAATCAACTACTGGGTTATTTAGCTTCGATGAAATTGGTGATAGTGAGGTGGTATTTGCGAGATGAGGCCAATGACTAGTCACAAATTACTTGACATTCGCCTTAGAATTGAGAGAAACCTCGGAAAAAGCCCAACCAGATAATCAGCCAAAGCGGGAATCAAACCACGTCCGAGTGTAACTCCGGATCAGCACGTAGTGGGAATTCCCAACACGGATCTACAGGTAAACGCGCTACCGCTGAGCTAAGCCAGTGGCTTAGCAATCAAGAAGTGTAAATCTCTACAAAATAAAATAAAATACAGCAACTCACATTTTGCTCTGTATCTCATCAACTTTTAAAGCTGACCAATTGACATTTTTAAGAGAGTCTGAGAAAACTCTGATAAAAATAACCTGAAAATTTTAGTACTCTAGTGAATTATACACACTCTATATTATACACACTATTTAAAGGGTGTAATTGATATTTGTTATTGAAGTGTTGTATCCGTGAAGAAGTGTGTTGTGTCAGTGAAGTGTGTTGTGTAAGTGAAGTGTGTTTGTCAGTGAAGTTTTATAGTTTATAGTGGCAGTGCAGAGTATTTGAACAGTAAAATGTTTTTTAAGTGTTAGTGAAATCAGGATAGAACCAGTGAAATGTGTCGTAGTTCCAGTGCAGTGGGTGAGTTGTCAGCGAAATGAGTGTAGTGCTCAAAGGTACTTGTGTAGGTATGAACATATCATACTCGTGGGTTTTAGTTCGAACTTAGGGTTAAGATACAAATTATATTTTATTTTAAATGTTATTTTAAGTAATAGTGCTTCATTTAGTTCAGGATGCTCCCTGTTATTATCACTTATTTATGGATTTTAAGGAACCCGGAGGTTTATTGCAGCCCTCACATAAGCCCGCCATCGCATCAGTCCATATCCTGAGCAAGATTAATCCAGTCTCTATCATCATATCCCACCTCCCTCAAATCCATTTTAATATTATCCTCCCTTCTACGTCTCGCCCTCCCCAAAGGTCTTATTACCTCCGGCCTCCCAACTAACGCTCTATATGCATTTCTGGATTCGCCCATACGTGCTACATGTCCTGCCCATCTCAAACGTCTGGATTTAATGTTCCTAATTATGTCAGGTGAAGAATACAATGCGTGCAGTTCTGCGTTGTGTAACTTTTTCCATTCTCCTGTAAATTCATCCCTTTTAGCCCCAAATATTTTCCTAAGGACCTTATTCTCAAATACAACTATACAGAACAACCTGTAGTATAATTGTTTTATAAATTCTAACTTTCAGATTTATTGACAGTAGACTAGATGACACCTCTTCGAAGGATGTCTCCAATTTTTATAGATCCATTTCGTACAATATTCTGGTGACGAGACATAATCATATAGGCCTACCTTATTGTTATTATTATTATTATTATTATTATTATTATTATTATTATTATTATTAATATTGTTATTAATTTTTTATTAACTGTATTTATTATTATCATTATTGTGTGTAATTAGTTACCATTGCCACCGGCTATATACCCATTTGCAGTGTGAATACATACATACATACATACATACATACATACATACATACATACATACATACATACATACATACATACAATATATAAAAATGTTAATAAAATATTTTGGGAAGAAAATCTTGTGGAAAAAGAAAATTGAAAAAAAAAGTGAGATATAGACAAAGTGTCAGTTTTTCTTATAAACTGATGGAAGTATTTAATTAGTTTTTTACACGCCTATAGATACCATTCACTTTTGGAAATTAGAATAATTGCTATGTTAGACATGCTCCTTTTGTCAGTAACTAACAAATAGAGAAGGGATTCTAGGTGGTAAAGCTTATTGACTTCTCGAGAGACAGGGAGGCATTCTAGCTTATCAGAGTTCATGTCTAACAGAAGTACCGGTATAAAGAATGATGACGTTGATGTCGAGTGCTGGTGAAGCTAAGTCCGGCTCTGTTGTCACTTGCTACGCTGATGCATGGAAGCAATGCGGCAGAATGTTTGTATGTGCGAGCACACAGCTAACTAACTATATGAGGTCGCTCTGCTTTGCATCGGCTTCACGTTTTATGTGCTTTTGTTATAAGCCAAGAAGCCCGAAGGGCTACTCAACAATACGGTTGGCATGCGCTTCATCATACCAGTTAGGTGATGTGCACTCGAAAATAAAATGTCATGCTGCACTAAAAATTGTTAGTATTTTGAGCAGACCTACCATACCCAAATTAAACTACAGAATTTTGATTTTTCACATCTTCAAACATTGCTACACATATCGATCGTCCAGTTCAAAAGTACAACTCAAAAATTGCCATCTTTTTAGTTATTTATACTACTGAAAGCCCCTTTCGGAGCTCTTTCCGATTCAGTATTGAGATAAGTCATACTTACAACCAAAAAGAAAAAAAAACTAAATAAGCTGCTTTAGAAATAATTATAACTATGGACTTTACTAATTCATTATTAGTACATTTCGAAATGTATTAATAATGAACTGGAAGATTGTGATATACTCGTCCTGAATACTGACTCATTTCTAATTGTCGTGGTTATGAACCAGAACTCTGTTACTTTCTAAGTGATTTATTTGAAACTTTCAATGAAGATATCTCAAAACTTGTTTTTTTGAGTTGTCGCACTTTTGAACTAGACTATCGATATATAGGTTTCAGTTGCAAGTTATTCTTTGTTACTTCATACTGTGTTCCTCCATTAACGTTTAGTACACCATTCTAGGAGTTTAGTTATATTTTTCCGTCATTGGTTTTTCTAAATATGTAATTACAGAATTCTTTTGCAGACATTTCTTGTACATTTAGTAAAAGTATGCATATTTAATTTCTTCCACATTCCCAAATAAACAAGTGATCACCTACAGGTTGTTCCACATTCATATAATCACCGCGCAAAATACACATTCAACAATCTACCCAAAACATAGTGAAGCATGTTTTTCGTAAAATTTATTACCTGCCATAGACAATTTTATCATCATCATCATCATCATCCTTCACGAATTAGGCCTCTGTAGACCTGTTTCGGCCCCATCTAGCAGTCTTCTAAAAGGTCTTCCTGGTCGACGATGTCCTCTAGGTTTATACTGCATCATAATTTTTGGGATTCTTGAATTTTCCATTCTTCTTACATGATCTAGCCAATTGAATTTGTATCTGCTGATATTTTCTTCTACTGACTCTACTTCTAATTGTTCTAAAATTTCTTCATTCCTTTTTCGGTCTAAAAGAGCATATCCTGCTGTCCTCCTGAAAAATTTCATTTCCGTTGCTTTGATTCTGTTCATGTCTTTTTTTTTAATGTCCAAATCTCACTTCCGTATAAAAGGGAGGGTAATGCTAGTGTATTATATATTTTTATTTTTGTAGATTTTTGTACTAATTTAGCTTTTAATGTATTGTTTATTATTCCTAGAATTTGTGTAGGCTAAATTTGGTAATTTTTCTTGTTCACATCTTTTTCATTTTGATAAGATATTTCACAACCCAGATAATTGAAATTTTGTACTTGTTCGAGGCATTGGTTATTGTGTATTATCTTACTTCTGACTGGGTCTTGTCCTAAAAATGCCATTACTTTTGTTTTTTGTACTGAAATTTCTATCCCAAAATCTTTTAATATTTTATTTAATGTATATAATCCTCTTTGTAAATTATCCTCTGAATTTAAAATTATGACTTGATCATCGGCAGGCCTCAAACAAGCAGTATAGACAATTTCAGTATGATATTATTAAATATGCATATTTTAAAACGATTTTATATGTAATTCTTGTAAATTATTTCAATCTTTTACTTTTCAATTCGAGAGCTGTTTTTAAAAGTTTTTAAAAAGTTTTTTAAATTTTAAGGTTTGTAAAAAATTTTTCTAAACTCTTGCAATATGTAATATGTATATATATCCACATATTTGTCTGATGATGCCCATAACAAGGGGCGAAAACGTCCACGTGTAATAAGATGTATTAGCAAAAATAATTTTGTTCACATTTTAATAAATAAGTCAAAGACGAAAATGTCAAACTTTACTTTTTTGTATTTTTTATTATTTTTATTATTTAAACTACACAACTTTTCCTTCAGCAGTGAGAACTTCCATTACAACAGTTGTACTTTAATTAAATTACATAAACATGAGTAAACTCGATTATCCGTATCTATCAGAAAGCGGAAATTGTCGGTTAGTGTTTTTTCACTTGTAGCTAATTTGAGTTTATGTTATGGGGCATTCGTTATCTCGCGAAACCTACTTGGTTAAGAAAAAATGGACTGAGAAGCTTCCCTTGCTTCCACTTGCAGCTAGCTAGTTCACTTATTCCTACCATAAGGTTCTTACTATCGGCTACGGCGCGCGCATTCATTTGATTTCACGAGAAAACGAATGACCTATACCATTTTCTTCCATTGAAATATAGCCTTTCAAGGTATAAAAATGATTATGTGTTGTATCCTCCTCTTTCAATATGTTATAGGCCTATGCATTAATAATAACATTAGAGAATCGCAGAATATTCTAAAATAAACAGAGTGGGCGGAAAGTAAGTAGGTATTATAAAAGGCGTATAAAATCTACATTTACAACGATAATTTATTGAAATTAATTTTATGTATACGTCATTAAATGGGAATACGTCACCTATTTATGAAACAAATCACTGAAAGGAAAGAATTTTCATAGAATGAAACAGTAATAAACTCTGTGGAAAAATGTTTTGCGGACCAACACAATTTTTAAAAAGTTTAGAATTGCTTCATGATCGCTGCGATAATTTTATAGAATTAAAAGGTGATGTCTTAAATAAATAAAAATTAGTTCCAATTCATTTATTTTACTCCAACGTTCTTTATCTTGATCTCGTACATTTTGTTACTCTCTGCATCCATATTGCCTCATTTTGACTTACCGTACGTTATCTTGCGTCATAATAGCTTTTTAGCACCTTGTATGAAATAATCTTGAACTATCTAACCTTATTTGAATTCTTTCAGTTGATATTATTCCGTTTTGCATTACCTGTCATCACTATATCTTACCTCACTTTATATGACATATATTTTACATACTCGCCTCCTCGTTTAACCGTCGGTGTAGATGGTTTCCAAAGTGACCTCCATCTGGTTCTATCAAACGTCTGCCGTTTGGCTTGTCTCCAGTCCACTCCACGATCATGAATAGAGAATCTGACATTTTCTTCTCAAGTTATTCTCCTTCTTCCCCTGGGCCTCTTTCATTCCGATTTTTCCTCATAGATTTTCTTTGATAAGCGCTAATCTTCCATTCTCACTACATGGCTTTATCATCGCTGCTGAATCTATTTTATAAGTTATTTGATTGGACTAACCTGGAGATTGTCTCTAATAGTATTATTTCTTATACAGTCCCGCCTTGTTTACCTTCTTCTTTCTCAAATATACAATCTCAGATACTTGTAACATGCTACTTTCCTTGGAAGTACATGCCCATATTTCACTTTCATTGGTGAAAATAGGAATATTATGTCTCCTATTTCTGTAAATAACCAACTTCTCGGCTCATAATTATAATGGTCTCGGTCTTCTCTTTAATCGTCTTTCCAATTCATTATCTAAATGTTTCCTATGTATTTGCTATTGGCATCAAATCATCAGCAAAAGCTATACCTTGACATTTACTGGTTATGATCTCCAGTTCCTTACTTTATGAGCTTTAGTTGTTTTTAAACTTTTTTTATATAATATCATCCGGAAGAAGATGAAAAGAAGGGGGCTTACAGGGTCGTTTCCGATCTCTGATAACGAATTTGAATGACGTCATGTGCGTCAGGAATCACACCGAAGCTGAATTGCGGCGAGAGGTGACAGACCAGTAGTGAGTGATTTCATAATCAGAGTGCACGGTGTATCACAGTAGCAATGCCCAAGAAAATCGAGCCTCTTTCCGATGCCAAGTACTGTTACGTGAGAATCATAGAAGTCTGCGTAACACGTGGTTTCGTTATTTCCAAGAATGGCATCTTGTGTGTACCTAATAAGACTAGTAAAACTCGTATGTGATTAATTCCAGAGTGGAAAAAGCAATCAAATCCATTCCCCTGTCACAAGTGGCCGCACTCCACAAGATGATACAAATTAATTCCATGTATGCATGTTGTGTATTTATTATATATTATTTTAACATTAATTATTAATTACGTTAAAATTGCAAATAACAATCGCTAGTAACTTTCGTTTCAAGAACGTTGGCAGCGTCTTCAAAAGTAAACAGTTCGAAAGTAACTGCTAGTCGTAATATCTGTCAATACCGAATTTCGAAACAAAGTTGACAAAAGAAAATTCAGTCTGGCTACTAGTAAATCACTATAATCCACTAATATATAGTCGTTGATTTTATGAAATCTCGTATGCGACAACACAGCGCATAATTTTTGAGGAGAAGAAAAATTAATTAAACATCAACTGATACTACATGATGTCATTGGTGTTCACAATATATTTACCAACGTTTTCTACAGAATTGTCTAATATTGATATTTAATTACTTTTTTCTTCGTCCTGAAAAAATTATGCTCTGTACTGTCAAATAGGAGGCTTCATAAAATCAACAACGATATGTAGTAAAGAAAGAAAAATGGTTAGGTTTCAACCTTACGGTATGAAGTGAGAAAACCCGGACTATATCTTATCACTTTTTACCTTAAACAACATTGGAAAATACTTAATATGCATGCAGAAGTTTAATGACGAACAAATGAACCATTAGAGCATTTCGACGGGCCAGTTCGAAACGGAAACAATATAGAATTTAAGTTTTGAGAAACCTGCATTTTAAAGCTTCTTTTTGCTATGAAAAATGCAAGTATCATTCAAATTATTCAAAATTCTGTTAATGATGTTATATACAGTATATATTTTAAATTTTAAAATTGGATTTTTCACAGCAACATGAAGCTTTAAAATGCAGTGTTCTCAAAACTTTAAATTTTGAGTTGTTTCCCTTCTGAACTGACCCATCGATTTAAAAGATAAGAATTTTAATTTACCTAAACTAATTGTACCATTGACACCACAAATCAATATCTTATATATTAAACTACTTAAGAAATTATAATCGAAATGTATAATTATATTTTATAATTCTGTTTATTTAATGACGCTCGCAACTGCCGAGATTATATCAGCGTCGCCGGTGTGCCGGAATTTTGTCCCGCAGGAGTTCTTTCATATGCCACTAAGTCTAGGGACATGACACATGAGCCTGTCGTATTTAAGCACACTTAAATGCCATCGACCTGGGCCGGGATGGAACCCGCAACCTCGGGCACAGAAGGCCAGCGCTATACTGACTGTGTCACTCCGAAATGTAATAATGCCACAATTTAAAATTAATAAACTTAAAGGAAATTAATTCGAAGAAGTGGAAAAATTCAAATACCTTGGAACAACAGTAACAAATTGAAATGACACTCAGGAGGAAATTAAACGCAGAATAAATATGGGAAATGCCTGTTATTATTCGGTTGAGAAGCTTTTGTCATCTAGTCTGCTGTCAAAAAATCTGAAAGTTAGAATTTATAAAACAGTTATATTACCGGTTGTTCTGTAAGGTTGTGAAACTTGGACTCACACTTTGAGAGAGGAAAACAGATTAAGGGTGTTTGAAAATAAGGTTCTTTGGAAAATATTAGGGGCTAAAAGGGATGAAGTTACAGGAGAATGGAGAAAGTTACACAACGCAGAACTGCACGCATTGTATTCTTCACCTGACATAATTAGGAACATTAAATCCAGACGTTTGAGATGGGCAGGGCATGTAGCACGTATGGGCGAGTCCAGAAATGCATATAGAGTGTTAGTTGGAAACGCGGAGGGAAAAAGACCTTTGGGGAGGCCGAGATGTAGATGGAAGGATAATATAAAAATGGTGGGAAATGATGATGAAAACTGGATTATTCTTGCGCAGGATAGGGACCGATGGCGGGCTTATGTGAGGGCGGCAATGAACCTATGGGTTCCTTAAAAGCCATTGATAAGTAAGTAAGTAAGTAAGTAAGTAAGTAAAGGAAATTAATAATAATAATAATAATAATAATAATAATAATAATATTTATTATTATTTATTTATTTAGAATATTAATATGCAAAACAACAGCACAAGGCCAATTACAGTTTAGCACAAGATACAAAACAAAACAACAGATGATGATGAGAATGAATGATAGAAAATGGCAGTGAGATGAAATACAATCAATATAATAGTCAACATTAAACATTAACCAAATGCAACAAAATAAATAGCAATATCTAACATATAATAAAAGATATTAAATAACAAGTAAGGATATATCATGATAAAACTCAAAAAGTATATACTACACATTAAATGAATCCAAGGTCAATCCATGCAAATTAGCATATTTTATACATCTGCAGGCCGGAGAGAGAGAGATTTAGAATTTCTATTATAAAAAATTTTATGAAATCTTAAACCCTTAGCAGGAATACGAAGACTGATATTGCTTATGAATGATAATAATAATAATAATAATAATAATAATAATAATAATAATAATAATAATAATAAGCCTAACCTGAAGAACAAGAATATATGCTTAGAATAATGTATTCCATGTTGTCTACAGGAATATAAATTCTTTCCGTAATTACGAAACTTCGTAAAAATAAGAAAGAACTGGTCGTAAAAGTTTAATAACTGCAATGACCTTCGGTGCTGGACTAATTATCACAGGTTCTCACGTCTTATTCATTAACGCTATTAAGAGGCCGCAAAGTTGCTGTTGGCCGTAGCAGATCAGTTCCCAAGACGGATACAGAATATCCTGAAGTCACATACTTGTCGGGTAGGTGCGGCGCAGAGTTGCTTAATTGCAGATCGATTGCAAGGAGAAGAGGAGGTGTTATAACTGGTTCGTTACGAAACACTAATTAGCAACTGAGCACGTTAATTGGCATAAATGCCAACTATTATATTGTAAATAAGTTCCTGTAAAAAGCGGAGGAAGTTTGAGTACATGTAAGCTACATTAGCGAAACGACAATCAAAATGTTGTTGCAACATTACATCGCCAAGAAATCTTAACTGCGCCTCAGAAACATGTCAAGTGAACATGTGTGTGGGATTTTTCTCGATTGCTACACTGAATTCCATATAAGAAAAATATTGACGCAAATAAACATTTAATGCAAAATGTATTACACCGCTGTGAAACTTAACGTGATATGTCATCTAATTGCAGCGCGCGAACTCACCACGTGCGTTCGGTACAGTCTGTTAGTATGGAAATTAGTTTCCGTTACTATGAAGACAAGTATTGAATTCTACAGGGACATCATTTTATTTTTACTTCAATTTTTATTGTACCTGAGTTTTTTAATGTACTTCACTCGCACCCCTTCTATTAATGAAGTTCCAGCTGTCCTCCACACAGAATCAAGGCCGCATATAGTAAACAACATTGAGAGAGTATAATACGTTCCAGAAATATGTTCGCGTTTTCCAGTGACGAAAGAGCTTTCAATATTGAATCATTTTTTCGCAGAGGTACTGTCCGTTTGCCTACGTCATATCCCGATTTCTGCCACCTGCTTCTGCTCGCCTCTCTCTAAAAGCTGGGCTGTCTTAGCTCTTTTCTGAAAACATTAATTTCTGTTAGGAATTGGACATTTACGTAATATTATACAACTGTTTAAAATAACTTAAATAAAAGGGCCTCGTTAAGTAATTAACTGTCACTTGATTTCTCCCCTTTCTACGATCCTGCGGCATAACCACTTGGACGGACAGTAGATAGCATGTCTGAGTAATTTTATCTGTGCGGGTCGGGCTGAAGTGAAGATTGAATTTACAGTACGCAAGGTACTCTTTTATAGAGTAGGTAGAGAATTATTTCAACATGAGTTACTAGTACGAAGGACGAAACTGGCAATTGGAACTGGGTACAATAGTCTATAGTGCAATAATATGCACTAAAGAACTGAAGCCTGTATCGAAATGAACGGCCATCATTTTCAAAAATTTGTTTAAATATCCATATTATGATTATTTTTCAATTTAACTTCATTCTCTTTATTGTACGTTAATGTGCTGTGGACAGTATAATATACACTGCATAATGAATACGTTCGCATGGATAACTCAGTTCGTGAGTAAAAACACTTATTCTTAATACAGTACTGCATTTTGATGAAACAAAAACCTAATGGAAATTATTGAACTAAAAATTGCGATATTTCCTAGTCTACCTAAATGGATGAACTACTTTTCTTCCCTCCTATACCCAGTAAAGTTATTTGTTTGTGTTTTACGCCAGTATCATCGAACTCCAGTCGTGGAAGGGGTAGCAAACGGTGTTTCCGGTTCTCTGAAGGTATAGCCGGGATTATGGCCCTGTATAAAGTAATACTTTTTATAATTCCTTGTTCATGATTAGTCATATTTTTCCACACAAGAACGATGTGGAGGTAAACATTTGATAATTATATGAAATTTGTATTACGCAGCCATCTTAATGCCGTTGATTGTGCAGTCCACACGCTACAGCACAGACTCCAATCTCTACAGTGGCAAGTGTTTCTGTTCATTGTTTATGTTCAATATAATATCAATAATGTTTATATGATTAGGCACTTACACGAGAGAAATTTTGTAGGGTTACGAAAGAGCGAGACAAGTCTTGGCATTACATAAGAAATGGTACAGGTTATGTTAGGGTGTGATATAGGTTCTATTTGTTTGAAATGCAACAGTACGGCCTAAAGGAAGTCCGCTTACTTTAGATAGCTAATATTAATTTTGTAAAAATGGATTTTTGATAACTCATATCTGCATTCTGAACGTATCACGAATTTCGGTTTGTGATTTCATCATATTTCATTTCTGCCTAAATTATCTTGAACTATCGATAAGGAATTGCGAACTAATTTCTAGCACATACAGCTGTCAAAAGTAAACGTGACCGCTCTCTAGAAACAAAGTTCTCTTCGGGCATCTCCGCTACAATTCGGAGAAAGGCGTTGTTACATGTTGCCTGATATCTACAGTTATAATTAAAGTACTCTCCATCTTACTGTTGTAGCGTATTGGTAGCGTTTCGGGTTGACATTCATGAGGTCGTTCGTTCAAAGGAAAGCAGGTGCTTTTTATGTTTTTTATTTTTGTTTTTAAGAGAAAGAGAATTTATAATTGCTTCTGTCTCTTTTATGACTCTTTTAGTAATTAACATCGGGTTCATGAAGGTATTATGCCATGACTTTATCAATATTTATTGTAAAATTATGGCTGAAAATGAAAAGAAAGAAAGATATTCTCAACAAAAATATATTTCGTGACATAGGCTAAACAAAACAGACTTACTGGCGTCTCTCTTAGAAAATTAAAACAATTAAAAGTTCAAAAAAAAAAAAAAAAAAAAAGAACAAAAAGCCACAATTCAATATTTAGTCCATCTTCCTCCCATCTCGATCACATCTTGCAGTCGAGTGCACATGGAATTGACTAGTCTTTTCAGTTCTCAGCCTCGGCATTCCAGGCATCCTGGACGAGTTTTCACAAATTACCAGGACGTCTTGGAGGAGGATTGGGCCAAATTTTCTGCATATGCCGGTTTACTTGTAGCTCAGTTGGAAGAACGTTGGAATTTAGATGTCAACGTCTCAGGTTCAAATCCTAGTGAGTCCTTTCCATTTTATTGTGTTACAGGATAGTATAATGTAATAATATAAGACAGAAAAACTAACACTAGTATTATGTAACTGTATTGTTTCAAATCTAACATTATATTTATATTACTTAGGCCTATATCGCTAAAGAACGATAACAGAATATAAATGATAACTTGAATATTATTTTTATTGCCAGAATACAAATATGGTACGGTAACTTGAATATTATTTATATTGTGAACGAACGTTAACAAAATAAAAGTATAATCTAAATATTATTTATAACGCTAAAAAACGATAACAGAATTTAAATTATAACTTGAATATTATTTATATCGCTAAAGAACGATAACAGAATACAAGTGATAACTTGAATATTATTTATATCGCTAAGGAACAATAACAGAATACAAATGATAACTTGAATATTGTTTATATCGCTAAAGAACGATAACAAAATAAGATTATAACTTCAACAAGACTCCAACTCACAATCTTCGAATCATTAAGTGAGCTCTCTACCGCTGTTCTACAAGAAGCAGATATCGAATAACTCCATAGTTCCGAAACTGCTTCTACATGTGCATTGCAACGTGTAACATCACCGTGATCTGAAGTGGATTTAGGAAATATTCGCTGTTCAGGAGTGCGGCCACTTTTCTTTTTGACAGCTGTACATCAACACTAGCCAATATGTAGGCGATGCAATATTATTGGCTGAAAATGAAGACGACCTGCAAAAATTGTTATAGGGTGAACCCTAAGTAATGTAATTCAGGAGGCTATTATTTGAGATATTTCAAACAAAAGAGTTTAATAGTTTTGTTCACTTTTGCTTCCTTTTCGAGATAAAAATTGTTTTATATTAAACATTTCAAAGCTTGTTTTGAAAAAGCTATTGGTTTAATTTCCATTATACTCAATAAATTGAAGAGAACTGAGTATTATGCTAATAAATTATGCAAATAATTTTAGTTATTTTTCCCCTTTAAATGTGCAGAAATTTGATCCGAAAAATGTAACAATGTAAAATTTCTTTGCAGAGGGAAAAGTTACATTCGTTCGGATCAAATTTCTGCATATTCCAAAGACAAAACTAAAATTATTTGAATCATTTGTTATCACAATACAATTCTCTCTTAAACTGACTGAGCATATTGGGAATTAAATCAACTGCTTTCCCGAAACACGCTATGAAATGTTTCACATAAAACAATTTTTAATTCGAAAAGGAAGCAAAAATGAACATAACTGTATCGAACTGTTTTGTTTGAAATATCTCAAAGAATAAACCCCAAAAATTAATGACATTACTTTGGTTCATCTTGTATATTCAACATTCATTCGTTCATAGTGTTTCAAGGTCTTTCACTGCAAACCCAGCATTCTTCAGTCTTTCCTATTTTCTCCCTTCTTATAGCCAAGAAATTTAAACTGACACTTGCACAAAGAAAAAGTAGACCTATACACACTATAAGAAGAATCAGTAGGGACAACTCTTGTCGGCACCTTTGATGTTGTTGGTACTAAATTCAAGCTCAGTAAGGTCTAGTTCTCAGTGAATCCAACTATGTCGCTAGTATAAAACCACTATCAAAATATTAGTAAAACATTTAATTATTTATTTTATTGGTCAGTAATACGAATAATCTTGTATGTATATTATCTATCATTAATATTATGTCGCTAGGAAGTCAAAATACTTATATCCATTGTTGACGTTCATGTTCGCACTTCACCGCAACGGACGCCATGATGCATTATGTTGTACTTGGATCAATTTTACCAACATAAACCTCAGTGACTTGAACGTTAGCGTCAATTAGTGAATATTTTAATGATGATTGCATACGGAAGTAATTATTATTATGGTTATATTGCCATTCCTTTGCCTCATGTCTTTAAAATTGTTAAAAGATGAGTAATAAATGTTTTCAGTTAATATTAAATTATGCCAGCCCTGTCGTAGATTGAGATCCATCTGGTGGAGGTTCCAGATAATACACCCGGTTTCGTGCTCTATACTGTGGCCTATATGTATCACATAGTAAAACCTACAAGGTGTAAACTAGAATTGGACGATAAAAGCGTACAACAAGAAATTACAGTTATTTAAGAATCTAGCTGTCAAATTAAGAAAAGCTAGAACAGACAGTAATAAAAACAGATTATTATAGGAAAACAAGCTGCAGGATATCTCAATGATACCTAGAGAAATTGAAACGTAGGTTAGAATTTACGAAACTATAATGCGTTCCCTTATTATGAGGCAGGAAGAAGACCGGATACGGTAACGACGAGAAGATTATTGGAAATAGCGGAAATGAAGCTACTGCGTAAAATTACAGAAAAAAACGCTGATGGATTTAGAAATGGGCTACTACGTAAGGAAAAACAAGCACTATAGGTAAGGTCAATGAATAGTTAATAGATCTATGGAAGGAAACATGAATGAAATGAACATAAACAGAACTGATAGAAATAGAACAGTTAAAATCCAAAGCCTAATCTACCAACAGGCAGAAGAAAACAGTCCGATGAAGAAGAAGATGGTATGACAACCTGAGATGATTGGCAGAGAACAGAAGAAGAATAACTTTAAATGGAAGAATGAAGAAGAAGTTGATAGCTTCTATTATTTAGCAAACACATGTAGGCCCTATTTGATTATATTTTTTGTGAATTTGTTTCTCTTATTGGTGTAATGTCCCGAAAAGACGTAGTATTTGATTATGTCTAGTGACCAGAACCGAATACGAAATGGAAATATAAAAATTCGAAATTTATCTTTTGAACAGATGAAAAATTCAAATACCTTGAAGCAACGGCAACAAATATAAATGACACACGAGAGGAAATTAAAAGCTGAATAAATACGGGAAATGCCTGCTATTATTAAGTTGAAAAGCTTTTGTCATCAAGGTTTGCTTTCAAAATGACTGAAAGTTAGAATTTCTAGAACACTTATAGGCCTATTATCGGTTGTTCTGTATGATTGTGAAACTGGGACTCTCACTTTGAAAGAGGAACAGGGATTAAGGGAGTTCGGGAATAAGGTGCTTAGGAAAATATTTAGAAGTTACAGGAGAATGGAGAACGCAACGCACACATTGTACGAGTATTCTTCACTTAACATAATTAGGAACATTACAGCCAGACGTTTGAGATGGGCAGGGTACGTAGCACGTACGGGTGAATCCAGAAATGCATATAGAGTGTTAGAAGGTAGACGTGAGTTAAAAAGGACTTTTGGGGAGGCCTAGATGTACATGCGAGAATAATATTAAAATGGATTTGAGGGAGTTGGGATATGATGGTAAGGACTGGATTAATCTTGCTTAGGATAGGGATCGATGGCGGGCTTGTGTGAGGGCTGAAATGAATCTCCGGGTTCTCTAAAAGCCATTTGTAAGTAAGTAATCTAATGAAGTTTAGTTAATGTAACACACTTATGTTACGCTCAACTGTGTCTGTGAGATTACAGTTTCTGCAGTTTTGTTATTATTATTATTATTATTATTATTATTATTATTATTATTATTATTATTATTATTATTATTATAATTATTATATGAATCTGTTGATATTAGGTGCTTTGTTTTGTAATTTATTTCAATATTCAGCTGTACATCCGACACTTCCTTTATGTTATATGAGGTTCCCAGTACAGTGAACCCATTTCCTTTATTTCTGACAGTAAAATTGTTATTAATGGCATTTTAAAGTGAAACGGAATCATCATCGTTGGCATAATTCTCTATAAATAGCAATTTTATTATCACAGTGCTTGAGTATCCGTAGTTTTTATTCTAGTTCACGTGATAGCAAAGCAGACTACAATTAAGCGAAACGAAGATTTAAATTTACACAGATACTATCTCATAAGTAATATCGAATTGGAGCAACATTTTAGTTGCAGTATGTATGGCAAGATTTTCATCAAATCTTAAAAATGAAGGTCATTAAATTACATTGTCTTGAGCCACCTTTCAGCGACGTTTGTTATCCTGTCACTGTACCAGTTTCTGGTTTTTGATGCGAAGAGTTTTGTCTTTCAGTTCTTCCTTATTTTTTAAGTCTCGCCATAAATAGAAATCGCATATGTTAAGGTCTGGAGATCGTGCTGGTCATATTTTCTTACTAATGATCCTATCTTCAAAAATTTCCGCAATAAATGCTAACGAAAGATCAGCTGTAAGCACTGTAGAGGAGTTTTGTTAAAAAAACGCCTTTGTATATTCAATGTCACATAATTCTTCTAGAAATGGTGTGATTATTTTACCCTTGTACCTCTGCGCATTCACGGTATTTAAATATATATGATATGATATGATATGATATGATATGATATGATATGATATATTTGGTCACAGCACTTCTTTACATATAATGGTGTACTTCACATTTCTGTATCCGGTGCCACCATTAACAAATTACAGTAACACATTATTTGCAGTACACGTCTACACAAATACTCCCAATTACACTCTGTACCTTTTTTATTACTTGTTCAATCTCCCCTTCAGTATTTCTCCTACATTTCATTTGCTATTCTCTATTTGATCATTAATCGTAATATATCTAAAATTATATACGCGTTTCAAACCCCCTTTTTCCTCTAACTACTATATACTAAAATTTTAATTTCACTTATTCTCTATAAATTATCATATTGAATTATTTGTCCTATATATATATATATATATATATATATGTATGCCCTATAATTCTGTAAGCATCTACTGCGCATCATGTGTCAATATTTTTGGTCATGCAATGGCATTTCGTGTACGAAATCGGATTTTTGTGCACTCTAGTATCTGTTGTCTGTGTCGTTAATTGACCATGTAAATAAAACCATCTTTCATGAGTGAAAAAATGAAATGTGGATGAATAGAGCCATTATTAACATTATCCAACACCCAATTACTGAAATGTGCTCTATTCACATCATCACATGACTGGAATTCGTGAACAAATAAAGTGGCAGGTACATGGCTATTTTTTATTAAACACATTAATTTCAAAATCTTACAGTGGATATTCTTGTAATGAAGTATAATAATAATAATAATAATAATAATAATAATAATAATAATAATAATAATAATAATAATAATAATAGGCCTAATAATAATAATAATAATAATAATAATAATAATAATAATAATAATAATAATAGGCCTAATAATAATACTTACTTACTTACTTACTGGCTTTTAAGGAACCCGGAGGTTCATTGCCGCCCTCATATAAGCCCGCCGTTGGTCCCTATCCTGAGCAAGATTAATCCATTCTCTATTATCATATCCCATCTCCCTCAAATCCATTTTAATATTATCCTCCCATCTACGTCTCGGCCTCCCCAAAGGCATTTTTCCCTCCGACCTCCCAACTAACACTCTATATGCATTTCTGGGTTCGCCCATACGTGCTACATGCCCTGCCCATCTCAAACGTCTGGATTTAATGTTCCTAATTGTCAGGTGAAGAATACAATGCGTGCAGTTCTGTGTTGTGTAACTTTCTCCATTCACCTGTAACTTCATCCCTCTTAGCCCCAAATATTTTCCTAAGCACCTTATTCTCATACACCCTTAACCTATATTCCTCTCTCAAAGTGAGAGTCCAAGTTTCACAACCATGCAGAACAAACGGTAATATAACTGTTTTATAAATTCTAACTTTCACATTTTTTTACAGCAGAATAATAATAATAATAATAATAATAATAATAATAATAATAATAATAATTTAAGTAGGAATTTTTGCCCTTTTATTGTAGCGAAGATGAAGGGATGAATCTCATATATGCTGTCTGCAGTTTCAAAGCCATAGCTTGTACGCTGTTTGTATTTATAACAATACGCAAACACGTGTATAGAAAGTCGAAGCTGTATGGTGAATCCCAGTTCCTTTACTTCTGAGGGGGAAACTGTTATTCATGCTTTTCTTCCTACATGATGTGACGACATCTATGCGGCCACCGCTTCTGTCTGTACCTTAAAAATGCAAGACGCACGAGTTACGCAGCATTACGCAATTCTTATAATCCTCCACGGTTCAGACATACTCGCAAGACTGGAACAGGTTTTCGCCGTGAGTCATATCTCTCAGTTTATAACTCGTTTCCATTTAACAAGGAAAAAATGCTACCATCTTGCTTTGCGCTGAAAATCTAAATATAACTCGACACGGAGCATGCCGGTGTGGTACAGTAGAGTGACAGCGAATGTGACTCAATGTCGTCTCTTTTATGTAAACAAAAACCGTTAGTTCCAATTTCAAAAAAAGAAATGAATATGAAAAATTAAAAATCACTTCTCAGGATTATTGCCTGTGTGTGAATGTTTCTATGTATCACAAAATCAGAGTAAGTTACGCAAATTGTTGGCTCGCCTCATTTGAGGATGTCACACACAGTAAGAAACTGTAAGAGTGTTGCCTGCCAGGAAAATGATGGAAATGCTGTTGTGGTGGCTTTATATGAAATTTATTATGTCCAGCTAAGTAACTGCAATAGACTTCGCGCCAATTTACTGTCGTACAAGGGGTGACAAAAATTCTTCTCATAACCCAAGATACTTTTGCAAAGAGCTGTATGATTAACGCAGCTTACGGTTATAATGGAAAGTTAACTATTAGCCGACCCGTACAGTGGTTGATTGGTCAGATCTCTGACCTGTCACGCAGGTGGGCCGGGTTCGAGTCCCGGTCAGGTCTGGGATTTTTCATTGAAAAATCCATAGTGACACTTGTAGCGGACAAGGTCGGAGTTGGTTTTTTCCTCGGGGTTCTCCCGTTTTTCCCCATATTAGGCATTTACATCATTCCGTTACTATTTCTCCATTTCGTCAACATTCCATAGCATTCTCCGATCGTCGGCTGGTGATGCACGGAGAGGGCTGGCCTAGGGACGAGGGGGGTTGCCTGCTCGACATCTGGGTACGAAGCGAACCTTAGTGTAGTCAGCCGGTGTGGGTTTGGGAATGCGCCTAGCTTAAGGGTTAGCGCAATATATCGTAAAAGGTTGCAATGCTGGGTCATGTGCCTCTCTTCCAAAAATTCCATTCCATTACACCTGCCTTTCTTCCTATAGAACAGAATAGTCCGTGTTCAGTTAACGTAATGCGTGCGTCAGATACGTATGCAGCATCCGACGATATGATCACACATCACCGTCCTTCGCAAGACTTTCGTGGCTCCGACTTAAAGAACGTAGAACTTTACAATCTTTGCTTTACTCTTTCGAATTCTGCACATTTCAGCACCAAATTACCTTTCGTCTCGTTTCTCTTATCTATACTCTAACCACGACGTAAATACCAGATCACTTATCTGTGGTACGCTAAGTATACCTCTTCATAGAACATCTCGTTATTCATCATCTTTTACAGTATCCACCTCGCGACAATGCAATTTCCTGTCACAAAGTATTAGGGGCTGCAAGACAATAAACACTTTTAAAAACAGCTTAAAAGATAACCTTCTTAGCATTTCACTCCATTGATACTGACTTAAACTATCATTGTCTACATTGTTACTCCTTCCTTTAGACATGTATCCTGATTTCAAAATTGTCTCATACAATCTCTTTCTATTATCTAACATTATTTGAAATATATTAACATTCTATATATTTTAGCTTAATTCTACTACATAGTTTGTATTTCAGTGTTTAATTAATAGTTCATAGTATTTTGTTGTTTAATTCGTAAACAACTCTTGTATACATGTAACTTTTATACAGGGACATCCTTTTATTTTTACTAACATTTTTAATATTAACCTGGCAATATCTTTGAATTAAAGGTCTAGAACCGGAAACACCGCTTGCTCCCCCTTCCAAGACTGGAGTTCGATGATACTGGCGTAAAATACAAATCACTTTACTAGGTGTAGGAGGGAAGAAAAGTAGTTCCTCCATTTATGTAAACTAGGAAATATCGCAATTTTGAGTTTGATAATTTTCATTAGGTTTTTGTTTAACCAAAATACAGTACTGTATTAACACTTAGTGTTTTTATTCACGAATTGAGCTATCCATTCGGACGTATTATTTATGCAGTGTATATTGTACTGTTACAGAACATTAGCGTACAATATAGAGAATGAAGTTAAATTGAAAAATAATCATAATATGGATATTTAAACACATTTTTTAAATTGGTGGCCGTTCATTTCGATACAGGCTTCAGTTCTTTTGTGCATATTACCGCACTATAGACTATTGTACCTAATTCCAATTACCTGTTTCGTCCTTCGTACTAGTAACTCATGTTGAAATAATTCTGTACCTACTCTATAAAAGAGTACCTTACGTACTGTAAATTTAATCTTCACTTCTGCCCGATCCGAAAAGATAAAATTACTCAGGAATACTATCTATTGTCCTTCCAAGTGGTTATGTCGCAGGGTCGTAGAAAGGGGGGGGGGATCACGTGACAGTTAATTACTTAACGAGGCCCTTTTACTTAAGTTATTTTAAACAGTTGTATAATATTACGTAGACGTCCAATTCCTAACAGAAATTAATGTTTTCAAAAAAGAGCTAAGACAGCCCAGCTACTATACTTTACAGAGGGGCGAACAGAAGCAGGTGGGGGAAACCAGGATGCGACGTAGGCAAACGGACACAGTACCTGTGCGAAAATATGATTCAATATTGAAAACCCTTTCGTCACTGGAAAACGCGAACATATTTCTGAAACGTACTATACTCACTAACTCAGTACTGCATACGCGGCCTTGGCTCTGTGTGGCGAACGATTGTAAGTTTACTGGTAGAGGGGTGGGAGTGAAGTACATTCAAAAACTCAGGTACAATAAAAATTGAAGTAAAAATAAAATGATGTCCCTGTATAAATCAAATTGTTGAATTCATTGTATGTTCATACATATACGTATACTTTTTGCTGGTTGAGTAGAAGAGAAGGCCTTACGGCCTTAACTCTGCCAACTAAAATAAATTATTATTATTATTATTATTATTATTATTATTATTATTATTATTATTATTATAATGAAGCAATGTAAGCCTATCTGTATCAGAGCTCTAATTAAAAAACCATTGCCAGATTTTCATATGGGGAGAAGAGATTGAGGGTGTGAGGTTCTCAAGAGTATAGCATGGAGATACTTTAAGAGCTCTGCTCAAGGAGAGATCGAAAACGTAATGAAGGTCTAATATTTGTTCAGAGAAATGAACTATTGTAACAGTATTAGATACTTTAGGAGACGTATATTACATGAAGCCGAACTGGTTGGTTACGCTGTTTAAGGCGCTTTCCCCAGGTTCGTGAGTTCGAATACAACCTCGCGCATAGATAAATGTCCTTCGTTAATGTTCTGTACGCCCTAATGCCCTTGGGCTACGAGAGGCCCTTATGCGTCGGTGTCTAATGCAGCCTTGGGCACAACGGAGAACTGAAACGGAACTCTGAAACCCTCGCCCATGTCCATTTCACTTTCACTGCCTTATAAACAAACACACAGTAGCTTCTCTGCATCAGTGCTGGATTTCAGGCGACCAGCGAGAGCCTAAATTTCGTTAAAGCCTTGTACAGGGACACCATTTTATTTTTACTAACATTTCTAATTTTAACCTGGATATACCTTTGGGTTAACGGTTGAGAACCGGAAACACCGTTCGTTAGCCCTCCCACGACTGGAGTTCGATGATACTGGCGTAAAACACAAACAAATAACTTTACTAGGTAGCTATAGGGGGGAAGAAAAATAATTCATCCATTTATGTAAACTAGGAAATATCGCGATTTTGAGTTTGATAATTTTCATTAGGTTTTTGTTTAATCAAAATACAGTACTGAATTAACTGTAAGTGTTTTTATTCGCGAACTGAGCTATCCATTCGAACGTAGTCATTATGCAGTGTATATTTTACTGTCTACAGCACATTAGAGTACAATGTGGAGAATGAAGTTAAATTTAAAAATAATCATAATATGGATATTTAAACACATTTTTGAAAATCGTGGCCGTTCATTTCGATACAGGCTTCAGTTCTAACGTGTGTAATTCCAATTACCAGTTTCGTCCTTCGTACTAGTAACTCATGTTGAAATAATTCTGTACCTACTCTGTAAAATAATACCTTACGTACTGTAAATTCAATCTTAACTTCTGCTCTATCCGAAAAGATAAAATTACTCAGACATGCTATCAAATGTCCGTCCAAGTGGTTATGTCGCAGGATTCTAGAAAGGGGGAAATCACGTGACAGTTAATTACTTAACGAGGCCCTTTTATTTAACTTATTTTAAACAGTTGCATAATATTACGTAGACGTTCAATTCCTAACAGAAATTAATGTTTTAGAAAAGAGCTAAGACAACCCAGCCACTAGCCTTTACAGAGGGGCGAGCAGAAGCGGGTGGGGGAAACCAGGATGCGACATAGGCAAACGGACGACAGTACCTGTGCGAAAATATGATTCAATATTGAAAGCTCTTTCGTAACTGGAAAACGCGAGCATATTTCTGGAACGTACTATACTCACTAACTCAGTACTGTTTACTATAAGGCGACTTTGACTGCATACGCGGCCTTGGTTCTGTGTGGAGAAAGGTTGGAAGTTTAGTAGTAGAGGGAGTGGGAGTGAAGTACATTAAAAAACTCAGGTGCAATAAAAATTGAACTAAAATTAAAATTATGTCCCTGTACAATTCGTTACTGAGCAATACTTACTTCCTGTGTATTCGTTTTAGCAGGGGAAGGTGGAGTGGGACGTTAACGGGAAATCTGTAGTGCCTCAGTTGAGGTAATAGTGGCCAGACATGGTTAGTATTTATGGTTCATATCCATAGAATCCTTCTCTCTCTAGGAAAAGATGTGTAAGTCGTACAACAGGAGAAGTTTTTAAACTAAAACGAAAATATTTAATATGATAATAGGCTGATTATTTTCTGTTCAAACTTTGTGTAATAAGAAAATAAAAATAGCTTCAATATATAAAGAAATAGTGTCCGATTTTGTAACCCAGTTATGATAAAGCACCAATATTTTATCAAGTCTCTAGTGAGGTAAGATGAAAATTAAAATAATAGTTATGTTATAAAAATACACATGTACTGATATTCTGTAGAGTGATAACTGATTAAGTTTTATGTTTCTCTCCCCTGTAAGTGGATCAATAAGACTCTAGCCACAAGTTCACCAGCACGACCACAAAGAATATGATATTACACGAAAGCCAGAAAGACACATCTGGTCTGACCAGTTTCGGATCTCTATTTCGGTACACGGTCTCTTGCACAACCATCATTTCACACACAGAGACATTAGCAACCTGTCAGGTCATGTTCTGTAAGGTCTCCGTCTTCTGACCTCGACCTTAGGCAATGTAGAATTATTTATATGCATAATTAAGAAAAAATTATTTATTGCACAGATCCTTGTTCTTGTTGCATTCCTACACTGACTCACCGTAACAGGGGTGTCCAACATCTGACCATTCACAAATGTCCTTCGCAATGACAGCGTTTAGTGTCCACATTTAGTTTCCTCCTATCATGATTGCTTCTTTAACTTAATCCGAGACGCAACCCATGAAGGACAAGGCCCACCAGTTAACTGCAGCTTCACGTCCCACATATCTCGGCAGAAGTAAACGATCATCTAATCAGTACGGCGGTAACGTGTTGTCAGCACAATGTCAGCCGTTATAGCTGGTTTTCGAAACCGGATTTCGCTACCAGTCGTAGCTCCCAAAATTCTTCACGATGTTGGGTGGGCACCGGTTCCGTACAGTGGTCGAAATTTCATGAAAAAAATTTCTTCCCCGCAAGGACTCTTTCCGTAACGTGAATCTAGACATAACGACGTCAGATTGTTTATACGATATCACAAAGTTCCTGATTTTTAGGTTACTACAATGTTTTAGCCCCCCCCCCACCCACACAGTTGGGGATAAGGTAATATCGAATGGCCAGTTCAAAAGGGAAACAACTCAAAATGCAAAGCTTTGAGGTAACTGCATTTTAAAGTTTTATGACAGCTGACAGCAGTATAGGATGAAGATAAATTCAAATAAGACGAAGAGCATGATCATAGGAAGAAAAATACAGAAGATAAACTTGCGAATTCTAAATAAGGCAGTAGAGGAAGTTGACAGCTTCAAATACTTGGGGTGTACTATAAGCAGTAACATGAGCTGCTGCCAGGAAGTCAAAAGCAGGATAGCAATGGCCAAGGAAGCTTTTAATAGAAAAAAGGGACATTTTCTGCTTACCTGTGGAAAAAGAACTAAGGAAGAGACTAGTCAAGTGCTTTGTATGGAGTGTGGCATTATATGGGGTAGAAACATGGACATTACAAAGAAGTGAAGACAACCGGAATGATGAGGGGGAAAGGAAGTGGCGAGAATGAGTGGGGTTCCATACGCCTGATAAAGTTACCTGATATTTATCCATAGGAGTGAGGGAAAAACCTCAACCAGACAACTCGTCCCAAACGAGGAATCGAACCCCGTCCCGCTGGGTTCGGGAGCGAAGACGCTACCACCAGAACACAGTGGTGGACTCGCCTTACATTTAGGGAAAATCTCGGAAAAAATCAACCAGGTTACCAGCTCAAGTTGGATTCGAACCTGCGCACGAGTGCAGGCTAAGATCTCGAGTAACTACACTCAATAATGACAATAATAAACACAATTAATAAAAAATACAATTAATAATAATACTAATAATTAATACTAACAATAATTTATAATAATAATAATAATAATAATAATAATAATAATAATAATAACAGGGAACATCCTAAATTAAATGAAGTACAATCACTTAAAATAGCATTTAAAGTAAATCTAATTTGTATCTTAAACCTAAGTTCGAATTAAAACCCACGAGTATATGTTCATATCTGCACAAGTACCTTTCAACACTACACTCATTTCGCTGTCAACTCACTCACTGCACTGGAACTACGACACATTTCACTGATTCTATCCTGATTTCACTAACACTTCAAAAATATTTCACTGTTCAAATACTTTGCACTGCCACTATAAACTATAAAGCTTCACTGACAGGAACACGTTTCACTTACACTACACACTTCACTGACACAACACACTTCACTGGCACAACATAATTCTTCACTGATACAACACTTCAATAACAAAATATTATTTACACCCTTTAAATACTGTGTATAATTACCGTCTATTAGTAAAGTCCTTAAGCCTATTTTTAGATACATTTTTGGTTGTTTGTAAAGCCTTTAGTAAGTCTGCAGGTAAAGCATTCCAGTCCTTGATAGTACGATTGAGAAAAGAAAACTTTCCAGTGTCCGTCCTCTGTCTTCTTTCCCTCAATTTATATGAGTGGCCGTTCCTTGAAGAGTAATTTGACGGCTGCAACCTATTTTTTATTTCTCTCCAGGCAGGCTCACCTCTGTATGTTTTGAACAGCGCGCATAATCGAATTAGAGTTCTCCTGTCCGTGAGTGTGTCCCATTTTAATGGTGAATTTTTCCGACAACACTTGAGAGCCCGTTTTTTTAATCTTTTCCAGTGTCTTAATATGTTCTAAACTGTAAGGATCCCAATATGCAGCACCATATTCCATTACTGGACGTACTAGTGATTTATATGCAATCTCCTTGGATTTAACTCAATACCACCTGAGCTACGTCGTTGACCCGTACAATTTCTCAATGATCATAGCAATTAAAGTGAACATTCGCAAAGCGAAATGATGGATATGTCGTAAGTCTGTATTATCTTCCGAAGCCATCAGTCTCAGCCACAGGAGAGATAGATGGACAGATGGACAGACATGTTCCGCTGTATAGGCGTTCGCTACGTGCCTCTGTGCGCAGAAAGTAAGAGAAAAGAGTGGGGGGAGGGGTATTACGGAGAGGAAGGCCATTTAATAAGTTTTGTGCAGACAATCCCTTGGGGTCGTTGCTTGATGCTTTAGATTGTCGCCTTCCCTCGTCACGACGTTGCACTGGTGCCTTGTTAACAAGATGTCACGTTTCTTGAAATTATATATCGTCTTAAAAAAGGAGAGAGAATAATTTCAAAATAAGCACTTACAGCAGCGGAGTTAAATGGAGTTTTCTGTCTAAATCCTTGTAACTAATTTTCTTTCTGAATTCATTTCCAAGCTGGTTTTCTCATAACGCAAAGTGCACGGTTAATATGTGACTGAGAAGGTCGCGGAGGGAATAGAGACAGAATGAGAATAACGGTGTAATTTCAACAAGCACTTCGGGTAGACGAGAAGTAACGAACTCATTCTGTGCCCTGTTAACATGGATTGAATGCTAACTACCAGTGCTGACATTTCTCCTGCCCATTTTCTCCAAACTCTCAATGAGTTCAACTTCTTCTGTTTACTTAATTTAAGAGAAGTGAGTAGCGTAGGTGATCAAAAATCACATTTTCGGTTTTCGTCTTACAGAATTCAGAGTTTTATGTAATTAAAACTATACTTGGGTTTGTAATCTTAGTATTTTTAGGCCCTAGAATTCTTTTTCAAACGGAATGCGCCACATTTAGGCCTAACAAAATTTTAATTACATTATTATTAGGAAAACAAACTTGCAGCTTTCCCAAATTCGGGATTGCCTCATTAGACAAAACGCAAATGAGAAAGAGAGAGAGAGAGAGAGAGAGAGCGAGAGAGAGAAATGAAGTTAAAAGAAGAAAACAGAGAAGGTCACAACAGAGCAGTAGCGGTCCGTGGCTTGACAGGTGGGCAAGGGATTATTATTATTATTATTATTATTGTTATTATTATTATTATCAGACGCTAAATATCCTACAATGTCGATAAAGCGTCGTAAAATAACCTACTGAAATAAATTATTATTATTATTATTATTATTATTATTATTATTATTATTATTATTATTATTATTATTATTATTATTATTATTATTATTAGTACTTAACTACAAATGGTTTTTAAGGAACCTGCAGGTTCATTGCCGCCCTCCCATAAGCCTCCATCGGTCCCCATCCTGTGCAAGATTAATCCAGTCTCTATCATCACATCCCACCTCTCTCAAATCCACGTCTACGTCTTGGGTTCGCAAAAAGTCTTTTTCCCTCTGGCCTCCCAAGTAACACTCTATATGCATTTTTGGATTCGCACATACGTGCTACATGCCCTGCCCATCTCAAACGTCTGGATTTAATGTTCCTAATTATGTCAGGTGAAGAATGCAATGCGTGCAGTTCTGCGTTGTGTTACTTTCTCCATTCTCCTGTAACTTCATCCCTCTTAGCTCCAAATATTTTCCTAAGAACTTTATTCTCAAACACCCTTAATCTCTGTTCCTCTCTTAAAGTGAGAATCCAAGTTTCATAACCGTAACAAAACAACCGGTAATGTAACTGTTTTATAAATTCTAACATTAAGATTTTTTGACAGTAGACTAGATGACAAAAGCTTCTCAACCGAATGTAATAACACGCATTTCCCATATTTATTCTGCGTTTAATTTCCTCCCGAGTGTCATTTATATTTGTTACTGTTGCTGCAAGATATTTGAATTTTTCCACGTCTTACTTACTTACTTACTTACTTACTTACTTAATTACTTACTTACTTGCTTTTAAGGAACCCGGAGGTTCATTGCCGCCATCACATAAGCCTCCAACGGTCCCTATCCTGTGCAAGGATAATCCAATCTCTGTCACCATATCCCACCTCCCTCAAATCCATTTCAATATTATCCTCCCATCTACGTCTTGGCCTACCCAAAGATCTTTTTCCCTCCGGCCTCCAAACTAACACTCTGGATTCGCCCATACGAACTACATGCCCTGCCCATCCCAAACGTCTGGATTTAATTTCCTAATTATGTCAGGTGAAGAGTACAATGCGTGCAGTTCTGCGTTATATAACTTTATCCATTCTCCTGTAACTTCATCCCTCTTAGCCCCGAATATCTTCCTAAGAACCTTATTTTCAAACATCTCTGTTCCTCTCTCAAATTGAGAATTCAAATTTCACAACCATACAAAACAACCGGTAATATGACTGTTTTATAAACTCTAACTTTAAGATTTTTTGACAGCAGACTAGAAGATAAAAGCTTCTCAACAGAATAATAACAGGCATTTTCCATATTTATTTTGCGTTTAATTCCCCCCCCCCTCGAGTGTCATTTATATTTGTTACTGTTTCTCCAAGATATTTGAATTTTTCCACCTCTCCGAAGGATAAATCTCCAATTTTTATATTTCCATTTCGTACATTATTCTGGTCACAAGACATAATCATATACTTTGTCTTTTCGGGATTTACTTCCAAACCTATCGTTTTACTTGCTTCAAGTAAAATTTCTGTGTTTTCTCTAATCGTTTATGGGTTATTATTATTATTATTATTATTATTATTATTATTATTATTATTATTATTATTATTGTTGTCATTTATGATTTTATTCATGGCGCTGTAATACATATTAGTATATTGAACTTTGTCGTATTTTTACTAGCAATATCAGTACAGTTAAGCGTGCTTGATTCTAATGTATGCGAAAAATAAACTAACTTACATCACTTTAAAGGAATCAAGAAAAGGCAAATGTTCTGCTCTTATTCTTGCAATACTGGTGAAGCTTAAAATTTCTAGATGAGCGCCAAGTCTTTTTACTTCTAAATATTCTTCTAAAACATAACGAAAAGAACGGAGATTTCAGAAATGTGTCTACATTATTCATAATATACAGTATTGATTATATCGCTACGCTGGCCACTCTATCCCATTATTTTCTGGCCTAGTTGCCTTATAAGTGGCATCTTATTGGTATCACTTTTGAGGTTCAGACCTGTCTTCGGACAGTTGACTTAACAACAACATCAACGCACCAATATTATAATTATTTTAAACACAACGTACTAATATTATCATTATTTTAAAAAGTATACACCAATTACTATTTAAATAAGCTGTAGCCAGAATTTATGCTTTCCACAACTGTTAAAAGCGAACTGAAAACTAGCTTGACATTTTAGAGTGTATTTGAATCTTGCCGTTCCTCAAAGGTTCGCCTATCTTCCAAACAGTTACAAATACTCGCTGTGAAAACCAAGCACGAATTAACCCGTATGTCAGGATAAACGCAAAAACAAGTAACACCATAAATAATGTGAGAATTTTAAACCCTCATGTCCAAAAGTCTGGTGGGGCTAAGACCTTTAGCTCTAAATGACGGCCGCCCCTGTGAAAGAGAAACATAATAAACGAACAAAAAACTGAAATTAAGAATACGAAGATATCAAAAACACATTAATTAAGGAGATTGAACGTTCAAACAAATGTTATTCTAATAGAATACAAAGTAAAGTTGCTTTTTTTACAATGGCAAACGATCCTCTGATGACAGCAATGGAAAGATCACGAATGAAGTCATTGTTTAACAGGAACGTCTTGCAGAAATTGAAGAAGAGCCAAGAGCGTTCGGGGTTTAGAAGATACCGTTGGGTAGACGTATATAGGCACCTTCTTGGCTGGCTTACTTCCTCTATGTAACTTAACTAAAATAAGTTATTTACATATTTTCTAACGTGTGTAAAATACAGAAGTAAATGTAAATACTGTAACTAAGCTTACTTAAAGTATAAACGCTTTATGTTGCTAATGAACAGATTTATATACGAGATTGGGAAGTTGCGCGTAAAAATATAATTTATACACGACGTGTAAATAGGGTAAAAATGCATAATTTATGTCACAAGTGTAAAAAATTTCACAAATTCAAAATTCACTGCAATATATTAAATAAGCAAAGTGTTAAATTGTTACTTGACTTCCCAAGCTAGCAGCGTGTATTATTAGCGATAATTCATTCGAGTTCTTCATTTTAAGTCTTCATTTCTTCTGTCCTTTGAAATGATAAGCGGAAACCACACAGTGTTTCCGCGTCTTGCTTAGCTACTCGTCGCTCCTATACAGATCCCAGGTTTACTAGCCAACAAAGATTGTCAACGGTTTTCATCATTTTCCCATGGTTCCCACCGGCATATTTTGCCTTTATATTTATTTGTTAAACTCCTTATATCATTGTGGTAATGGATCGTGTTTTTGTGTGTAATGCTGACTTTGTTTATTTTGCATTTTCCTTTACCCGCTGACCGAAAAAGTCGTCCTGTTCACAGAAGACAATATTTTGTCGTACTTTTGTGAACATATTTCACTTTTACTACATACTTCTAGATTGTTCGTGATCATATTGTGACCTAATGGTCTAAACATTTTGAAAGGATAATACAATTATACATATGTATGTATATATATAAAATAAATTTTAAAAATATTATTTCAAAACTATTAGTCCTAGTGGCACCAAATTTTGTATAGACGATAGTATTGTATACCTGTTTTTGTAGCTTAAATTTAATAAATTTTGGATGAAAGTTGTGATAGTTAAACATCATATTATATCCCTTACGTTTTCTGAGTTCTCAAGAGTTTACCGACACAACCCTAAATTTTGGTGCAGAAAAAGGCCTATAGGAAGTTGTAGCCACAGAATGTTGTGAATAACTCCTAGACATTTTTTTTAGTAGTAGTATATATATTTACTTAACCCGATAGAGATAAGGCCATCACGCCTTCTCTTCCCCTATCCTAAGGGATTACAACTACAATATTAAGAATACAATTACAATTTGTTTATTTAGCTAATAATTGTAACATAAAATATAATAAAAAAACAGAAAACCTTTAGCTTGCCCCTGAAAGAGTAGAACTCGTGCTCTGGGGCGGATTACAGTTTTACAATTAATGTTACATTTACAAATAAAATAAAAATCAAAGTAATAAAAGATTAACTGATTAATAAATGCTAGACAGTTTATTGTAGAAGTTAAGAACAAAGAAAGATTTTTTTTTTTACTTATGTAAAAATTAAACTTACAGTAGAATAAAATTATATAGGCCTAGTGATGAAATTACAGGATATATAAATATATTTTGTGATAGAATAAGAGAACTATTTACAAAAAGCCATGTCTGAACGAGTCGCAATTACTGAACAAATGCCTACTAAATTTGTGTTTGAATTCAATTTCATTTCGACAGTCCCTGATGCTAGCATATTGCGAATTCCAGGGTCTTGGCAGGGCTATTGTGAAAGTGGATGAGTATGAGGAAGTGCGATGGGATGATATTGTTAGTATTGTTTCATGGCGAGAGCGTGTGTTCAGATTGTGGTTGGAAGCAAGATAAGTGAAGCGAGCCGACAGGTACGAAGGAATAGAAGAGTTCAATATTTCGAAGAGAAGTAGAAGTGAATGTAAATTTCTTTTCTTATCTAGTTTAAGCCAATCTACTGCTTCCAGGGATGGGGTAATATGATCATATTTGCGAACATTGCTTACAAAACGTACACACAAATTATGAGCACGTTGAAGTTTCGTTTTGTTGGCGTTGGAAAGGTCAGTCAGTAAAATGTTTTTATTTTCTGCGAAAGAAAAATTATTCGTACATGATTTTAATCAAATCTTTCTGCAAACTATTTCCCTCTACTTACAGGATTTTCGTAACATGTGGGCGAGATGATATAAGCTCTTATCACTAATGTAAAATAGGCCTACTTTAGCATTTATGAGTTAATACAATAAGATTTACCTAGCAAAAAATACTGCATACTATTTGTAGTTGTCGTCTTTCGTGCTATAATGGCTTTATGTTAGTGAGTTTGAACCTGGCCGAGGACGATTGATTTCTTAAGGGCGATAAATATTTAGCATAACCTCCTACAGAAAGGTAGTAAAGCTGGCAGTGACTAGATACAATCGGCCCATGTCAGTGTCCTAATTGAGTGAGGATTTGTCAGACTCTTCAATCTTCAACTATGCTACAATTCCACGCTATTTCTGCGTTTAACTGTATTTTATACAGGTCTGATTTTAATTTATATATTGTGATATATACGTGTAGGAGCCATATAATAAAACTTTTAATTTAAACTGGAAAGTTCATAAAAATTTAATTCAACCCTTCTTTTATGCTTTTGCCCTCATATTTATAGATGTCATTAATTTAGGTTTTTATTCACGCAGTCCTATTGATATCATTGCAGAAGAGCACAGACTGGTAGACTATTTATTAATTTTAATATTTACTTTAATAATAACTGGAACACTATTTTAGACTTGATATGAGAGGAAAGCGATACAATAAAAATTTAATTAATGTGTAGTATATAATAGATTCTGTTATATTCCTGATGTGCATTTCATAGTTCAATAATATTATTTACATTAATTGATCAACAGCTTGCTTGACAACAAAAGGAATGAACTAATTACAAAAGAATTGAAAATTACACCTATTTATGAACATCTCAACCACTATAGACAAAAAAGGCGTAACCATGTCAATGGAATGGACCGGTCCAGACTCCCAAGACAAATTCTCTGCTATATATATCATGGAAGACGATCTTTGGGACGCCCCCTGAAAAAATGGACGGAGACCGTAACAGGCCACTAGGCCTAATACCTGCAAGGACGATGATGATGACTGATCAACGTAAAATGACGCATCTGATATCGACATGAAGCAAGCTCGCCGCTGACGAAGAATAGAGACAAGTAAGCAAAGTTGATCAGTGTTTGCCCCCTGCGGTGTCTGAGTGGTCCTACGTTGAGCCGTTACGCAAGCGATCCGGGTTCGAGTTCTGGTCAGGCCTTCTGACGTATAAGATCACAGTTAGGAGTTTTCTCGGGGTTCTTCCGTTTCCCAATATTAGGCATCTAGGATAAGAGGGAACGAATAGGCCCAGCGGGCGAATCGGGTCAATTTTAGAAAATATTTAATATCAGAGCCATCGACACAGGTTTGTAAGGTGCTTCAACTCATAGGTTATTTTATAATCCCTTAGAAGCTGATAGAACTGCATCGAGCGGAAGTAGTCTTTCTTTCTATGTGAAAAAATCATTGTTTGCAGGAGGAAGGAGTTGGATGAGATAAATACAGCTGTTTTTAAAATGCTCCACAATATTATTATTGTATAGTGTGAATGCTGTTTAGAATCTTGTTCTGTGTGAGATAATAAGTAAAACTGATATAGAGATTCTTGTTTGGGTGGTGAGTGGACATCTGGCTCATGAGTTAGTGCTGCCAACTGTTGAAATAAGTTACTAAATCATTTCGTTGAATCGGCCGGTTTTGAGAAAATAAAATAATTAAGTATAAATTACTAAGGAATCTCTAGGTGAATTTTGTTATTTCCACTATTTATCAAATTTTGAGCAAGAATACGCAACAAAGACTAAAGAATAACGTATTTTGATAATTCGTCAGCCAAGTGGCCTATCATAGTGTGCAAATGAACATAGATCTATTGTTTTTTAAATTCACGTGACACTTTTATTCATATAGTGCATGGATGTACATAACAGAGGGGAGGTAAATGTGATCCAGTTCACTCCTTCCTCAATATTTCGGACGTGTTTACATCATACGTACGCCTATGAACTTGGTTTCTCTTCCGCTCAAGGCTGTACAAAACTAATGCCGTATGCCAGTACATTAAACATTTCAAATAAATTCAAATGTGTAGTGTAAGCATTCATATGGTCACTATGGTTTAGCACTTATTATAAATAATCACTTACATCGCCTATACTCTTTGGTCAGGACGAGTCTGTCTATATTAGGATGAATACTATTACTACATAAACGTAGAGATGATAGGCTGTTATTTTTCATCGAGTTCATTTTAGAAAAAAAAATGTTCGCAGACATACGTGGATTCAAAGATTGCCAGCATCTTTGCTGCGCAATACGTAAGTTATGAGACTTGTCATTGGGTGATAATTCATACAATTCCGTGCTGGTTTTATCTGGCATTTGAAAAAGGACATTTTTCTCTATATCTCACCTATGTGTTTGAAATGCGATGAATTGATCGCACTGTATTTTCAACTAGTAGTGATCGTGGGTTGGCTTTTCCATTAACAAATTGTTCTTGTAAATCCTAGAAAACTTTCTCACTGTTTCAACCTGTACAACAAATTATATTAAAATAACACATTCCTTTAACGTATGTATGTATGTATCCGTGGGGCTACAGCCCATGAAGGGCCAAGACCGACCAGCCGGCTGCTGGCCTCACGTCCACGTGCCGAAACAGGGGTAGACGATCATCCAACCAAAATGGTGGTATCGTGTGGTTAGCACGATGATCCCCCATCCGTTATAGCTGGCTTGCGAAACCGGATTTTCGCTACCTATCTTAGCTCCCTAAGTGCATCACGATGCTGGTGGGCACCGGTCCCATGCACTGACCGAAATTTAATGAGAAAATTTCTTCCCCCATGAGGAGTCGAACCACCGCGTATTCCGTAACGCGAGTCCTAGGCAGGATGTCTTAGACCACGACTCCAAGGCACGGGACACTTTAACGTATGTAACAACTATTTTATTAATATAAACCATTTTTAACAATCATGTTTAAACTCTTACCTATAAATTTATGTTTGCCAAATCCTTCTTATGTAGGCCTACTTATGTCTGATAGCTATTATGTTTTATATAAATCTCAACTAAACAACTGAGACATTGAATTTTAGCTTTATTCATAATAAGAAAATAGGCTTGTTCCAAAGTTTCTTGGAAATTAAAACGAAACTTACAAATTATTCACTATATTCCACTACTTTACACACCTCTGATAAGAACGCTATGATACCGAGTTCAACCTCTGCTTGCTGTACTTACACGCACACAGATATAAATTTGTGGAGGGAGAAATGAATGTGTAGTGTATAAAGCGACCGCGCTGGAACATTGTGCCCATCCCTGATCTATGGTTCGTCCCAGGCAACTGTGGAGTAACTTCACGCATATGGAGGCGGGGTCTATCTGTGCCGGAGTGTATTGCGGGCAGCATCAGCTCGAGACCTCTAACAAGCAAACATTCTGATGGAGGCATATAAAAAGGTTATTTTTTTTTTCTTTCACCATGTTAATAATGTCAAAAGGAGTGCTTATACAAATTTTGGCCACTCGACCGCAATTACGAGGGCCGTAAAAAAATAAGTTCGCCAGCGGCCGTTATCAGAAATAAAATACAATTTCATTGGAAAAATTTATTGGAACGGACACAGCAATTGTTGAGCTATTTTTCAACATATTCCCCACCATAATTGAGACATTTGTCATGTAGGATCGACAAAGAGGTGCAGACGGCTGCCAAACACTGGTTCCGATCTCAGGCGGCTGAATTTGTATAAGTACTTCTTTTGACATTATTAACACGGTGGAAGAAAAAAATTTAACTTTTTTTATCTGTCCCCATCAGATTGTTTGCTTATAAGATATAAGATGTTCGTGGCAGAAGGTAGGGTAGAGTTCAGATAGAAATGATCCATTCCCTGCAAACGATTGCTCGCTTCGTTCAACCAACACCTCCCCCCAGAGCGATCATTGGCCCTAGCCCTCCCACATACCACTTGAGCAAAGCTCTTTTTCGTCTTTCTACTCTACAGATACCTGGGACGGACCATAGTATATAACCGGCCCTATTAACACCGGGGAAGCCTATAGGGCAGCGATGTCAGACAGAGACTAAACGGAGCGGAACGCTCCACTAGACTGGTTGCATGCTCCGGTGTTCCCACAGACATAAGCAAGTCCACGCTCCGATTTAGCTCCACAACCGGTTTTGGAGCTTACAACTCTGATACTACTGCTATAGGGAAATGAGTGTTTTATTACCAATTGTTTTACAAGTGATTCCATGTCAAGTTCAAACTTTTTCTTCGCGATTTGCATGCTTAAATACAGATCTTTTTTCATGATGTATATGTTTAATAACGATTTCTTTCACAATTTACATATTTCAATAACGACAATTTTCCACGGATTTCAGTAGCTTTATTGTTGAATTCTCAGTTATAGCATAGATCATAATTCACTTATTTCAGTGTATTATGCTTATATACACAACCATCTTAGTTATGGTATTCTGCTTTGGAGTAATCATAATTCGTCTAAAAACTTTTCATTTTGCAGAAGAGAGCTACGAGGATTATCTATGGTGTTGCTCCTGGTACCCATTGTAGATCATTATTTTCTAAGCTTGCTGTATTAACAATGACGTCTTTATATGCCCTGAGTTGCCTTATTTATATTAAGAATAATTTGTCTAAATACATTTTTGGTTCTAATTTACATAATTATCCAACACGAAATTGTTCAAATATTTATCTTAATAAAAACAAATTCAACATTACTCAAAATAGTTTTGAAACAGTATCAGTTAAACTTTTTAATAATTTACCTATTCATGTAAGGAAATTACCCATTAATGTTTTTAAACGTAAGCTCAAGACATGTTTGATTTTAAATCCTTCGTATAGTCTTGATGAATTCTGTAATATTAACGTCTTTTTTATTATTGACGTTGGTATACATTAGTGAGTTCAGCATCTAAATTGTAGTAATGTCCATTCTTCTAATGTATTTCTTATTGTACTTATAGTATAAGAACATATGTTCTATTTTTGAAACTTCTTTTTAAAAATTTTTTAACATCAGTTTTTAACTTCATTGATGTTAATTTTTAATTTCAAATATTTTGGAATGAATAACATTCACATCTTGTTATTCATATTCTATAATATTTTGATATTTTAACATTATTCTAGAGTCACTATCAGTATTACTTAAGATTTATACATTCTATTATCAGAATTGTATTATATATTCCTTCCATAAGATATCATTTTAAAATATTTAATAACTATTCTTCAAATTCATTCTTAATTAAGTTTATAATGAAATTTTAATTCCATACATTGGATCATTTTACTTTTTAATGATGTTATCTTAGACTTTGTATTTTATAAATTTTATAATTTTGTAGTATATTCAAGATCTTTATACATTCCATTCTCTTGTTGCACTCGTGGTACAACCACTGAAGATGGGGGAGCATAGCCTCCGAAACATATATGGTTTCTAACCAATTTTATTTATTTTATTTATTTTTCAATAAATAGTGTTCAGACAACTGTAATAATTATCTCCATTATTTTTAATCTTTACTTATGAACACTGTTGTATTTTGACCTTCTAAGTATTTAATCTTGGTACACATTATTTGTAATGTCTTCAGCATTAATAAAGTATCTATATATCTAAAGTATCTATCTTTATGGACTGTTATGTATTGTATTCACCATTCTACGGTGTCCTCACGATGCATTGGGGACAGCTTAGTAAATGTAAAATGTTTTTTTTCGCTTTGCACTTTTGAAGTTATAGTTTCAAGTATCGAGTATTGAGGCTCTAGAACAGGTATCAGCATCGAGTATCGAGAAATTGTGGTATCGGCCCATCCCTACATTCTGTAGGCATATATTGTGACAATATTGGAAGAAGTTATGAAAGGGACGTAAAAATGGAGGGAGGAAATTATGAGGAAAGGGTGAAAGCGGAGAAATGGGAAGAGCTGAGAGTTTTGGTAAACTTTTAAACTTCGTTCTTGATTCGCATTGGTCTTTTGATGAATGGATTCCCCCATAGCGAAAATGTTTATATGAGAAAATTACATACGGTGACTTGGTTTTCAGTTTAGTTTTGTAAGCTAATAAATATGTCAAAACATTTTGTAATACAATAACGCCACGACAATTTGGTTACTAGGCTATTATTCTGTATGTATACTGATTAAATCTGTACAATTTCCCTTTCGTCCTGCATAGTGTGCAACTGGGTTATTAAATTATACTTGTGCGAGTTAGTTGTGCTACTACGATTTCATACGAACGGAAGGGTGGAGGAAATTAAGGCAGAGGATTTATGACACAAGGCACGTCACACTACGAGAAAATGGTCACTTTCAAAATGGTTTCATAATTAAATTTATATTCCAATATTCAGAGAACCAGTTTCAAACATGGCAGTTTGCTGTTTCCATATTATTCCCATTCTAGGCTGTTAATTTCCACTGTAGTGACCATTTGCCCATAAGTGGCGACGGTTATTTCCGCCATGCACGGCCATTCGTTTGGAGTTTGCGCATTAGAATGACGTTGCTACGATGACTGATTTTCATGATTGTTTGTTAGATATTTTACATTTTAAGTAGAAATATCTTATGGATAATAACTTCATGAATTTTAATTGCATAATTATTTTTACGACCTTACATGTTATTGAAAATATTGCTTTGATGTCTATTCCAATAATGAAACGACTTTTTCAAAACACAAATTGTGCGTCTCTAATTTACTGAAATTTTCTGACTTCTCATAAATTGTACAGTTACAACTTCTTTTTTGACTTTCATGTTCCATTTCGTAACGATAAAATTAATAAACGCTTTTATGTTGATAGCAAATATTTATACCTTAAGGGAAGAATCCACTAAAAATCACGAACACTTTCCAAAATATTTTTATAGATTATTTCACTTCTTTAGAATGTATATTTTCATGCCCCAAATGGATTTAATTCAATTCTGATCACAAGTATGTTTACATTTTTAGTTATGGGTGAAGAGTTGTCAAAATTACTTTTTCAGAAAAGAATTAGTTTTTACAAATTTATGATTACAAATCTTGTAACTTTTGTTCAAAAGTTGACTCTCTGAAGTTACTAGATGAATGTAGCGGAGGAGAATTTTAATAGGTATGTGTTACATAAATATTCAATTTACTTTCAAATCAATTTTTCCGTAAGTTTATTTTTCTTGATACAACACCAGTTTTTTATGTCATATATTAATAATCTGGATCAAATTTTTACTGCAAGTATTTATGCGGTAGATGCATGTTTCTATGCATTTGTTTTGCAAGAAATTCTGCTAGTTTATTTTATTAATATTTTTATGAATTATAGAAAAAATGACATTTTCTAAATTTAAAAAAAATGAAAATGAATAAATGAATGCATAGAAATGTTTCTCTATGTCTTGTGAATTTAACAAAAAAAAATTAAAAATTGAGATCTACTAAAACTTGGGTTTGAAAATATTTATAAAAATAATAGAACTACAACCAAAAATCAAAATAAAAAAAAATTGGGAGGTAAAAATTTGGATTTTGTTAGTCCTTTACATAATAAACATGCTCTCAAAATTTAGTTGAAAAATTATTAGGAAATAAGTTGTCATTTTTTAGTGTAGTGTCCCCTTAAATGGAATCCATAATTTCAGCATGAATTTCATTATGTGATATTGATCACAACAAATGAGTTGATTAAATATTTTATTTGGATGTAAAACTGAAGTTATTTATCATTATCTCGTTACATGTTATTCTTACACATTCAGAAGGGAACTATTAATGCTCTTATGTCGAAATATCTCCTCACACAGATCTCAACACAAGACAAAACTTACTTGGTGATTTAAAAAGCAACGGCACACACTTGGAGCGGCATAATTGAGTTTTCACCCTCCGTGAATGACTGTGGTGTCACGTGACATGCGAGTAAGGAGATGATCTTTACTGAAAGCGTTTCTCCTGTTTAGTAGGCATTGTCTACTCAAGACCATGATTACTTGATTTTCCCATAATGTTTTATTCTTCTTCTTATTCCTCGGTGATTAGGCTAAATTATCTGTTCCGTCCTCATGCAAAAGTGTCTTGCCATCTTGTTTTCGGGGTGTCTACGCTTCTGTAACTTATGATTTCATAGTTTAATAAATACTTTAGGTAGGCGTTCTTCGTTCATTTCTAATAGGCCTATATGTTGATATTAGTTGATATTTTGTTCTGCAATTTTTGTGTTTAAAGTTCTCTGAAATAGTCAGACAGCAAGAAAAGTTTTTCCAATTTTTATCCGAAAACACTGGATTTCGAAACATTATTTCATTGTAGCGGGTGTACGTCTGAAAACCAGTTTCGCTTAGTACGGAGTCTTTCGAAAAGTGACACGGGCAAGTAACAGCCATCTTAGGGGTGATTCAGCGCGTCAGCTTTCGGAAATAAAATCTCACGACCTAAAAATTTCATTACAGATGCAATTTATAGGTTTACCTTTTTTGTTTGTACATGTATTATCAGGCAGTATATCTCGCTTGATGATGTGTGTCGGAAGAAGAACAGTTATTTGTATATATTTGAAGTCTGATTAGTGTTATATATAGCTAATCAGCGATGTATGCAATGGAGGGGGAAAGAAACTGGCTACCTTACTCCATTATCTCCTCTCCTAGTTGCCTCATGAGTGATTCCATATTGGTATCACTTGTGAGATTCAGACCTGTCTTCGGACAGTTGGCTAAAGAACAACTTTTTTTTAAGGGAAATATTATTTATTTATTATTTATTTATCTATTTGTCTATCTATTTATTTATTTATACTGGCGGAGTTAAGGCTATTGGGCGTTATCTTATTTATTAATTTATTTTATTTATTTATTTATTTATTTATTTATTTAATTATTTATTTATTTAAACTGGCAGAGTTATGGCCATAGGGCGTTCTCTTACACTCCAGCAGTCACAAAATACATAAGCAGTGAAATTTATTAAAAAGTGAAAGAACAGAATAATAACATATTACAAATTAATTACAAAATTCACACTATCCAAAATGAAAATAATACTACAATAGAAACAAGTAAAACATAGATCTAAAGATTGAAATATTTCACAATTAACTCAATTAGTACCCTAAGAGGGGAAAATGGAATGGTTAATACCATAAATGGAATATAATAAAATCATAAAAAACGAAATTTAAATAAAAGCCTCAATAGAAAAATCTATTATGATAAATTAATCTGGTGATCAAGGTGGTGTGTAATAGGTGCTGGATCTGTGGACTACATTATTAATACGATTTCTTCGTAATATTATACATAATCATACATGAAGATTCGCTACTGTAATGTGTACTGCATTGGAACGAAATAAACTGAACTACAATTAGTGAAAGTCAGCTGTATACTAATACTCTTTGAAGTACTTTCAGCCTGTGTCATCTGTCCATGCTACTGTACAAAATACAAAATTTTCCCTTGCTCGATATTGGGAAAATGTATACACTATTTCCTCGGCAGTTGGGTTCGATCTATATAATAGGCCTAGTGAAAGGCTGACATCATTTAGCTAAGCGAAACCTGTTTCCCTGGCGAAAGATCTGTGCCGTGTGAAACCCAAGACCGACATTTTTCTCGAAAGCACACGGATTTTTGTGTATTTAAACTAGGCCTATACATTTCTTTTTGGTCACTTATGTGTTTTTCTCTCTTTTTCTCTTTCTTCTTCTTCTTCTTCTTCTTCTTCTTCTTCTTTTTTTGCTCTTGTGTGTTATTTATTGGTTTGAATTAAGTTACTTACTGTATTTAGTAAACTATCCTTGTAAATTTTATGTTATATTATTTGCTGAGACCACACCGTAGACGACCCTGGTTATTACGGTAGTGGTTAGAAATATTTTTGTTTTATAATTTTAATTTGTACTCGCTAGCTAGCTAATTAAATAGTTGAATAAAATTAGACTTCATGGAGTAGAATTTCCGCCTGTTCCGTCATCATCCATCTATCTTTTCTTGGACGTCGTATGTCCTTTTTACCTTCATGCTTATACTTCGAAGATTGTTTTATGATCATATCCAATTTTTAGTTGCATTCTTGTATTTTATTATTGAGTGAATATATCTTTAATCGTAATTATTACGAACCAAATTCAAAAGGATGATCTCTTTGAAACGGAAATTGGGTATTAAATTTACGACTGCTAGCGTTGAGAATCGACAGAGAATTTATATCCCATCGCAACTTGGAGTCATCTCTCTTCCTACCTGTTTGTAATTCTCCGCGCGGACCCGGGATATAACAGTGGAATTTAGTCTCAATTTCCTCTGTGTTAATGAGATTGTATTGATAAGTAAACATTAGAGGGAGACTCTATGGAAATTATTAGATTTCATAATACAGTGCAGAGGATGACTAAATACGTTTCTTGCATGCAAAGTGCCGAAGGAAAGTTCGGGTCAGATGCTGGGACAGGGGGCGGGAGACGCAATGGGTCGAGGGCCGCTAGTAATAATGATGACGAATCGCTTTAATTATAGAAGATGCCAACGTGGAGCAGGAGAACCGGAAGTAGGATCTGAGGGAGGGTTAGGATTAGGAAGTCACTTAGTGTGAATTTGGACATTAAGAGGAACTGGCTGTATGGGCATTAAAGAAGGAGGACTGTGCAAGACAGTGCCAAGTTGTCTCTGATGTATCGAATGAGCACTGTTGTAAGTGCTTATGTGCAAACAGCACCTCCTGTCTTCATCATGTGTTCCTGTCTGCATTTAAGAAACAATATGTGTTTCACTAAAATAATTTTCAATTAAATGGTTTTATTATTTTCAGTCAATGATTTATCATGAGGGAAAGGAAGTTCATGCCCTAAACGTGAAGAATATGTATGCATTAATGCCGTAAAAATAAATAAATGCTAGTGGTTTGCGCAGCAAATGCTGCAGAATAAGTTCATTAGAAGTTCAAATTAAAATTTTTCTAATTTGTTTCCAATGAAGAATAGCAGACATTTTGAAAGTTATTTGCTTCCATAATATTGAAACACACTCTCCCTGAAATCTATTTATGCCAAATACATTTTCTTGAACCTGTCCATCTTCAGTTCTTGAGTTTCAATGCGAAAACGCAAGTAACAATGTTAGGACGATCAGGGAATTTTCATGTGTGAGTAATGCAGTAGCTATTTCAGGTTATTGCGGATTATAGGTGAGAGTTAAGAAAATTTCAGGTTCGATTAAACCAAAGAAATATGAAATTAATTTTGATTTAGTTTTAAGACGCAGCTAAAATAGGACGCATGACTCATTACTACCTAGGAAAATTAGAGAATCACACATATAAATATCTACATCACACTGCCATTAAATATATGAAAAACCCCACATCACTTGACTAATAACTATAAAAATATTTCATTTTTAATAACAATATTGTTACCTTACGTAAGTTTTATAATTTTCAGTAACAATATATATAGCTGTTATTCAGTAAATTATAGAAATAAAGATCTAATTTAAAATATTCTTTCTCTGCGTCTACATACATAAACCCTCAAATGGTTTCACTTTCATATCATCATTATAGTATTAATGTGTGTAATTAGTGACAAATAGGTCTACTCACATAATATTGCATTAACTATTTTCATTTTTAATGGTAATAATCTCATAAAACATTCTTAAGTTTTGTAGTTCTTAATATCCAATACACAGCTGTACTCGGAAAACTACATACCAGAGAATCAGACCTGTAATAGTAATATGCGTTACAAGAGCGGTGTGTTGACGTTTTTATGTTCGAGGAAAAGATTGAAAAAGCGAAACGTAGTTGAGCTTTTTTAATTTCCGAGAACATGAAAACAAACATACCGCTCGTGTATCGTACATTATTTTGTGCGAAGATCGTTTATTACATACCTGGAAAGAGGAATTTCTAATTAGTTGCAATGAAATCTCCATCTTGGTTTCTGTTCAATGACAGCAACTTTGGAAAACAAATATATCTATCTTCAACATTGTTCCTATAAAATGTTTTCTGTGTTTACTGTACTGCAGCAGACCGTGATACACGTCTGTCTTTTTTTACCCCAGTCTATGATGAGTCTGGAATCTTGTTGATTTTTTCACGGCTTCCTTAATGTTACTTGCATTGCAAATGCAGTAATTTTTCTGGTGTTGTAGAGTTTACTTAATCTTTGCAAATATTTGAAAACAATAATTAACAGTGCAATTTAGGTGAAATTGCAGTGGTAAGTTTCCAATTTATAATTATTACTACATTGACCGTCTTTAAAAATAATATGTTAAAAGCCTAAAGCAGTAAAATGAATATGACGCTTAAGCGGTAAGAATAGGGAAATTGTTATGTGTGTTACGTTGGGAATACTGAATGTAGTATTTCACACTTACCGCATATTGGTTTTGTGCGGAAAGCAAGCAAATACGGACGATCTCGCACAAATTATTTTATACGCCATCTGAACTCTAAATATGTCAGCAGTCCTGCAGATCATGGCCTTCGTGCAATATTGTTTATTGTAGTGTGTTTTGATTTATTCTGAAAAACCATATTTTTCAAAACTGACGACAGATGGATTTTGGAAAACAGGAAAATGATGTAGGAAAATTGACATTTCACTGAAAACTACTATTTTTCTGAAAGACTTTGGGCTCCAAGCTTCAAAATGAGGAGTCATTTATTAAAATCCGTTCAGCAGTTTTCCCGTAATTTCCATTACCAGTTCAAATTATATGTATAGATGCTACAAAATATGCATTATCAGTATGAGATTATTTTAAAAGAATAATAAGGTATAGTTAACTTACGTTTAGTCTATGGAATTTGAAGTACTTGTTTCATTGCTGAATGCTCCATTTATGCTGTTACAGTTCACAACTAAGCAGTGACGTACTGTATGTTTTCTGAAGTCATTCTTCGCCTGTTTTCTCTCAGCAAAGCTTTGTAGAGCGAAAATCTTCGTTCTACGTCACAAGAAGTAAGAGGGGCTTGCACAAAAGCTGTGAGCTGTTCTATAGAACATTTAGTTGATTTTTGGGTGTTTTTCCTTCGAGAATATTTTGAATTTCTGTAGGTTGATAATAGCCAGAGTTTTTGGAAAGAATGTTTGCTGTTTTTTCGTTCACTTTATCTTCTACATTTCCTGGAACTCATGTTAAACTGAATATTGTTCTATCGAAATCTGCTAAAGAATTCAGTAAAGGAATACCAATTTCTAACTTGGGAGGCTCCCTATGAGGGCGTCATCGTTACGTTCAAAATTCATAAACATAAATTAGTCGTGTTTACGAGGTTACACACTTTTAAAAATGAGGAAAAGACAAATAAACATACATAATATGCAGTTCCCCTGCATAAATGTTAAAATATGATGCTTTTTAAATAAAGGCAAAATATGCACTTTTATGCACAATAAAAATAATATTATTGTATTCAGAAATTTGTGATTCATGTAGATAATCTTTCAGCATATTCACACAACGATAGAGAACAAATATGCAAATGCATGAACTTCCTTTCCGTACTTATCTTACAATATTTAAAGAGTGGTTTCTTTATACTATATATTTTGCTGTTTGTTTGTTTTAACGTTTTCATCGCGCCTGCGACATCATCAGATATGTTAACCTCATTTGTCATTGTCAATGTGCATGAGCATAGTGAATATCAAATATCAATAAAACAAAGGTTAAAAGTTAAAGTTAAAAATACATAGTAAAAACATGTGCTTCGAGCTTTCATTTACATTTTTACCATTTTTTTTACTTGTGTCTGTGATTGATCATGCAAAATTTGTATAAGTTGTTAATTTTGTAGTGTGAGTGAAAACTCGTTTACAGTTTTTGATTACAAGATGTGAAATGTATAGGCTTTTAGAAATGTATGGACTTCACATAAATTTTTTTTTAACTAAGAGAATGTTCTTTCTACGTCATATGACGTTACAGGAGCATATTTATATTACATTACATAATAATAATAATAATAATAATAATAATAATAATAATAATAATAATAATAATAATAATAATAATAATAATAATAATAATTTAATAATAATAATTTATTTAATCTGACAGGATTAAGGCCATAAGGCCTTCTCTTCCATCCTACCATCTCTTAATGACCCCATGCGTACCTGCTTGCAATTCTACTCTGTTTATGCATCCACGTGACGTAATAGATGTAGCTACCAGAAGAAACTACTCGATCCGCTGTATGTTTGAGAACGAAAATGGCTGCCTGATATAAATAAAGCATATTCTACCTAGAGATAGACAGAAAATGAGCTATGGAATATTAAGTTCAGCATGTGCACGAACCACCACTGGTTGTAGTTTTCATGCCAAGTACCTATCCCCCGTCTCCGTATTTCTTAATCTGTGTCTCTCGCGTGTAATCACAGCCGTTCGAGATTTGATCACCGCTGCCTTAAGCCTACATTTTGGCTATTTATCGAATTCGCAAGTGCGGCATGACACAGTAGATCGTCACTTATCATGACGCTATTCCTAGGTTCTGAATTATTATATTTCATAAATTGTGTCTGTCAAAGGTCACCAATTGCTCTGTTTTGGACCTCTAAGACCACATTACATTCGCACATCAATTAGCCGAACGTCTTTATATATCTTTTTTATTATTGCTATTACTGTTATCGTTGCTGACGAATAATATAAGATTGTTTTAATGTGTTAAACTGAGCTTCTTTTATTTCCCTAGATTTTATCAAGTCACGAGCAAGCATAGGACAACACCATCGTGTCTAGAATATGTCATTGTTTTCTAGAGCACAACTCTAAATAGCATTATACTGTCCAATTAGAGTGACTATGTGCAAGATCTGCATGAAACATTAGAAGAAAAACTTCTCTAACTCGTACAGTACGTGCCCGCAAGCCTGGTCCAAATCCAACCAAACCACATACTTTTAAATTTATATGCTGACAGCAAGGTTATTCTTGTTTAATTAAGCCAGCTTCATCGTGATCATTCGGCTGTGTAGCAAAGGATTTAGTTGTGAGTTTCTTCAAGCAACAAGCAAATATAACACACGACACAGTATAGAATTTCCTAGCATAGGTTGTTCGGTTTTTAGGGACAATTTCTTATTGTGATTATCATGTTTCGTTTCTTATTAAGCCATTCTAAGAATTTCTTTTAAAAGAATAAACATCGCCATCATCATCAATATTATCTTACATTCTTTTTCCTTGCAATATGATTTTTATAATCCTGCTCTTAGTTCTTTCTTCTTCATTTCTTCACCATAATCCTTTTTCCTTCGACTCGCCATTCTTCAGTGTTTTTACATTTAGTCTACTGTATTCTCTTATGTACGTTTCTCTTTTCAATCTCTTTAATAATAATAACAACAATAACAATAACAATAATAATAATAATAATAATAATAATAATAATAATAATAATAGTCCCACAGGCGGTAGCGTGTTTTCGTGGTGACCCGGGGCTCTCTCAGGTGTGGGTTCGTTACTCGCATCAATTTATACTTGGAGTTTTTTTCAGAGATTTTTTCTAACTGTAAGACGAATGTCAGATTATCACATCGCTAATGCTCAATCTCATCTCGCCAAATGCTAACAGCAATTCCATCGACGTTGGTACAGCAGCTTTAAAAAAAATTGTCTCATGATTGATGCCTTATTGGTGTCACGAGATTATAATCTGTCTTTGGGCTGTTGACTAAACTACGAAAACAATTTATTATAATAAAATTAATGGGACATTATATAATTTGTAAAATATTTTGTCCTAATGCGTCTATATTGATGGAATTTTGAGAATAGCCTATGTTTAGAGTATACTGAGAAGTAAGAGTAATAAATAAATAAATTAATTAATTAAAAAAAAAACTAACACACTAAGAGTACGAAGTTATAAATTTCTATGAGGGAAAGTTCCGAAGAGTTGTTTTTTTTTTAATTTGGAGGTTAAGTCTGTCTCCGAGTTTCTGAAAAAATATTAACTGGAATTTATGTGTTTGGATATATTGTAAAGTGAAATCAGGTAAATAATTCCAGACATTAATTTTATTCATATACAGATTTGCTAACAAGAATTTAATTTTGAACTTGAAATATTTTAAATCCATTTAAATTTTAAATAAAAAATAATAAATCTCATATTATTTACTTCCTAGGAAAACTAACACTAGAAGTCATTGGCATACATTAGACAAAAATTTTGAGGAAGGTTTCATGATATCTATGTACTGTAACAATCAGGAATTAAACTTCTTTTAAAAAGTTGTGGAAAATAGAGTATAAAGTGTTTACTACATGTGCACATGAAAGCAGGAAACATTAAACAAAAACTTGTTTCAATACATTTGCAACTCGAATTCTATTGAATCCTTTCGTACATTGGCAGAGGACATATCAGAGAGATCAAATTTAAATTAAAAATAAAACCCGCAAAAATTGATTTTTAACTCCAGACTGTCCCTTAATAGTTATATTTCTCGTTTTGCAGGTATTGGTACATTAAACGTTGAGTGGTATCCACTTATTTTGAGCAAAATTATCATTGTTTTCGATTTTACATAATTTTCTATTTTTCGATTGCAGTTAGCGGTGTAAGTACCGGTACGGTAGTGGACGGTCGCAAACAAAATTTTGTATCTCGCCCAAAAGTAGGTCGCGTCTTCAAAAGGTTTGGAAACGATTGTAGATGATATTGTAGAGCCTCATTATGGTGACGATAATAATAATAGTAATAATAATAATAATAATAATAATAATAATGGTAATGGTAATGATTGTGGTGTTGGTGTTTAAAGAACGCTCAGAAGCTGAACATGCGGACATTAGAAGCTAGGGAATCTGCTACATGAAGTTGTCTATGTTACGCTAATTAAATATTTTAGTTACATTTTGAAATAGTAGGCTATGTTGCTGACGTGTTCTCTGGGTTACTTTTAAGTCGGTAGCTGCGATCATACCCACATACATACGCTCTTTATAACTCTGAAGCGGAAAAACAATGCATCGTTATAAATATGGTGGCAAGAAATCTTGATGCAAGTGACTGTAATGTAGGCTTACCTACTTTATTTGCAAACGTTTATGTTGCATCGTAAGCAAGTCGATACTTATTGCAATATTAAGGCTTATTAGTCATAATAAATATCTTTTATTAAGTAATAATAAATGTTCCACTGGTATAAATATTCAGAGAAGATCTGTTTTGTTTTAATATTAACAATGTGGAAAGAAACTGGCATATGTAATACTGTGTATGTCCTTATTTCATCATAGTATTAGCATTAGTATTTTTTTAATACCAACATTTATTTCTGCATACAATACAACATAAATACGTGTATAATGGACATAGCGTATCTTCCTTTCATTATAGTGTTATGTATATTTCATTTCCATTGAAATAAATATTTATTATGATTATGATGATGATGATTATTATTATTATCATTATTATTGTTATTATTATTATTACTTACAAATGGATTTTAAGAAACCCGTAGGTTCATTGCCGCCCTCACATAAGCCCGCCATCGGTCCCTATCTTGTGCAAGATTAACCCAGTCTCTATCATCATATCCCACCTCCCTCAATACATTTTAATATTATCCTCCCATCTACGTCTAGGCCTCCCCAAAGTTCTTTTTCCCTTCGCTCTCCCAACTAACACTCTATATACATTTCTGGATTCGCCCATGCGTATCACATGCCCTGCCCATCTCAAACGTCTGGATTTAATGTTCCTAATTATGTTAGGTGAAGAATACAATGCATGCAGTTCTGCGTTGTGTAACTTTCTCCATTCTCCTGTAACTTCATCCCTTTTAGCCCCAAATATTTTCGTAAGAACCTTATTCTCAAAGACCCTTAATCTCTGTTCCTCTCTCAAAGTGAGAATCCAAGTTTCACAACCATACAGAACAACTGGTAATATAACAGTTTTATAAATTCTAACTTTCAGATTTTTTGACAGCAGACTAGATGACAAAATCTTCTCTACCGAATAATAATACGCATTTCCCATATTCTGCGTTTAATTTCATCCCAAGTGTAATTTATATTTTTGTTACTGTTGCTCCAAGATATTATTATTATTATTATTATTATTATTATTATTATTATTAGTAGTAGTAGTAGTAGTAGTAGTAGTAATATCTTACTTTGTAGCAGCAGCGATTAATGCAGGCAGCATTGATGCCGCGGTAAGGCTATGATCATGTGTTTGAATCCTGCCTAGAGCATGGATGTTGATATGCTCTCCCATTAGTGATCAGTGGCAACTTTAGCTGCCGTTTGTTTAAAAAAATTGTAATAAACATAATATTAGCTAAACCCAATATTGTTTTACGATCAGTAGAGAGGGATGAAATATTGAATTCTATAATGCGGGTGTATTTATGTACTATTGACAACACTGATTATTATCTTCGCCATCTATTCATAGAAGTAATAACTAAAGAAGCTACACTTACAGTAACAAATTATCGACCACTGTCGATTAGTATGGGTTAGGTATCTTTGAACGCCAGTGTACATTAACTGTGTAAATGTGTGATTGTAGGTTTATATATGATGCAAAATTCGGCAGCAAAGCATTTTAAATAGTCGGTTCATCGATATCAAGTCCAGCGGTAAGAGCAACATCCCGAACCAGACTTTTTTCTTTTTTTGCAGCGTGGACAATATGAAGTTGTGGTGGGTGGCCTATTAGAGGGGAAGACTGTGGAGTAGGACAAAAACTTTGTGGTATAATGTTTCTTAGCTATGACAGTATATAGAGAAGGGAGAATAAAAAAATGAAATGAAAATGCAGACAGCATAATAAAAAAGAATTATACATGGTGGAAAGGGCTCCCAGTACAATGCAGGGAGCAACTAATACTTGGTTGGGCAGCGCTATAACCTCAGAAGAAGAAGAAAACCAGTTTTCTTTTTTAATAAATCTGGGCATTAAGAGAAATATTGTGGCGAAGAGGAGCGGAGGGGAAAGGAAATAGGAAATGTGAGATTGGAGCTCTATTATCCATATCAACATAACTAGAACTCCAGCGAGCGAGAGAGACAAAGGGAATCGCAGCGGCTACTAAAAACAGAGCTTATATGTCTCATATTCTGTAATGTCCTTCCCTTTTATTCTGTGTATTCGTGTTTATAGACTTTCTTCCGACGTATATTCTTGTTTATTAGTTAAACGAACCCGTATCTGCTGATCTTGTTACAAGCTTTTGATACGAAAGCTGTGATCCATTAAATAGGAAAAGTGCTTATTAGTTTTTTAGATTCCCAGTTCGATTCCCACCCTTCTACATTGCAGCAACAATTTGTTTTTCTGTTGCTATTTTCTGCAAAAATTAAATACAAAGACATTAAAAAAGATTCAGGCTAGAGCTTTCCAAACAGTAGAACCCCGATTGTCCGTCACCCTATTAACCGATTGTCGGATTATCCGACTTTTTTTCTAGCTCCTTTTCTTTTCTTTTTTTCTTGCAGAAATAATATGAAGTACCGTACGTTATAATAATTACTTTTTGAATTTAATTATAAAACTTTAAAATCTAGACGATTAATAAATAGTCAAATTTTACTCTACAGGGCTGTTAACGGTATATTGAATAACTTAAAAAGAACAGAATTACGTTATAGGCAACCTTTTGTTATTCCATTTCCTAGAACTGTTTTCTTCAAGAACTCTCCATTGTTTGTTATGTGTAATACTTACAACTCTCTGTCTTTAAACTGTGATTCTCAATTAGATTTCAGTTTAATAGTTAAAAAAATTCATACAGTAATATTAAAAAGAATTGTATTTCCTTAGATATTTAAATTATGAATAAGTATAACATCGTAACATTTTTACTCCCGTTTTTAATTAATTTTGCATTACTATATTATTTGGCACTATATTAACTGCAATATTATATTCTGCCATCTATTACCGGTATGTATTTTCTTTCTTTCGTTTGTCTTGTTTCTTTTGTTTTTTCTTATTATGTATTTTGTATATGTATCAATGTAAGCCACCTATAATTGGAAGCGTGCTTCTGTTGGTGGTGCATTGAAATAAAATAAAATAAAAATAAAATATTTCTGCGTAGTTTTTCTACAGAGGCTTATTATAGTACCGTCGCTCTTATTCCCGGCAACCAATCACTTTGCAGGTCGGCTACATTTAAACGTGTGCGCCTTGTGACTGGCTGATGATGACGTTATGCATTTCCTAAGGCTCGATAAATACTTAATATAATCGCCCGCCATTTTGGCTCTTTCGTTGGCATTCGCAGAAAGCACACGAGGATGTTGTTTGCCGCTCAATTATTTGCTGAATTACAGTGCGTTTGATTTATTATCATAGGAGCTACGACGTGATAATGTTTAGCGGTGTGGCAAATAGATTCCTCGTCTGGTAGCTCGGCAACGAAAGAACAAAAATGGCGAACGATATTACTTACCTAGATTTTATAGAGCCCACACTAAGACGTAAGCAAAGAGGAGGAGTCACTCCGCAACTATACAAGCCTTTGGTCTTACAAGTATCACAGTATGTAGTAGTAATGCTTTGCTGTCGGCAACAAGGAAAAGTTAGTCTACTAGTAAAATAGTGACTACCTGCTTTCAAAGAAATTACTTCATTAACTTCCATAAACCTGTGTACCATTCTTTCCTTATACTTACTATTCGAGTGGCCGTATTGTATAACTTCTATGCAAAATGTCTTCCACTGTTGCCAAACGAAAACATATTGTGTTAATTACCGAAAAAAAAAATTACGAATAATTGAGAGGTTTGGGAAAGAAGAAACTGTACGCGATATAATATAAAAACAAGGATAAAGTGGATAAAGTATGTAGATCAACTTGAGACTTCTACTGTTCTTCTATTCTTATCTTTCCGCAGACAATGATCAACCTTAAACCATCAACTCTTGTCCTTAAGAACTCGTCGCTGACAATCGAACTTTTCGTGAACTCCTGATCCACTACATAGCACGTTAAACACAAGACAACGAAGGAAATTACGAAATTGTAGGCCAAAGTATTATAAATTCAATTTATGAAAATATTTTATGGTATGAATTATCCGATTCTTTCGATTAACCGTTCACTCCACCCCCTTCATTACCACGGATAACAGAAGTTCTATTGTACAGGATAAATAACAAAATATGATGCGAGGTATACAAAATTTGCCTCTAAGACGTTATCTTCCTTTCTTATTTTCTTTTGAGCATTATTGGAATGTATTTTGTTCTCTGTTTTCCTTTCTTCTTCCATCTATTTCTCATATTTTCTTTCTGTAATATTCCTCTCTTTCTACACTCCGTTATTCCTCCCTCCCTTTCTATGTCACTTCATACTTCCGCCCTCTCTTCTCCATTTCTTCCTTCTGTCATTTATTTCTCCCTTTTTTTCTTGTCTCTTCTAACTCTCATTCTTATTGCAGTCGTTGTTCTCTCTTTCTTCCTGCTGTAATTTATTTCCCTTTTTCTTCCACCTGTCACTTGTCTCTTTTTCATGTTGTAATTTCCCTCTCTATTCCTTCCTGCTCTCATTTTTCTCTCATTCCTACTGTTATTTGTTCTCTCTTTTAGTACTGTCATTTTTCCTCTTTTTCGTTCTAGTGGCATTTCTTTCTCTCTTCTTTCTACTGTAATTTTTCTCTCTTTCTTTCCACTATCATTTATTTCTCTCTTTCTTCCTTCTGTCATTTCTTGTTTGATACTTCATGTTATTTTTTTCTTTTTCTTCATATTGTAATGTTTCTTTTCTTTCTTCTTACTGCCATGCTTTCTTTCCTTCCTACTGTCATTTCTGTCATTATTCCTTTTGTAATTTCTTTCTTTTTTCTTACTGTCATTACTTTCATTCTTCCTATTGCCTTTTCTTTCTTCTATCCTACTGTCATTTCTGTAATTTATTTATCTCTCTTACTATTATTTTCTTCTTTCTTTCTCCCTTCTTTTTTCTTTCTTCCAGTCATTTTCTCTTTTTCTTCCTAGTGTAATGTTTTCTCTCTTTCTTCTTAATGTAATTTCTTTCTCTCTTTCTCCCTACTGTTATTTCTTTCATTCTTCCTACTGACATTCCTTTCATCTTCCTACTGCCATTTCTTTCATGCTTCCTAATGTCATTCCTTTCTTTCTTTCTTTTGTTATTTCTTTCATTCTTCCTATTGCCATTTCTTTCTCTCTTCCTACTGCCATTCCTTTCCCCTTACTGTCATTTTCTCCTCTCTTTTTATATTGTCATTTCTTTCTATTTTTCTTCCTAATGTAATTTTTTCTCTCGTGCACTTCCTCTCAGCACTCATTTCCCTTGCAGAAATGCTCTATGGCGTACTTTTTAATTTTTTTTTACTTTACTTTCCTTTTTTACTTTTCCATTTCTTTCCTTATCATTGTCATTGACATTGTTATTATATCTCCAATAATAATCAATATTTTCAAAATTGGAAAACGTATCTAAATTTTTTCAAAACTATTGCATAGTGAAGTACATTTCAGTACAATTTTAACGTGCAACTTTTTTTCCGTACTATTCGAGAACAATTGTAACAAAAATTATAACAAAGCTCCTTATGACAGTTACTTCGATGCACCCATAATTAATTAGTTAAAGAACTTCATTAAATGAACTACTCTCAAACTAAAATTTACTTATGTATTGTGTGTTATGTATTGAAATTAATCTCATTCCGATTTAGATTTCCGTAGTTGTGGCGAATAGACTTACATTATCGCTTACAGTGTTTTGTTTCCCACTATTCAGACGGTGTTGATAATTCCTACCGCCTGCTCGAACGCATCCATGCTTTCGATGGCTGCTCATACTGCCTGCTCATTCAATGTTCAAACATGTAACATGAATAGAAAAAAATTGTCGCTAGATTGCAGCTCCTAACAGCTAGTGAAATCGCTTGTGGATATAGGTCCTATGATTTATGTTTGTTGTATGTGATTAGATTAACATATTACTTTGTTAGCTTCTTCTTCCTCCTCGTTAATCCATTATATTCTTTACTCTTGAAAGAACAAGAAAACCGAAAACCTTTTCCTGTATAGAACTTCAGAGATTTCACGAATTTATACACAAGAGTTTCTGACACAAGTTTCTGATTGTTATTATTCCTAACACACTTCAATATGTCACACTGGCACAAAACAGATAGAACTTTTTTTTCATAGTTTGGAACAGACATACGGATAAACATAGTATATTTGGTGCTGCCACCTACCATTTCAGCGAAAGCATTGTTGTTAGAATGGTCTTATGAGCAGACAGTATAAGCAGCCACCGGATGCGTTCAAGCAGGCGATGATACTTCCATATCGTCAATATCACTAAAATTCAACATATCTAAATGAAGGTTTAGTTTTACATAGTCACTACTTACATGTAACTGATCGTAGAAAAACAGCATATGCATCTCACACTATCTTAATAGCTATAATTAATTAATCGTTACATAATATAGGCTGCTATTAACGTGTGGAAGCTTGATAAAATATTAAATTTGATTTTTATTTAATTGACAATTATCATTCATACACAGAAGTGGGGAACGAAGAGTATAATGACAGACATATTTAATTTAACATAGTCTAATTTTAGAGTACTTAACAGTGGTATTATTTTTATTACTTTCCAAATGAGCCCAAGTCTTTATAATGACATTATACATTAAAATTTCAAGCAAATCATTGGCATCATATTAATGTGTGAACGTTTCGACTATCAATTGCTTTGTTGTTTTTACACTAGACATGATGGAATGGAGAAGCATTATGAAGTCGTTCATGAGAAGTTTTCGCGTCGTTAAATTTAAATGCGGGGAATATAAAGATAGAAATGAAAACAAATATAAAATTCTTATTTCAAATGCCGAACATCCTTACAATCCAAACCATGCTCACAATAACAGTCACGAGCAATATAAACATTTCACGAAATTATAAAGATTCGTTTAATCACCTGTAATTTTTTGCACTCTGTGTAAGTATTTGATTTATGAAAATTAAATTGACTATTACACTTTTACTATTAGCGATAGAGGCAAGGGAATTACTTGAAAAGTACGCGCAGCACATATGCCTCACTTGGGTCCGTGGACACAATGGTGTAAGAGGAAATGAAAGAGCTGATGAGCTAGCGAAAGCAGCAGCCTCCAGCAGCGAAACTCCGACATACACTTTACAACCAATATCATATATCAAGAAACAAATACGACAACAGACTCTTCAAAGCTGGAATACTAGATGGACGACATGCACAACCGGATCATTAGCAAGAAACACCTACTTCCCAACAATCCACGACAGACTCAAAAGCCATCACTTCAAACCTACTTTCGTGACAACGCAGTTTCTTTCTGGACATGTGAAATTTGGTACTTACTTCGACAGATTCAACATTCCAGCAGACATCGACTCTACATGCTCCTGCCGCGAAGACTTTCACAGTGTGAAACACCTTCTATTTCACTGTCCTGTTATTGAAGCAAAGAGATTTCACATAAAGGCACATCTTCTGGACTGCAATACCGAATACAGGACTCCACTATGTGAAGTGATCAGAAAACCTTGTTGCTACAGACAATTTATAGACTTGCTAAACTTTATCTTTAAAAGACTTTAGATACATATTTCACCTTTATCTGCGTCAAAATAAATAGTATAGATAAGCAGTTTACCCATAACAAAAAAAACTAAAACCCTAGCATACCGCTTGGTGAATTAGGGTTCTTTTCCGCGGATATTTAATAATAATACACTTTTACTACGTCATACTACTTTTGATCAATAAAACGGTACGAAAGGACGTCTTTCAACCAGTCATGGCTGCTTATCGCACAATTATCGTTTCCCTAGCATTTGTTTATTTTTATCACTGTCCTAGCATTTATTTCTTTGTTTGCCAACATTTCAAACTGCACTGGTCTGGACGTCAAAAAAAAAAAAAAAAAAAAACAGAAAATTACAAACCACTTCAGTCGATGCACAGCAGTTTCAAATATGACTCGCATTGGCATTCAAGAACAAGAATTAATAAAGATCACTGGTCATAGCTGTGCATCTTCCCTGAAATCTATTTACAAATAAATGAAGAGCACCATTCGGAAATCCTGAATAAGTTGAGGAATACACCATGTACATCAACGAGTTCCACTTCTTTTACGCACACGTCTAATATAACATCAACTGAACCACCAGCCACTAAAACATTCAAATTTGTAAATTGTACTTTCAATAATTGTTTCTTTTAAAATTATTAATGTTTATTTTTAATTTCATCATCGTTAATTAAAATGTTTCTTGTTTATTTCATCATCCCTAATTAAAACCTTTGTAACACTTGTTTATATTAATTAGGTTATGTTATAGCTTCTGCTATATGATATTATGAATAGTCGCGAATCAGAGATTGTTTAATACTAAGATATATTGAAAATCATCTGTCAAGTGACGTTGATTACTGGAATCCGGATAATTGAAGTGGAATGCAAATGTTTTAATAAAAATGAAACTGAATCAACAAAGCCTTCTTGACTAGTAACCGTCCACAGAGTTCAATGATGATTCCATAGTTGGCACAACTGATAACAAAAAAACAGCTAAACATAACACACTACTGTCATCTAGCATAATATTTGTAATGTAGATGTGGTACAATAATACAGTTGAAGACAGTTATATTTTCGTAAGTCAATAAGGGTGTTATTCATAGACATTTCGCTAGCCCGCGCCACGAGCGTGCTAAACTAGCCCCGGCTATCGACTGATTACTTGTACAGTATTCATATCATATCATATCGCTAACATTGGGTTATGAATACGAAAAACGTTAGTTCGCTGATCATCCACCAGAAGCCAGCGCTAATAATGTCTATGAATACGGCCTTTATTTTATTGTATTGGAGTACTTTGTTACTTCTAATCTTTATATACTTTCTTCTAATCGTGTAATAGTCAATTAAATCCCACTCGAGTTTTGATTTTCTGTAGATAAATCAAAACCTCTAGTGAGATTACTGTTGATAAAAACTTGTAAACCATTATTTTTGACAGTGGCGTTTCTTAATCTTATTAGAAGTCCTGAGGAAGTCACGGCTTGATCTTATGTCCATTAGTAATGCTTGCAGTTTCTATGACAACACGAGTTGCTTGTGCACCAGACAATCGTAGTTCGGAGACAACTACCTGTTAATTCAGTGTGTGATATGTTTTTGAAATGGTTGCTCTACCAGAAGCTTCTTGGCGGTGAGGGCAAGGCGTCTGAATGTGACCTTTCCTTCTTGTCTTGAACACTGCGTTGTTACGATGGTCGTGAAATGTGTGTATGTTGAAGGTAGTGGGAGTAGGGGGAGGTCACTCTTTGAGCTATGGTCTTTCTAATCCCTTATAGCAGCTAAGACTCCCTTTTTCTCTCCATCCTTTATTTCATTTTCAATTTTTTTTTGTCTAGCTTCTTACCACCACCCACTACTACCCTCTCCAGCTCATGTCTACTTTCTTAGTTTCGTTTCTCTGCTTCTTTTTATTTATTCTTTGTCGTCTTGGTGCACACTCCCCCTTCTTTTCATTCTGGCTGCAGTATGTCTTCCGGCGATACCACGGCCCCCTCCTGACAGGCCGTGGCGGTAGCTCCCTCTCATATGACCTCTTTGCACAAGATGAAAATGACAAGCCCGACGATTAAAAGAAGAACCATCTTACCCTCCTATCAACGGGCAGCTATCCTGAATGAAATCCACTTCTTTTCATTCTCCGCTACTACTTGATAAACTCTTTTCAGGTTGTTCTCATGTAGATAAGGGATTAGGGACGTGTCAGATTTAATGCCATATTTTTAATATTTTGTTTGTAATGGAAACAATATAATCCTTTCTGTACCTGCGGGATTTGAAAGAATTTTTGTATTGAGGATTTTGGCTGCAGGACATATTTTTTAAGCCTTCGCAGTGACTGCCTTCACCAGAACGAAAATGTAAAGGAGTCTTTGTTGGCTAAATACAAAGGAATTAAGATCAGACTAGAGATTTTCAAATATAAGATAAATAATAAATATATATGTGAGGGCCACAACATTTACCTCGAAAATGTAATCTTTTTCTCTTTCTCAGTTTCTTTCGTTCTCTTCCCCTTTCCTTTCCCTCTATTTCCTTTTCTCCTTTCTACCTCTCTTTCTTCTTCATTTCTATACTCCTTTCTTCCGTCTTTCTCTCTCTCTTTCTTACGTCCTTCCATTCTTGATTTTCTGTCTATTTCTTTCTCTTTTCTGTCCCTTTTCCGCCCTTTCTCTCTTTCTTTCTTCTTTCTTTCTTTTTCTTTATTTATTTCTTTCCTTCTTTCTTTCTTCCGTCTTTTCACTCTTTATTTTCTTCATTCAATTCTTTCTTTCTTATTTCCGTCTTTACATTCTTTCTTCCTGCTGTCCATTTCCTTTCTCTTCCTTTCTTACCTCACATTCTTTCTTCCGTCCATTTCTTCTTTCTCCTATTCGTCCTTACTCTCTTTCTTCCTTCTGTCCATTCCTTCTTTCTTGCTTTCCGTCCTCACACTCTTCCGTCCGTTCTTTCTTTATTCCTTTCCGTCCTTTAACCCTTTCTTCCTTCTGTCCATTCCTTCTTTCTTCCTTTCCGTCCTCACACTCTTCCGTCCGTTCTTTCTTTATTCCTTTCCGTCCTTTAACCCTTTCTTCTTTATGTCTATTCGCTCTATCTCATATCCGCCCTTTTCACTCTTTATTCTTTCCCTCCTTTGTCTGTCTTTTTTCCTTCCGTCCTTTCTTTCGCCCTTTCTTCATTTTCCACATTCTACTTTCTTTGTATTTTCCTTTCTTCTTACCTTTCTTTCTGTCTTCTATCCTGTCTCTTTCCTTCATTCTTCTTTCTGAAATTCTGTCTTCCTACTTCTCTTTTAGTTTGTTTTTTTCTTATTAAGCATTTTTTTCAATTTATATTTTCTGAAATTGAAGTATTTTGTGGTACTGACGCACACCTGAAAAGTAATATTTTCACGCCGGTAAATCGTAGTGAGTCATAAATGGAATTTGTTTTGGATTTCCTCTTGCAGCATTCCACCATTATTTTGTCCAGTAATTGTCACAATCTTAGTTTAATGCAGACTTTCTGTCACTGTGCAACAGGAGAAAGTAACATAAATTACTTGTAGAAAGGGTCGCTTTGGCCAATGATGATGAAATTCAAGAACTGTAGTTGTAGAAAAGAATTTACTGACATATACAGTAGAGTCTCGTTAATCCGAACTAATTCGGGCCAAGAACTATTCGGATTACAAGATTTTCGGATTAACCGAAATATTTCCTGTAATGCAATTCACGAGCGCTGAGGGATGGTGGTGGGAGTACCCTATTGCTATTTTTAGAACCACAACCAACAGGTTCACTTCATTACAACAACAGAAAATTACTGATTTTATGAGCATGACAGATGTGTAAATTATGTACAGGAAACACTAATTGTTGTAAGTATCCTTGAATATGCTATTTTCATAAATTTTTTAAGTAAAAGAAATTGAGTGAATTTATACATATTTTTAGCTACTTTGTACTATTACAATAAATTGGCTTTTTCTTAAAATAATCTTGTTCGGATTGACCATATTTTCGCATTAACGTAGTTCGGATCAACGATACTCTAGTCTGTGTATATATATATACGAGTATAATGTACTCTTATGTAGAGTTAGTTATAGGTTTGCCGTTGAAATATTTGAAACCATTGATCATTTGGTCTCTTGTGTGTTTTAGGTTGAAATCCTGCCTCACGTATATTGGACGGACCAGAATCAAAATAAGGAAGAAGGCTGAGTTCTGCTACGGTAAGTAAAGCATGACTGCAATAATGTTTGCAGTATTTAAACAGTCTTAGTGATAATAGTCACGGACATCTTTTTAAAACACTTTAAGTTCTTTCAAATGTAATATTTAATATAAATTCACTCCGCACGAAATGTCGTCTGTGAATGTAATGCGCGCTTCTATTAATATCCGTTTTCTTCTTCTTCTACTTCTCTTTGTGGTTTAGATTTATTATCCATTGAATCTAACTGTACATATGTAATCACCTCGCCATCGCTGTGAGTCGCATATCGGGCAGAGACGGCGATTGCTCGTAGCTGTGATTTTGGTACTGTAGGCACAGTCGGAACCAGTGACAAAACCTGTCACAGCGACAAAATCACAGGTCATCAAATCACAAATTACAAAAACTACATTTTGGCAAACAAGTTTATTAAATTTATGTTATGGCAGATAAAGCTACAATTATAACTTCAGATCGAGGAGGTAAAAAGCTTTTGCTTGAAGGTTACGTGAATTTTTAGACCATGAGTGCGGCTGGAGGAAAAATGTACTGGGATTGTGCAAAAATACGTCCCAAAGAATTTTCTGCGCTGGCGATTACATCTGGACCGCCTAATAACCTTCAAGTACTGAAAGGGGGGGGAGAGAGTGGCTACAACTTCAAACACGAATACGAATTATAGTGCAGGATTATCACACCTATGTAGCCGATAATAGACACCTCGATTACCTGAGGACATTTGGACATTATTTCACTTTGCAAAGAGAAAGCGTAATTAATTATACCTTAATCATATTAAATACATTTGTGTGGTAATGTACACTAATGTATTATCGGGAAAATGGAAAAAAAAATTCGGGAATGTGGATTTTCGAATTTTGTATTCGAGAAAATGGAATTTTGGGAAAATGCAAATCAAAGAAATCGGGAAAATGTCTGTCGGGTATGTGGATTCGGGAATTTTGTATTCGGGAAAATGGATTTTCGGGAATGCTGATTCGGGAAAATGTCCAGGAATCCTAGGGACCGGATTTATAGGTTTTTTAGCCATTTTTTTCCTTACTTCTAAGCTCATAATTTCTTGAATAATTTTCCGAATCATGGTCATAGAGTCATATAATGTAAATTCTGTTGAGCCTAAAAAAACTTAAATTATACCATAAGAACTAAAGAAAAAAAAAAACAAATCATAATTGATATGTATTTTTCTATATTTATTGCGTTTTATATAAATAAATTAGAAATTTTTAATATATCTTATAATTTTTATTATCTTCTGCACTGGAGAAAGCGACCCAATCTGCGATCTCTACCTCTTCAGTCTTTTGTTGTTTTGAATAATATTGTTAACAGGGAATTCCGTCTTCCTTTGTATAGCAGGCCGTCCTTCATAGGCTTCACCCTCTCAAGGACACTGATTAGGGCTGTATGTATTTTGGAATTTCTACTGACCGCAGATATGACATGCCAGTGGAAGGATATGAATTGACTGAACTTTCTCTTGAGGTCAATGAACTGCGAAAAAGTAGCTTTGTTGGAAATCGTGAAGTTTTCAGGCATGTTCCCTAATAGAAAATTGTTATCTTGCATATGCGAGTACGAGTTGTGAACTTTTCTGAGGTCTCTGTGAAGTCTGTCTTATTCTGGTGTTAAAGAATTTTTATATTTTGTGTTTTCTTAAGCTGTGCCAAACAAGTGAAATCACATTCATTACGACAGTGGAGTGGAAATGATTCTATCTTTATCACCGAGGGAAAAATTATGTTATTTAATGGGTTATGTACAGCTTACAGCAGTAAACGTTTTGGAAATATTCAACATTTTTTTTTCCTCCATTACTGTATGTTGTACAATAATGAAAATTGGTACATGTAAAACACTGTCCTTCTGCTATATGAAAAAAAAATATATTTTTACGATTTAAAAATAAATTACTTACATTTTTTTTTTCAAAATTAAATATGGTGGCAGTTCACTGCGCAGTGATGAAGCGTTTCCCTCATAACTCTAAACTTGTTTACTTTTTCATGTTCTCTCTCTTTTTTATTGCTGAAACTTGTACTTACAATATCATGCTCTTTCAACTACATTTATTTATAAATAATATTTTTTATTATGTGTTAGAAGAAAATACTAATATTTGAACATTTTTAAATGAATTTTTTTATGAGACAACCTATCAAACGTAGAGGAGTGTTCTTGCATGATATTGTAGATATGACACTATAAATGCACAAAAAAGGTTTATCACAGAATGTTGGGTAGTTTTGAGTTATATGGGAAACGCTTCATCACTGCACAGTAAACTGAATTTTGAAAAATGTAAGTAATTTTTTTTAAATCGTAAAAATATATTTTTTTTTCATATAACAGAAGGACAGTGTTTCAAACATACCAATTTTCATTATTGTACAAGATACGGCAATAGAAAAAAAAGTTGAATATTTCCAAAATTTTACTGCTGTAAGCTATACCTAACCCCTTAAAATTGACTGTAATCGTACATTTCTTTACAATCCTGAAATTTTGCGACCCCTTTCACAGTTTAGGTAAAAAAACCTAAAAAGAATATCCTATTTCACCTATTCCAGGAACCTAAAATAGACTTCTTAAACACCTAAAAATCCTGTACCTAGTTATAACTTGGAGATAACATATAGCAGACACCACTTTATCTCATCACTAACAGAGCAATGGTAAAATGAAAATGACAGGAAAAACTGAAGTATTCGTGGAAACCTATCCTGTAGGATTCAACATCCGTAACTTTTATAAGAATTGCACTGGATATATTATATAATTAATAGGTACCATAAATAGTTCTGTTATCCCTGCCTCTCTCATTTAACTCCTGCTCCGTTAGCGCCATGCCATTAATGATTGTCTGTGAGGATCTTGCGTACCGTAATTTAAAATAAATGCTAAAGGACAAAATTCAATACATTCGCATTTATATCAGTCAATTTCTTTATTCTGAAGGTAAAGAGAGCGATCCTGTGATTGATATTTAGTTTTCAAATTTTATTAGACGTTTGCAGAGGTGTAGCCGTTTCAAGAGCGGAACGCCCTGGTGCCATTTTTCATGTCTGGGCGGTTCCTCCATAGCGTTTAGAAAGGACTTGAGGTGATAGTGCTATGTCTTATAATTTAATATCTTTATACATTGCACTAGCACGATGTTTAACGCACGGTAAGCAATAAAAAGTGAAACTGTGACTATTTGTTTAACAATGAAAGTTTAAGAATGTCATAATTTAGTAGTTACAGGAATAGTAGAATTTAAGAATATAAGGGTGATCAACATCGTTCGAATTTTATTTTTCACGTGTCATATCCGTGGAAAAATTTAACGTTTCCGGAGTAGGCTTGCCAACCGTTCCATATTTCCCGGAACAGTCCCGATTTTGACTCTTGCGTTCCGTGTCCCGAAATAATTTGCACACGTATCAAAATGTCTCGATTTCATGGCATATTAGGCATTTAGAACTGATTATCGTTCCTTCTGTATTGTTGGACTTAGTCTGTATTGGAAGATATTTCCGCATTGTCTCGAGACATGCTTCCATGTGACGAATGTGTGACGAATTGGAGAAATGACTCTAGTACGCATGTTCAAGGCAGAAATTTAATTCTCGTTGATGTGTCAACAGAGTGACAGGTGCATAATATACACGTTAGGGCAGGTTTGATCACAGGACACTTACTGAATTATCCATCGTCTGTGCTCATCTTATGCACTGTGACTTTAGTTTGGCGCCATTCAGTATTATGTCCATTTTGTTCGACTTGATGCGTCATTTATTGGTTTCGGAGGAAAAGTGGAAAAAAAGAAAAATTTATACGACCACTTCTACGATAGATATAGATATCAACGAGGACAAATACAAAGACTTGTAAAATACCGTAGTCCCTCAAGTGTGGTAAGATCTGATAGCTCTGGTGATAAATCACTTAAACGTCTCTGTGTTGGCAGGTTAGATTAATTCGTGTTAGTTCTGTTACGTTAAGTTAGGTTAGTTTATATTAGGTTAGTAATTGCATCCCTAGTTTCCAACGAGTTAATATTTCTTTTATAAAGAATTTATACTGTTTTCCAACTTGTTTTGTGGTAATTTTTTAACGTTTTTATGATATATACTACTGTTGCAGAATTATGTGAATTGTGGAAATAGTTAGTGTAATAAAATTGTCAGTAACGTTTGTGTCTCTAATTTTTACGTACGAAAATTGGCAAGCCTATTCCGAAGCTAGGTATTGTCTCTAATGCGAAAGACAAGAAAAGGAAAATTGAGGAACTTATTTTCAAAACAACCCTTGTCCATACCCATAACTTTGTGGGAAATCACGAAAAACGTTTCTAGGTTTAAAATTTCTCATCACCTAGGCAATAGAGATTATGAAATCAAAGAGGTTGGGTGCATTTAGAATCAAATGGGAGCATGAGAGACTTTGATTTCAAAGCTGGAACTAATATTTTGTTACAAATTTTTGCTGTTAACAAGAATCAGTTTGACTCCAATAGCCTCTTTTAACGCAAGATTTATGTGGTTTAGAGGGCGTTCTGAAGTCAAATCATGACAGTTGTATGTAGAGTTATAATTAAAGAATTCATGGACGCTGGAAGCTCATTTTCGTTATCAGGAGGACAAGTTACGTTTTGAAAATGAGCTGCACAATTTATCTGTTGGATCTGTTACAGGAAGATAGTCCATGTTTATCTTTCTTTGATTGGTTATGCTCACGTAGTTACGAAAAGCTTCTTGTTTCTAAATCAGTGGCAAGATTCGGAATCCAAATGTTTTGTATAACTTGAAACCCATAATATTTTTTCTCATTCGTTACGAGAAAGGAAATTGAAAGATAGAAAATGTTGGAGAAGGAAGATAAGAGCAAAATTTTGAAACTGAAAAATGCTGGTAATCCATTACAAACCTGTATAATAATAATTGGACGGAGTTACGCAATAATAGACCAACCGACAATTTGAAAAAAAAAAAAAAAAAAAGAGATATTTAAATCAAATCTGTTGATGGCAGGCTAATTTAACTCGGAAAAAAATCAAGAATGCGATATCTGAATTTTGCTGGAATTTATAAGCTAAAATTCGTTTATTGCATAAAATTTATTTAATTTTTTTGCTTTGAAATGTTAATCCAACTGCTGGTCTCTTTTAGCCTTTTTTGGTACTATTTGTGCTGCTTTTTTGTAATAGTATGAATGTTATAATACTTCTAGCATAAAATGTTTTATAAAAAACAGGTTTATTTCAATGGTCAATATCTCGAAACAGGTTTTTGGCGCTTGGTCTCTTATTGCGTAACTCCGTCCAATTAAAGCTCAGTATATGGTTACCGACGCATTGGAAATATGTTAGGTATGTACGCAGTATAGCTTAACAGCTCGCTGCAGGGTTAGTACATTCAGTTTCTTATTGATATAATGAAATATGAGAGTATCTTGTTAGCCGAATTACACTTTCAGTGCATTTCGTTTATGCTACCCAATTCTTAGACAAGTACTTCACAAACATCTGTCCACAAGTATTCAACTTCTCGAATCGTTGAATAAAACACTAATTGACACTCTCCAATTAGTGAAATAATTTCAGAAAAAAAAATGAAGCGCAAGCGGTGTATGTTACTGAAAATGTGAACGCCAAGTTGTTCAATGTTTAAAGAAAAATCCCAGATATTCTGTAATTTGTGGCACAGTATTTTGTTGGGCTATGACTGAGAAGAGTTGTGACAATGTAGACATAGAGATATTCCAAATTTACATTTTCCACCAATGAATAATTTCTTGTGAGGTACGAAGAAGTTCTCTCTAGATACAAATATTGTCTAATAGAGAGAATAGTATCATTTTATGCAAATTAACTTACTTACTTACTGACTTTTAAGGAACCCGGAGGTTCATTGCCGCCCTCACATAAGCCCTTCATTGGTCCCTATCCTGAGTAAGATTAATCCAGTCTCTATCATCATATCCCACCTCCCTCAAATCCATTTTAATATTATCTTCCCATCTATGTCTCGGCCTCCCCAAAGGTATTTTTCCCACCGGCCTCCCAACTAAAAATCTATAGGCCTATACATTTCTGGATTCGCCCATACGTGCTACATGCCCTGCCCATATCAAACGTCTGGATTTAATGTTCCTAATTATGTCAGGTGAAGAATACTGTATTCAGTAGCTTTCTCCATTCTCGTGTAACTTCATCCTTCTTAGCCCCAAATATTTTTCTAAGAACCTTATTCTCAAACACCCTTAACCTATGTTCCTCTCTCAAAGCGAGAGTCGAAATTTCACAACCATAAAGAACAACCGGTAATATAGCTGTTTTATAAATTCTAACTTTCAGATTTTTTGACAGGAGACTGAATGATGAAAGCTTCTCAACCGAATAATAACAGGCATTTCCCATATTTATTCTGCGTTTAATTTCCTCCCGAGTATCATTTATATTTGAAGAGTCCACTGCAAGAATGATGGATGTCATTTGGAATACATTTTGCAGGAGAAGCAATTGAAAGTTTGAAATGCTTAACGCTCAAAGCTTAACTGAGATTTTCCGATCATTACTGGACAATGACTATCAGTGTTAATGCCATTTAACTCTCTATGTACATTCTATATGTCTTAAGCTATGAATTGACAGTCTTGGTTCCTTTTGGACAAGAAAGTGACATCCATCATTCTTGCAGTGGACTCTTCATTTGTTACTGTTGCTCCCAGGTATTTGAATTTTTCCACCTCTTCAAAGGATAAATTTTCAAATTTTATATTTCCATTCCGTACAATACTCTTGTCACGAGACATAATCATATACGTTGCGTTTTCGGGATTTACTTCCAAACCTATCTCTTTACTTCCTTCAAGTAAAATTCCCGTATTTTCCCTAATCGTTTGTGGATTTTCTCCTAACATATTCACGTCATCCGCATAGACAAGCAGCTGATGTAACCCGTTCAATTCCAAACCCTCTCTGTTATCCTGTTTATGCATATTAAACTGCTGAAAAACGATAGAAACCTAATTTTCATTTTTTTTTGTCAAAATTCGGTGTACAGACTCCCCATAGGAGCTTCGTCACTGATTGTTGTATAAAACCTTGAGAAAACAAAAGAGGATGCTATAGATGAGAATAAAATCTATTGCCTTGAGTTTCAGGCAAGTTATATTTACGATTAGACCATTGCATGTGCCCCACTCGGCTTCACACTGAATTAGTGTCATAAATTTTATTGTGTAGGCTATTTGACATAATTAACTATAACTATCACTAAGCGTATAACATTTGTCTTCAATTAGCTTCCAGTTTCTGATTATGGGGTAAAGAGAAGTAATGAGTATTTCACTGTTGTCACACAAACGGATGGCGTTTACTCTGTACTTACAATACTCTTTTTCCTCCCCCTCCCCTCAAATCTGAGGAAATTGTGTTACACAATGTATGTAATCTATCTCGCAAATTAAATAGCAGTCTGAAGTCCTTTGATTCCGGATTATCAAGCGTAGCCTTATATATAAAAATTCGACACCAAAAAATGAAGATAAATTGACGGTTGAGAGGTACAGAGTTCGGTACAATGCACTCATAATGTATGTAATTCTATGCAGATATTTCATTGTATACATTAACAGACCGATAATTTAAGTTTTATACGAAACTCTCCCGACTTGTACCCGGAAATGAATTTTTCTACACGTTTGTAATTTTGTTTAAGAATAATAGACATACAATCTGAACAGTTGTTCCCATAATTTATTTCTATGGGGCACTTGACTTACAATTACCATTTTTTTCGCTTCTGATGTGCTCTATATATTACAGTGTTACTGAACTCCCATTAAAATAAACCTAATGATTTATGTTAATTTTTTACTTCCCACAACCTATGATTTATTCTCACTTATTATTGCTTCCAGAGAAATAAGTTTTAATTATGTAAACACCAAGTCGTGTTGTGTAAAAAAAACAGCATTACTTCATGTGTACATATGTATCTTCGTTACTGCGGCCGTTGTTCATGGCTCCTTGGTTCTTTGCTTTTGATTTGGACTATGTACATCTAATACAACTTGGACGCACACAAAAGAGACAATAAGACAATTTATTAAGACGGGATGTGGTCGTGGAGAGGATACGCATGAAAGAAAATAAATGAAAAGGATTTGTAAGAAGAAGAAAAAAAAAGAATGAAGGCTGAGTAAGACAGAGAGCGAAGAGAGAGAGGATTATTTTTATCCTTCTAATTATGAGGTCGTGAACCGCTGTATGAGGGAAGACGTGCTCATATGTAGGAGGCTACGATAAAAATAAATGCAGAGTGACGATGGGTAACCAGTAGCAACGCGTTACCCCGGCTCACTTCTCGCTGTGAATGCATTGTTTGAAAGATCGGACTTGAATCATCTGCTGGTCCAGATACACCTACCTTCTGCAAGCGTTATAAACACACTTCTGCGCCCAGATGTGTGGCGTGGTGAAGGTGTGGGCGAGGTGGAACGTGCAGTCGCTGAAATGACTGTTCGAATCTCAAAGCAGTGTTGAATTCAGACCTTTCTTTCGAGAGGGGAGGGATGGGGAGGGGAGTGGAGTTATACTGTACTGCGAGGGAGTTGAGACCTACAGAAAAATATGATATGATATATTTTTTTACTTGGTTATTTAACGACGCTGTATCAACTACGAAGTTATTTAGCGTCGATGGGATTGGTGATCGCGAGATGGTATTTGGCGAGATGAGGCCGAGGATTCGCCATAGATTACCTGACATTTCCTTTACGGTTGGGGAAAACCTCGGAAAAACCCAACCAGGTAATCAGCCCAAGCCGGAATCGAACCCGCGCCCGAACGCAACTCCGGATCGGCAGACAAGCGCCTTAGCCAACAGAGCTATGCCTGTGGCTGATATATGATATGATATGATATGATATGATATGATATGATATGATATGATATGATATGATATGATATGATATGATATGATATGATATGATATGATATGATATGATATGATATATTTATTCATCCATATATCTGTAAGACAGATCTGTTGCTAGGGAAGCGGAATTCTCGTCACCGAAACTATCGTCATTGTACCACCTAGTCACTGCAATTTTGTTACTCGGTGTTTTGGTCACTTCGACTATTTGGCCACCAGTACACATTTTCTTATAAATAATAATTTATTTTGACAAGTAAAATATCCATAGATATACTGTATAAAGCCCACACCTGTGGAGTAACGGTTAGCGCGTCTGGCCGCGAAACCAGATGGCCCGGGTTCAATTCCCGGTTGGGGCAAGTTACCTGGTTGAGGTTTATTCCGGGGTCTTCCCTCAACCCAATATGAACAAATGCTAGGTAACTATCGGTGCTGGACACCGGACTTATTTCACCGGCATTATCATCTTCATCTCATTCAGACGCTAAATAACCTAAGATGTTGATAAAGCGTCGTAAAGTAACGTACTAAAATAAAAAAAATAAAAATACTGTATTAAATGTCATGTGATTTATGTTTCAAAATTGCCACCCAAATTGTGTCCGATGGCTCTGAGATATGTAAGAACATCACCATCATCTTTATAATCAGGGTACCGTTCTACGATTCTACTAATCCTTCTGTGTAAATCCTCCACTTTCTTCTTTTCACTTGGTGGAGAGTGGCCTTCACAATAACTCTAAAGCCCCTAATACTTCGGGTGAATCGAAATTCCCCTTCGTGATGCTCCATCAGTACAATAAATTTGATAATAACTGAAATAAGTAAGAACGTCATCTTACACCTAAAATAATTTTTAGCCAAATACTTACAGTATATGTGTAACCCCGGAAACAACCTTACAATGACACTTAAATCTCATTATACTTATATGCGTAACCACGGAAACAAACTTACAATGACACTTAAATCTCATTATACTTATATGCGTAACCACGGAAACAACCTTACAATGACACTTAAATCTCATTATACTTATATGCGTAACCACGGAAACAACCTTACAATGACATTTAAATCTCATTATACTTATATGCGTAACCACGGAAACAGCCTTACAATGACACTTAAATCTCATTATACTTATATGCGTAACCACGGAAACAACCTTACAATGATATTTAAAATATCATTATACTTATATGCGTAACCACGGAAACAACCTTACAATGACACTTAAATCTCATTATACTTATATGCGTAACGACGGAAACAACCTTACAATGACACTTAAATCTCATGATACTTATATGCGTAACCACGGAAACAACCTTACAATGACATTTAAATCTCATGATACTTATATGCGTAACCACGGAAACAGCCTTACAATGATATTTCAATCTCATTAAATTTTTCCAATAAAACATTAATAAAATATTGAATGTAATCGGAGATGAGAACACCGGTGACTAAATGTAACCGATGCCCAGAACGCCGGTGACTAAAATGTAATCGGTGATAAGAAGGAATAATGACGATATCTCCGGTGACAAGGATTCCTAGACCCCTGTTACAATTTCTATATTACCCTAGATCTGCCTATGCCAACACAACCCCTCTTCTAAACATATCCATATATCACACCCTATTCTCTAAGCAGGAGAAAAAAGAAGCACAAACACATACATACTACAAGATCAATTTAATAAATACACTATTAATTTTAACTTTCTCTTCCCATTTCAGCTTTACTAACATTACAAATTTACCTATTTTTTTTAACTCTCTTATATTAGCTGTAGGCCTACTACATATTTTCTCACATGCTACATATCTATTCATACTCAAAATTTTTTTTATCTAACCACTTTTTCCTTATGTTGTCTATTTCTTCACATTATAATACTATATGGAACACGTCTTCTCCCATACTGCAAAGGGGGCAGATACCCTTATCTACGGCACCCCTCCTGTTTTTCAATTTCCATATTCCTAGCCTCCGCCAAGCTAAGCCCATTCTCACTTTCCTATTATTTATTCGTAATTCTTCTTGTTCCCATGTTTCATGTCCTTAAAATTACTTAATGTTCTTAATTCTTTGAGATTATGATATAACTCTTGTCTCATAATTTCGTTACACCTTTCTTTTACGATTTTACAAATTACGTTTAAATTAGTTATCCCAATTTCATCCCATAACCATCTTAGACCTAATCTACTCATCTTTCTTTTTAAATCTTCTAGCCAATTAGATTTAAAATTCGTGTCTAGAAGAAAATGCAAACTCTTCTTTCAATGGTACTATCCTCTTTCGACATAATATGATCTAAGAATTTTATTTTCCTTACTAATATCGGTCCCATAATACTATCTATCCCCATTTCCAACACCAAAATAATAATAGCCTAATAATAATAACAAAGATTTTACCTAACAGAGGCAGTTAATTAAAGAAATAGAATTTCCATTCGTTTATGTTTGCTTTATGTACTATTAAATGTCTCATTAACTTAAAAATGTTAATATTTTTATGTGAAACGTGGTGAATATGAACTATCCTTCCGTGTAAAATTGTCACATAAAGCCAATGTAATGTGTCCTTTTTACATAAACCGCCTAAATTCAATAGGCCTACAAGCAATAATTGTTCGCCGATTAAATTAGATGGATTCATCCTTAAATAGCTAGATATATCTCAAAACAGATTGCACATTGTTTTTTTTTTTTTTCAGAAAATTTTACGTGATTTTGATTACCTACATGACCCCTTTTCGTTTTAAAATTTTAAAGTTGCATCCAAAATGATTACTTTTGAGATAGTTGAGGTCTAGAATCAAATGTGTCGCTGGTAGAGCATTTGGTGTTACAAATAGTAGTAACACCTATAGTAATAAAAAATCAAGCATATGGAAGATATTTATATGGTTCCAGGCTTTTGATTCATTCTGTACTTCATCTCTTTCACAATATTGTAGATCATTAAACCATGCACTTCCCAGGTGACTTCCATCTGGTATTTTTCTCGAAACTACGGAATAGTAGGCTCATAAATTTGTTGTTTTTCTTTGTTGACGTAATGATTGGGCCCGGCTCATCTCAAATCTAACAATTGGGTCCAGTATAAAGCCTTTACTATTTTCTCTTCTCTAGAGGACCGATGTCCGCTCTTCTAATTCCGCCTCCTTCAGACGCAACGCAGTGCACTTCTTCATGGACCTCAAAGAGGTACTTCATTTACTTCATGGCATTATAACATTATTGAGAACTTATAAGTGACCTAACATGAGTAATCAAATTATGCTGTATCTACTTCTTTACGTTGCAGAAATATTCATAACCTGGGTGCCTACATTTCTTGACTAAATTATGCTTCACGACAATGCAGTAGTTTTCAGAACCTAGGTACCCAACATTATTAAAAAAATTGTGCTTTATTTAATTCATGACATAATGGAAGTACAGGTATCCAGAATTTAAATACGGTACCTAATATTTATAACCAAATTATAGGATAAGGTTGCCTAATTCCGTGACATATTTAATAAAGTCTATATTTATGCAAAAATTGTAATACAAATTTTCAAGTAACACCTACATAACGTTATTTGGACCTTTAGCTACAGTTTTTACAACATTCAGTGTCAACAGTTTCACAAGTTTGGTATATAATATATGATTCTTCATTGTTATACAGTGGCTCCTAAATCCGTGACAGGGATCCAAATTCCGTGACAGTGGTTTCCTAATTCCGTGAGTGATTTCCTAATTCCGTGATAATAAAGTAATCCTCATTAACTGCTCTGAAAACAAAAGTGTATTTGGAAAAAACTTTAAAGGCTTAAGCAAGAAATTACAACATAGAAAAAGGGCCTAAGAGACAAATTCCATAGAAAATACTTGTGTAACTACAGGAATACATATTACATATTAATATATTATAAACAAAATAAACTGAAAGTTAAATTCAATACAAAATTAAATTTGAATAAATTTAAGTATAACACAATTATTTCTAATTATTTGTATTCCTAACAACTGCAGTATTTAAGTCAAATATATGCCCTATTATTTTATTATAAATATAGTTTTCTATAACTTATTTCTATTATTATTTCCACGAACTATTTTCTTTCGTAGACATTAATTTTCACAATTTAGCGTTGGCATCACTGGTCGAGTGAGTCAGGAAGGAGAAATATGAAAATAAATCCAAAAATGGGAAAGCTCCTGTAGCTTTCTTATTGTCTCACAATGTTTAAATAATCATACACATTGATTCAGCTGACTATAATCTATAGTAATATATCATTTTTATAATGCTATATTAATTCTTACCTCAGAAATAAAATGTTTCTTCAGGAGCGGTCACGAGAGAAAGAAAAACCTACTGGTCAACCACCTTTCAATGAACAAAAGCTTCTGCAGTCGACTGCTTCTATTCAAAAGGCGGGTAGTCAATAGAATTGAAAAGAAGACATCTCCTGGCATCTGTTAGGCATTTCAAAAACTTAAAAGTCAGAGACCACGAATCCATGACAGTCAATAGAAATTTTATCACGGGATTAGGGGTATCACGGAATTAGGCACCTTTACCCTACACCTACTTCATGATATTGTAGAAGTATCTGGAATTAGTTACTAATCTTTCTTAATGAAATTATGTTTAATATATTCTTACAGTATTTTTCGACATTGTGATATTATTCAGAAATTATGTATGTAACATTCTGAACCTAAGTTTGATTAATTTCCTTGCCTATACTTTATTTAATGAGACAATAGAAAGAAGAAATGAAGCAGATGATGTTAAACACACTATAGTAGTCGTATTCTTGTAAGAAAAAGTATTTTATTCTTGTTTTGTTTGTGACAATGCTTTTTTTTTTTTTCCAATTACGAAGAGCTCGGTTATGATCTCATTTTCTGCTACTATTATGAGTATAATCTGTATCCTTTATTTGTCTTCCTTCATTTCGGATTTCTTTTGTATAGCCAAGAGACAACAGAGCTCTTGCCTCTCCCACCAGAACAATATTGGTGTTCCATTGTCGTATTTTTACCAGAAGCTGAAGCACACATAATACCACTCAAGTGTCTTTCTCTCAGGACTGATAGATTACCGCGAAACTGCCAACTTCTAATGATCATTTTTGCTACTGTTATGATCCACAAAGTATAGTCAAGTTCTTCTTATAAAGCGAAAGACAGTTCTACCAACTAAACCATTTACTTGGAAACATAATACTCGTATTTAATGCAATAAGATCTGATTTATACACCAATTAGATAATGTTCTTGACTCATTCATTTTTAGATCTTGAAAATTTTCGTATCTCTATAACAATAGTGGAGTTTAAAATGTGACATTGTGAAAGCAGCATCGTCTACTAATTTGGATGTAAAGTGGAGAAGTTTATGTTCTTTTGCATTTCGGGGTTAAAAGGTTTTTATCCAGTCGGAGGCGATGGAAAACGATTCCTCATATTATAGTGTCAATAATTTATTTTATTACAGTAGCTTCTATTGTACTGTTATTTTTGGTTGTTCTCAGTTTATCGTTAACGAATTCCATTAATTTTGTCCTCTGTTTGAATATTTTTGTATTAAAAAAGTTTGCTGTCAACTTACAAGTAGGCCTAAACATTCTCATGGTAGCAGAAAAAAGTTAATTTCTTTTCCTCCACCATATTAGTAATGTCAAAACAAATGCTTATACAAATTTTGGCCACTTGAGCGTAATTACTAGGTCCGCCCAGAAAGTAAGTTTTCCTGGGGCCGTTTACAAAGAGAAAACACAATTTCATGGAAAGATTTATTGGAACAGATACAGCAATTGTTAAACTATTTTAAACATATTTCCCACAGGAATTAAGACGCTTGTCATGCCGCGAGATCAACTTTTGTATCCCTGTGTCGTAGAAGTCTGACGCCTGAGATCGGACCAGTATGTGACAGTCGTCTATAACTATGTACCTATTAATCGAATGTTGAAGCTATTTTTTTTCTCGCAAAGTGTAGACCAGTTGTGATTGAAAAGAATTCAAGAATACTTTGAGCTTGCAAGAAAGCTCTTATATTTTTATAGCATTTGCAAGCTCGTATTATTTCTGAAAAATAAATTTATCGTCTATGATTGACATCAAAATAAAAGCGAAAAATCTCCTTGAAGTTGAAGATGATGCTAGTGTGTTTTTATCGAATACAGAGTCCAGATTTGAGGAGCTACTTGCTAAAAAAACAGCTACATTTATCGCAATTATTTTTTACTCTATAACTATTGAAATATGTTTTATTTGTATATTCAACGTTGTTTAATGACATGCTTTTGTTTCTAAATATAAAATAATTTTTTTTGTAAATAATCTCGTGACTCTATCGTCTCTTTACCCGCAGGAGGTAGCGACCCACACTTTTGGAACCACTGTATTAAGACATTCGAAAATTATAGGAACAATGCTCTAAATCAGCGCTCCAAGTGGTGATCATTTTAGTATGTTACAGATCAATCTTTGTTGATGAATCAGTCATATTGAAATTGTCCAAAAAATATTTTGTGAATCTATTGGTTATGTTCAGTTAGCATAAACAAAGGTACTTCATCAAAATCTAAATTGCACGAGAAAAACTCAATATAATTCTTTATGCCGCATTCTCCCCACGATGGTTGAAGCGTATTGGCGTTGATCTATTCTTGTTTGTGTCGTTCTCCATTGCGAACACTTTCCCAAGTAGAATGCACATGAAACTCTATCCCACTAAAGTTCTTTGTGTATGACGTCACCACTTTCCCCTTCAGTGCTCTGAACGCTTCTCCCGCTCCTCTCCGAACTGGCAAGCTTGCTCCGGCTCCTAAACGTACCAAATTGATGTTCCGACTTTGGAGCGCTCTGTGAGAGAGATGCCCAAAAAAAGAATGGTGCAAATCAAGTAAGTTTTCTTGCAAGGATTTGACAGCTGGTTGTTAACATAGCAGAGGACTGTATTTTAAGTAGGTATTGTTAAATCTGCCCTCAATGAAGATAATTCGTAACGAGGAAAATATTCCATTAATTTTCTAATGTCCCTGTATAAATGTTATAAGTAGAGCTAGGATTTTGATGACCCATAAATCATGAAAAAATGTCCTAAAAACAACGCATTTATGACCTAAAAATCTTTCAAAAATGCCCTTAAAAATGTCCTAAAAATTGATCTTACAAAATTGCCTTAGTAAGAAAAGAGGTTTTATACTAAATATTTAGATTAGTAATTGAATTAAATTTTACATATTTTTTCTAAGTAGTACACTTTAATTAATTATTTTATTTGATGTAGTTTCCATGTATGATCGTTCACCTCTGCGTCGGCATGTGGACGTGAGGTCAGCAGTCGGCTGGTCGGTCTTGACACTTCATGGGCTGTAGCACCATGGATTTATTTTACTTTTTGTTTCCGTGAGTCTACCACAAGGCCACTCCTATCTGGAATTAGCAGGTATAGAGGAGTCTATATTGAAGGGGTGGTTGGACTGATCCATTACGTGGGATGTACTACGTTAAAATGGCAATATTTGTGTGTAAAAACGACTAAAATATTATACAAAATAATGAGTGTTAATGGAAAAAATATGTAAAGAAAATATAAAAGGAAATAGACATTATTTTACATTAATAATGAGAATTTATGGCCAAAATTAAATGAAAATGCCTAAAAAATGACCGAATGAAACAAAATATGCTCTTATGAGTTGAAACAGGCAAAAAAATGCAAAATAATGCCTTAATAAATATGTCTTAAAACACTCAGTTTATCACAAAACACATAAATACTAAAGCAGCTATGTTTCTAGCTTACAATAAAAAAGATGCAATTTCATCAGGATCCTAGCCCTAGTTATAACTTTCGAATAGTACATGTACCTGAATAAATTACAACATTACAGCGTGCCCGACTGAACTGTACTTGCAGCATACCTCACAGTTGTGTTTACTTCCACTATAAGGATGTTGTGAACGTGCTACATCCCCCAACTAACGGAGAAGAGAAAAAACCTCGCGACTTCGTGGTAGTTTTTCGCTCTGATACGCAGTCATCTTCATAAGATCGACAGTGAAAGTAGTGTATATAAAGATGCTAAAATAAACAGTGATTTGTGCTTGAAGGTACTCGTACATCACATTAAACCCAGTGTTAAAACATCCACCAGCTTTTACTGCCGTAAACATTGCAACTTTAAACAGGAGAAAGATGGAGATGAAATGCAAACTTGAATGGCGTATTCGAAGCTTAGGCCTACAGCTTCCAAGAAATCACTGAACTTTATTGGCACTCATCTCTTTTTTTTTTGTGGCTGTTCCTCAATAGAAACATTTTAAGGGCATGTTTCAAATAGATTAATGGAATTTCATAGTTTACTCACGATACCAAAATATAATTCGGTTTAAAATCTATAGGCCTAGAACATTTTTGTTTCTCTTTTTAATTGTATAGAAAATATTTCTTTGCTTACCTTGATTGTATCATAGTTTTGCAGGCTATTTTATTAACAATTCAAATTTATATAGGCCTATATTAAAATTTCATCTCCTATAGTTTAGGAGTGGCGGATGTGTGAAATGTGTTAACAGAAATTCTTTCGTTTCATTTACTTCAAATTGTGAAAAAGTTACAAGGGATTTAAATATAGGCTATATCTATGATTGCGTGTAACGTATATACAGGATTCAGGATATTGCATTTATGATAGGCCTAAATAAGCTAAATTTGCTGTAAGTGTACCTTTAATGAACGAATATTTTCCTTATATGAAATATGGTAAAAATAATATCAATATTGGTATTAATACGTAAGTTATTTTACGTGCAGCGTAGTAGTTACAATTCAAGATTATAGTCGAATAAGTGTAAATAGGATATATATATATATATATATATATATATATATATATATATTACATAGTGTGATACATGCATTTGGGTGATCGATAGAAATGCCATTTCAAATTTTAATTAATTTCTTTAGTGTTTAGATTTTATTACAATAATGTCAAAAAAAGGAAATAGCATTGCAGTGATTTCTCCAATAAAGAAAAAGTGTACCATCCAGAGTACGCTTCAGAAATCTAATATGTATAATGAACTGAACAAAGAAGGTAATGAATAAGGAATTATGCTTACGGAGGCAGCAATTATAACTAGACAGCAAAATAATTAGAAGTAACTTAAGAATTCTTAAGCATATAGTTCGATTTTCGGAGTTTGTATTAATCATTTCACGTGATGAAACAAAATGCATTTTTAGGTTATATTTCGTGAATCGTAAACTGCTTAGTGAATGCGAAAATTTTCAAGTTGTCAGACAAGATACATTTTAATATTAGGTAATATTAATTTATTCTTTCACAAATTATTGAACCATTCAGAAAACACCTCCCAACATAAAGATGAGATGCGGTAAATAAGTAAATAAGCAAGACATCGTTATTGTTAATGCCATATTATTATTATTATTATTATTATTATTATTATTATTATTATTATTATTATTATTATTATAATTATTATTATTATTGTACATGGCATTGTGATTTTACACTTTTTGGTAATATCTGGTATTAGTTGGCAACACTGAAGAGACGGCTATATTAGCGTTTTAGGAACTGCTGTTACGTATTCCTCACTAATAACGTTCCGCCGACTTAATGACCATAGTGAGGAGCGCCCGTCCCGAAGAAGCTAAGCGACAAAGGGGGAAATGGAATCGGTCTGCGTAAGGAAGCATGCACGAACTTGTTCGTACGGTGGCGTTAAGTCACTTGCCACCCGCCAACAACTTTTGTTAGGTAGATGTTGGAGTGAGACTGGTCTTCATAGGAACTATCTGTATATAAGTGAATATCAATCTAAAATAATGTAAATTGTAGCGTAAGGAACTTTTAATACAAAACGATACAATATTTTATTAAATTATTAATAAAGTGAAAAATCACTTAGCATAGAGGGATTAAATTTTGTGCATATGTTACTATTAATCACATGTACAAGTAATAAAAATTTGGTGAATCTAGCTTTAAAAATATGGAAATTAGTAATCACAGTATAGTGTCCCCTTAATCTGTATTTAGCCTATCTTAATATACAGTACTTACCTGTGTGCATTCTCTGTAGCAAAAGCAAGAATTATATTGTAGATGATTTCATATAGTATTCCTGTTCACATATTTCACCTGCAATTCTCACCACAACTAACAAGATTTTTCTGGAGCTACTTCCAATAATATTAATCGAAATATTGCTAGTCCTGCATAAAGGCTCGTAGATAAAAAGAACTGGGACTAAAATAGAAGAAATAGAATATCAAACTTGTTGTATCTTCTCAAAACGACATCTCTAGCTTATCCTGTATCTTGTACTTCGTCCTACATCAGTTATATCTTGAGTGCTGTTGTTTTGAGCAGTATGACAAAGTCAAATATAACACGTTAACCATAAAGTGGAGAATTATTTTATGTCCGATCACCTTCTCTGTTTATATTTGAGTTTGTGTAGCTGTAATTTGTCATTTCATTTGAACTGTCATTAGCTGAACCTGCCGCTAATTGCGTAGAAGCGGTTCAAGGAACTAATAAATGAGGCCTCTTCAATCATTAAGCTACATCGTAGGCAGTATTGATCAATTAGCAGAGACCGTGCTTTGGAAATGCTTTCCATAACGACCGCGACGGTACCGTTAAGGAATAGCTGCATCTTCCGTCCTAGTGGATAACACCGTGACATACAAATCCGTGATTATGTACTTTACCACTTTTCCTGCACTAGAAACCAATTTCTGACGATAATAAATTAAAAATTATAATATTTTTTGTAAACACACTCTTCAAATCCTGTTACTTTTGTCAGTATATTTTTTAAAAGTATTAGAGTTGTTACTTGTTATATAAGGAGTTTCAGTAAAAGTATATAAAAATTAAACAGGACATAGGGAATGCTCTATTGAATATTTTGGGATAGGGAATTTGTGATCTGCAAAGCCAGCTGGGTGTAAACATATGTGGGAGAGCCTGATGCGTTTTTAGTTTACCTAAAGTCCATAAGGTGACTCTGTATTATCGTATTTACATTGCCATATGATAGAACATGCCATGAATAAACTACAGACCCTTTTATACCATTTGAAGAGTCGAAAAGTATGATGGCGCATTACCGGTAGACCTGGATGCTACATTTCCTGGTCGCTGGATTGGAAGGAAAGGCCCTATTCCATGGCCTGTGAGGTCACCCGACCTAAATACACTATTATTTTGTATGGGGATATCTAAATCACTTGTGTGCATATAAGACTCCAGTGGACATGGACATGGAACTAGTTGCCAAGATTGTAGTCGCCTATGAAGTGATTCGAAACATTCCAGGGATATTTGAAAGAGTGCGGTAGAATCTTGTACCCGATGTCAATATTGTATTGAGATTGCTGGCCGTCATTTTGAGCAAATGGTTCGTTAATTGAGGATTTTTAATGAAATGGTAGTGCACAGTAATAATTGTAAATACTGTAAAAACTAAATGTAAATAAATCCATGTAAAATTATCTCCAAATAATCCCTTGTTGGTGATGGAATCGAAACGTTAAGTTTTTGCATACTTAATACACCATATTCCGTCCTCTCATAAGTAACTGCTATTTTTTAAGTTTGGTATTTTGTAAAATTTCAGTGACTTTCTTTAGTTGGGCAATGCAGTTTAGACGACGCTATGCTTATTATTGTGTATTGTGAGCATATGATAGTCGTCAATTGTCAGTACAAAAAATATTAAATGAAGGTGATAAAGTTAGAGATTGGATTCCTGTTAAACAATACTTTGAACAATATTATAAAGCTCCTACCGCGTTTCGAACAGTATGTAAAAATACAGGGCGAAGGTGTCGTTAGTGAGCATGCAACACAACGATGGCTTCAGCGTTTCAAAGAAAGAGGCGTTAAAGATTTATAACATTCTGGAAGACATAAGGTATGGAATATTGAGAATACACCCAGAAATTTTTTAAGAAAATCCACAAAAGGGATATTTGTAGGTTGTAAAAAAACATCGCCACACTGAGACGCTTAGAAAACAGCACAGAAATTGTAGATTTATACCTCATGAATTGACACCTAAACAGACTCAACGCAGGGTGGATATGTATCGTCAGATTGTCACTATTGCTCTGGATGATATATTTTATCAGGAGAATTGTTACATATGATGAAAATGTGTGTATTACCGCAACCCTGACACCTCGAAACAGTGGCTCCATTCCGTCAGCCCGAAAAAGTCGTGTTACACAAAATTGGTTCTGCTCCATAGTATTGTTACTTGTCTGGTGGAATTTTGAAAGTGTGATTCATTGGGAGTTTTTTTTTTTTTTTTTTTTTAACGGTTATGCAATCGATGTGGATCTTTATTCTCAACAACTAGAACGATGAAATTATTGTGATGTACCGAAATACGTATGATATTTCCGTTCAAGAATTCTGCATTATCACATGATGAAGTATGGATGGCTTAGTGGATAAAGCGTCAGGACGTAGAGCTGAAAACCCGGGTTCGGGTCCCGGTACCGGAAAGAATTCTTCTCTGCTCCACCCATCCTTCATCATATGATAATGCAGAATTTCTGCACGGAAATATCATACGTACTTCGGTACATGACAATAATATGATATGCGTAAATAATCACTTATTGATTTAAGACGGTGTTGAACATTGTGCCACTGTCACACATCTGTGGCACAGTGCATGAGGGTTGGCCACTAAAGGGAAATTAAGAGGTGGAACTTGAAGTGAGAGGATTCAATCTGGCATCGGACCTGGAATCCGGTGTGGCTTGGTGGATAAAGAGTCAATACATAGAGCTGAAAATCCGGGTTCAGGTCCCAGTGCTGGAGAGAATTTTTCTCCGTTCCACTCATCCTTCATCATAGAAAAATGAAGATTTCATTTTCATTCATGTCATTTCATTTATTATATTCCATAGATCTTACATGAGCAATGAAGCTTTAAGATGTGGAACAAGTCAAAATTTTACAATATTACAATTACAATTTTTACAATTTTTTTTAAATTTTTACAATATTTTGCAATTTTTACAGTTTTGTAATTTTTTACAAATTTTTTACAATATTTTGGGGAACTGTAGTGAGATGATGTGAGAGAGAGCCGGCATTATTTAATGGAAATAGAATTCTCTTGTACGGGACAATGCGAGACTCCATACTGCTTAAACAACCAGAGAGAAAACCAGAAATTGGGAGAAATCGAATTTGTACCACACCTGGAATTTAGCCCTGACCTTGCGCCTTCAGATTACCATGTGTTTCTATCCATGAACCACTTCCTGCATGCAAGGAATTTTCGAAACTTGGAAGTCGTTGAAATGGGTATCACCTAATTGTTCACATCAAAACCAGAAACTGATACCATAGCGAGATAAAATCCTTGCTGAAAGGTGGCTCAAGACCATAGAATCTAATGGCGCTTACTTTGAAGATTAGACTGATGTTTTGCCACAACACACTTCAACTAATATTTTTTTTCCAAAACCGACATTAGTGTTGCACTTTCATGATAAACGGGAGTAAAGAGAAGTAAAAATCGTGATAGAAGTTTCAGTTTGTTGAGCAGTGGTATAGACTGTTAGTATCGGTAAAAGATAAGGGATTAATTGCTTCCTTTGTGTACGGCAAATACTTTGTTGCTGTCTGTTGAAGTGCCCTGCTCATGGAAATTATTCCTTATGGCATGATGAAGTGGAAAGAGAGCAGGAACAGTCCGAGCTTTCCGATTACGTAAGCCCCGCGTCTTACCCTCGCAATAATGTAGAGTGGGTAGGATCGTAAGACGAAGCAACTTCATATTGGTTTAATGACATCCGCCCGTTTGCAATTATATCCATAACTTTATGCATGATGGCCGATTCTAAAAACCCCCTTCGCTCCAACCACAATGTGCTTTCTGACATCAATTTCGAGAGAGGGAGAGTACATGGTCGTCGTTATTACTGGTCATTAGTATGTTTCCTTACCTCCGATGTCACGTGACTATCCACCCTTCGTTTGTTTCCACTTGACATAATGGACTTTGCTGCTAATTTGATAGCTTGGTATACGAATCGTTCTTCATTAGCCAACCGTTTTATTTCATTCTTTTCTTGGATTATAAAGCTGCTGGCGCCGAGACGTTATGCAACCAGACAACTCTGTAATTTGTCTTTCTCTATTTTGACCAAGTTGAAAGTTCCCCAAATAGTGGACCGATGTTTTATGACCACCGACTTAATGTCTTTAGTTCGAAAATTATTAAGTACTAAGGTTTCTACTTTGGTAATTTTCACTTCGATTGGGAAAGTTCTAATTTTTTATTCTGAAAGTAATATCTACACGATATTGTATCTACATGTTATGATATGATATGATATGATATGATACGATCTACATACATACATACATACATACATACATACATACATACGTGTTCTGCCCCAGGGCAGGTCTTTTACTGCAAGCCCAGCATTCTCCAATCTTTACTATTTTCTGCTTTCCTTTTAGTCTCCGCATATGATCCATATAGGCCTATCTTTTTTTTAAGTAGGTTATTTTACGACGCTATACCAATATCTTAGCGTCTGAATGAGATGAAGGTGGTAATGCCACTGAAATGAGTCTGGGGTCCAGCACCGAAAGTTACCCAGCATTTGCTCAAATTGAGTTGAGGGAAAACCCCGGAAATAACTTCAAACAGGTAACTTGCTCCGACCGGGATTCGAACTCGGACCATTTGGTTTCGCGGCCAGACGCGCTAACCGTTACTCTGCAGGTGTGGACTCCATATATCTTAATGTCGTCTACCATCTGATAGGCTATCTTCTTCTGCCCGAAACTCTTTTCCCGTTCACCATTCGTTCCAGTGCATCCTTCAGTAGCAGGTACTTGTCAGCCAGTGACCAAGCCAATTCCTTTTTCTCTTTCTGATCAGTTTCAGCATCATTCTTTCTTCACCCACTCTTTCCAATACAGCTTCATTTCATATTCTGTTTGTCCATTTCACTCTCTCCATTCTTCTTCATATCCACATATCAAATTCTTCTATTCATTTCTATTCACTTCGTCATAATGTCCTTTTTCTGCCCCATACAATGCCACATTCCACACAAAGCACTTCACTAGTCTCTTTCTTACTTATTTTTCCCGAAGTCCGCATAAGATGCTCCTTTTCTATTAGAAGCTTCCTTTGGCATTGCTATCCTCCTTTTGACTTCCTGACAGCAGTTCATGTTACTGCTTATATTATACCCCAAGTATTTGAATCTGCCCACTTGTTCTACTCCCTCATTTGGTATTCGTACGTTTGCCTTCGTCTTGTTTGCATTTATCTTCATCCCATACTGCTCACAGCTGTCATTTGTTTCCAGTAGCATATCCCTTTGTGTCGTCTCATCTTCTGCTAACAACGCCGTATCATCAGCAAATTTTAGGGACTTTATTCTCCTTCCTCACAATATCACCCCTCCCATGTTCTAAAAGCAGTGAAACTTGAGACTACATCGCATTTACCTAAAAATCCTACTAAACAATCTCCTACAAACTTTCTCAACAAACAGGAATTTTCTACAACAGAGTTGTACGAATCAAAATAAGATGATTTAATTTCTAGGCGAAGGTTTAATTCCCAATATGCTCAGTCAATTTAAGTTTTTTTTACTTGGTTATTTAACGACGCTGTATCAACTGCGAGGTTATTTAGCGTCGATGAAATTGGTGATAGCGAAATGGTGTTTGGCGAGATGATGCCGAGGATTCGCCATAGATTACCTGAAATTTGTCTTACGGTTGGGAAAAACCTCGGAAAAAACCCTACCATGTAACCAGCCCAAGCGGGAATCGAACCTGCACCCGAGTGCAACTCTGGATCGGCAGACAAGAGCCTTAGGCGAATGAGCTACACCTGTGGCTTCAATTTAAGAGAGCAGTGTATTACTTACTTACTTACTTACAAATGGCTTTTAAGGAACCCGAAGGTTCATTGCCGCCCTCACATAAGCCCGCCAGCGGTCCCTATCCTGTGAAAGATTAATCCAGTCTCTATCATCATACCCCACCTCCCTCAAATCCATTTTAATATTATCCTCCCATCTACGTCTCGACCTCCCTAAAGGTCTTTTTTCCCTCTGGTCTCCCAACTAACACTCTATATGCATTTCTGGATTCGCCCATACGTGCTACATGCCCTGCCCATCGCAAACGTCTGGATTTAATGTTCCTAATTATGTCAGGTGAAGAATACAATGCGTGCAGTTCTGTGTTGTGTAACTTTCTCCATTCTCCTGTAACTTCATCCCGCTTAGCCCCAAATATTTTCCTAAGCACCTTATTCTCAAACACCCTTAACCTATGTTCCTCTCTCAGAGTGAGAGTCCAAGTTTCACAACCATACAGAACAACCGGTAATATAACTGTTTTATAAATTCTAACTTTCAGATTTTTGGACAGCAGACTGGATGATAAGAGCTTCTCAACCGAATAATAACATGCATTTCTCATATTTATTCTGCGTTTAATTTCCTCCCGAGTGTCATTTATATTTGTTACTGTTGCTCCAAGATATTCGAATTTTTCCACCTCTTCGAAGGATAAATCTCCAGTTTTTTATATTTCCATTTCGTACAATATTCTGGTCACGAAACATAATCATATACTTCGTCTTTTCGGGATTTACTTCCAAACCGATCGCTTTACTTGCTTCAAGTAAAATTTCCGTGTTTACCCTAATCGTTTGTGTATTTTGTCCTAACATATTCACGTCATAGTGTATTATGATAATAAATAAAGTCAATAACATTTTTACAAAACACGCTATGAAATGTTTCATATAAATCATTTTTATCTCGAAAAGAAAGTAGAAACGATCAAAATTGTATTAAAGTTTTGTGTTTGAAATATCTCAAAGAACAACTCCCTGAAATAATGACACTACTTAGGGTTCTCTCTGTATATAGCTGCAGGAGCTGCCTTCTTTTGCAACGAAACGATTGGGAGCTCAGCGTCAATTCCACTGTAACTTACTACCAAATGCACGGAACTACACGTTCTTGTACTAAAAGATCGGACACAGTTTTTAACGTATGAAACAAGCAAAACATTAATTTGACCAAAAATTGGAGCCACGCCTTTTTTGCAGTGAGCCCTTCAATTATCGCTAGTACTAAATGTCAGGACCAGCAAAGAATTTAATTCGTCTTGTAGCATTTGGGTGACATATTGAACCACATTTTGATATTAGCCAGGGTACACAATATCAGGCACTTAAGGAGAATACAACTACAAGAATAAACACCGTTTATGGCAAGAAAATAAAACAGACACATTGGATAATATATTTGATGAGTAATGCAGAAGTTAAGGGCAGGACTTTTCATTAACAATCGTAATTAAACTTATTTCTCGAGACACAATAATAAGTGAGAATAAAACACAATTCCTATTGTGAAAGTTAAAGTGCCCACATTCTTCCCTCTTCTTACGTATGTAATTCTTTGTACTGTATTTATTTCTACGTGTCTTTCCTAACTCACACGTCTTACATCTATATTAAGACATGAAAAGAGGCACTGACTTGTAAATCTTGAACAAAGTTTAAACAGACATTGAATTGTGTAATAATAAGGGTATGAACAAGCATAATTTTCGTTAGAAAATTGTTGCAGTGTTATAATGTACTCAATGAAACTGCATATTAATGTAGCTACTAATGTTCTGCAAACAAGAAATGAGTTTCACATGATTCAGGGAAATAAAGTCATCAAGCCAAGTTGAAGCCATTCTCAACAAGTAAATGAATACATTCGCATTATGGCCTGTATCGTATAGTTCAAGAAATACAGTGTGTCCATGAAGTTACTGTGGAATTTTGTGATTGTATAGTTTTGGAATATGTGTAGCTAACTGATATATCTTACCCAAAGCTTAATTCGGCTTAGTACGCAAACATATGAGTACCCTATTTATCATGGGAAATGGGTAATACAGCTGGTGCCAGCGTTTTTGGCGTGTGTCCTAGAATATAGTGCCGAGTTTGTGAGCATGTTGCTAGTGCAGCTGAGAATGATACCACTTCCTATACACGACACATCAGCCATTTGTCAAACAGAGTTGTGAGACTGACTGCGGCAAAGGTAAAACACTCGCACTTAACGTACCCATTACTTATTTCACACGCCAAAAACGGTGACGCGGACTATACCAAACTCTTGTTCAAATGGATTTTTATGTATAATATGTAAATTAAAATAAAATGGAAACACTGGATGAATAGTTACAACGTGGTTTAAAAATGATTTCTCATTTTTTTAGTTGTCTTGCGGTCGTATTTGGAAGAAAAACTTTGTCAATCGCTGGGTTGTTTTGTGACAACTACGATGTCCATAGTGAGATTTGAGTCCTGGTGCTTTTTCATTTGTTGGTTTGTTGTAGAGCAGTTATTATGATGCAGTGATAACAGAAATAAGATTTATAATTTATTCATGTAAGAATTTAAGTCCATCCCTTTAATAAATACCATAGCATTGCAAAATCCAGCTTAACGCTAGAACATCACATTTAAGAAATCGTCAATTTATATGTTATAAAAAACCAAACACTTCAGCACATAAAAATTCACCAGTGTTAAAAATGTGTTAAAAATTCAATGCAATATATGAAACATGGGATCTAGATTTCAGCGTTTCTTACACGAATTATAAACATTTTATTATTAATATACTAAGGTAATTGATTTTAAATAGTATTGCTATCTATTTATTACTCTGTAACTTGCCATTTATAGCTAAATTTTACATCTTTTGGTTATGATATCTATATTTATCTATTCTTCATTCTTTTATATTTTGTATTTTTCATTTATATCTCCATCTGTGTCTTTTATTTACGTAGTCTGTATTTGTCTGTTTACTTTTTCCTTTTTCATTTGTATTTTTCATTTGTATTTATACTTGTATCTTGCATTTGTATCTGTTATCTCTTTTTTCATGTTATCTTCAATTTTATGTTCTAAGCAATTATTTGTACTGTCTAAGTAATTGGGGCTTTGCCCTAAATAAATAAATAAATAAATAAATAAATAAAAGTCTGATCAGTTGCTAAGCAAATTACGTCAGAATAGTGTGACGTAACACGTTGTCATTACTGATCAATTGACGTAAGATGTTGAAATTTTCATAACATTTTATTCATTTGACACTTCAGCATAAACGTTTCACGCTCATCTGTTGCTACGAAATGACGTCAGAATAATGTATAGTAACTCTTTGTCGTTGTCAAGAAACTGACGTCAGATGTTGAACTGTTCCTAATATTTTAGTCATTTGACGCTAGAACACAATAGTTTCACGATAAAAATCTCCAAAACGTAAGTATGGCAAGAATTAATACTTTAACATCAAGAAACACAAAACGAAATAAACCACAATCAAATTTGCTATAAAAGACTATAAAGTATCACGTTCAGATTTAAATGTTTTTTGCCTTAAATTTAATTAAATTGTTTTGTATTATAATATAGCTCAACTTATGAATGATCGTTTGCGTTTGTAAATTTAATAATCTCATTGGCTATGTATTGTATACTTTTAGTAGAGCCATCGATGTTGGTCAGTCGACAGACTCGCTGGGTTGCTGATCCGGAGCTGCGTTCGGGCTTGGGTTGGATCCCCCTTTGGACTTTGGTTTCTTCGGAGGTTTTCCCCAGCCGTGGGACTGAAACCGGATGGTCTATGGCGAGTCCTTGGCATCAACCCCTTTGATTTGATTACCCCCTTTGATTTGATTACCTGGTTGGGTTTTTCCGAGGTTTCCCCCACCGAAAAGGCAAATGCCGGGTAATATTTTGGCGAATCCTCGAACCTCATCTCATCTCACTACATCTCGCCAAAATGTAAAAAAATGTAAAAAAATTGTACAAAATTGTAAAAATTGTAGAAAATTACTAAATTGTAAAACTATAAAAATTTGTAAAAATTGTAATTGTAATATTGTAAAATGTTGACATGTTCCACATCTTAAAGCTTCATTGCTCATGTAAGATCTATGGAATAAAATGAATGAATGAATGAATGAATTAAATGCTTATCTAATTGTGATGTTCCATTAATCACAATTTCCTGCGGCTATTGTCATATGTATATCCATGAGCGGGCATGGCATGGGATTAAGATTGGGGAGGTATAAATGATCGAGTTCATTCCTTCCACAAAATTTCGGACGTAGCTACTTGTGTGTACATTAACGGGTAACTACATGAACTTGGGTTTCTTCCGCTTAGGGGTGCGCAAAAGTAATGCGGTATGCCATTACATTAAATACCGGTATTTAAAATAAGATCAAATACGTAATATGGGCTTTCGTATGTCACTATGGCTTAGCACACTTTATATATAATCACTTATGCCCTCTAGATCGCCCACATTGTTAAGTCAGTACCAGTCCGTCTGGATTAGGAAGAATACTATTAGTACTACTGCCGCCTGAAGTCAAGGGCTGCCGAACATTGAATTCTTTCAAATCCAAGTTAGAAAATTATCTTATGACGAGTTGCCAAACTAACTTACTATTATGACAAGTGTTGTATTGCATGTTTCCACGTTTTCACATTTTTTTTTATGTTCTAATGATATTCAACTTATTTTATATTTTTGTTTTCATATTTTCCGATAATGTTATATCTCTAATGTGATAAGTTGAGCTATATATAATCTTAATTTTCCTTATTGTGTGTACTTAGAAATATTGCATTCACTGTATACTTTGTACTGCACTATTTTATTACTAATATTACTATTATTATTATTATTATTATTATTATTATTATTATTATTATCATCATTATTACTATTCTTATTTTATTATTATTATTATTATTATTATTATTATTATTATTATTATTATTATGAATAATTGTCTTTTTTTTTGTATGCCTCATTTATTTTGACCTGCTGTTCACATATTATTATGCTTTTTTCTTTCTTTCTGTATGTTATATATTATGTCCGATTTCTTCTTATTTGTTGTTTATTTTTTATTATCATTATTATCTTATTCAATTTTGTGTGTAAAATTGTAGTGTAATTTGTAAATTTGTAGTGTTTTTGTAACGCAGTCTTTACTCCTGGTTGAGTGTTAGAGAAGACCGTATGGCCTTAACTCTGCCAGGTTAAATAAATCATTATTATTATTATTATTATTATTATTATTATTATTATTATTATTATTATTATTAAAGGAAGAACAGATACGAGATGATAGTCTGTTAGACATAATAACGCTCATTATCTTTAAGCATATTCATTTTAGAAAATAGTAAATTGTTCACAGAAATATGTGGAACCAAAGATTTTCAACAACTTAGCTGCAAAATTACGTAAGTAAGGAAACTTGCCATTCGATAATAATTTTATTCATACAGTTCCTTGCCGGTTTTACCTTACATTTTAAAAAGGGTATTGTTCTCTATGACTCGGCTATGTGTTTTGAAATTGTATAACTTGATCGTAGTGCATTTTCAACCAGTAATAATTGAAGGGTTCAGAATCATAGTGGGTCAAGCGCCATTTATTAAAAACGGAGAAAACAAGAGTTAAAGTTAAGTGAATACCACAGTTTAATGAAGGTTAACATATCATTTAGTTTTAATGTGCATACTTTATATTAGTTGCTATATGTTTCATTGAATTATGCTATTTACTTAATTTTAACCCTTGTTTTCTCCGTTTTTAATATATCGCAATCGCTCTGAACCCTTCAATTGAGGGTTGACTTCTCCGTTAACAAATTTTTCTCGTAGATTCTTTGAAACTTTCTCTCTGTTTTACTCTACACAAGAAATTACATTAAAATAAATTGCTTGAAATGCAGAAACTATGTTAATAATATAAGTAAACTGTATTTAACAATCTTAATTTAAACTTATATTAAACTTAGTTAAAAGTCTAATTCAAATGGACGTTGGAATTATATAACCTAATTTTACTCCCGTTAATTTTGTTCGGTAATTTAATTTTCTTACCCTGAGATATTATTTCTCTATATGAGACTTGGAAATAAGTGTAATGACAAGAAGCTCAATCAAATTACGAGAATATAAGTTCATGTTTGCCAAAATTCTTATAGGGTAAATTAGGGTCTGTTGGACAGTCGGGCATGTTGGACACTTTATACTTTAACGTGTTACCTCGTCACTTGTGGGCATCACATTCTGCTAGAAGTCAATGACGGAAGTAGTCCAACTCGTGGCTACTTCCGTCACTGACTTCTAGCAGAATGTGATGCCCACAAGTGGCGAGGTAACACGTTAAAGTGCAAAGTGTCCAACATGCCCGACTGTCCAACAGACCCTAATTTACCCTATTCAAGAAAGAAGTACTGTCTGATATTCTGATGTTTATGTAAATTTCAACTACACAGTTGATGCATTGAGGTTTTACCTGTATTCATAATATTAATGTCAAAATACGCTTGTCCCTATGCTTCTTGGAAATGAAAACGGAACTTACAATGTTATCGTTATATTCCACCACTTTTCACACCTCTACTTAAAACCCTATGGTAGTTGGTTAAACCTTTGCTTACTATACGTACACGCAGACAGGTAGAATATTTGTGGAGGGAGAAATGAAGGGGTGGTGTAAACTAGCGTCGTGCATTACAGGCGCTATATTCGGTTCAAGTTTGTCGAGTACGGCGAAGTTCGATATTCGCCGATGTTCGCTCTGCAGATGTTTGTTCCACCTTTTTATAAAAAATATTAGCTATCCTTCACTCGTGTTTTAATCGCTTAAGAATTTTAGTACAGATATTGCGGTTAGATTTTCATATGAAATAAGACGAAGTTTTTAATGCTTTGGTTGCCTCTATTATGTTCGAACATTGCAGGACACTAGTGTAAACAGTCCCCGCAAAAGAACATATTGCCTGTGCCTGTCAATGAGTTTCATATTCAAGAAAACCAAGATCTTTATTATTTCATACCCTCTATTTAAAAAAATATATATCAATGGAATGTAAAGGGAAAATAGACACTACACAATGAACGTTGGAATTATAAACCTAATTTTACTCGTGTTAATTTTGTTCAGTAATTCAATTTCCTTACCCTGAGATAATTATTTCTCGACATGCGGTCTGTAAATAGAGAAGTGTAATAGTTTAATAATTTAAATTACATGTCTAAAACAATATGTATAGACAAGGTCAGTTAAAATGGAACAATTACAAAGAGATTGTACAATAAAAAAATCGTCAAGGTTATAAAAAGGATTTAAAATTAACCAACTAGAGGTGTAAAATTTGAGAGCAGCTCTGCTTAAATTAAAAATATGTGATGGAAATATATTTGCAACCTTCAATGACATTTGACAAAAAATTTTTTGCGATTTAGCAAGTCTACAAGTTATGATATTAAAATTATTCCCTTGTCTTGTGTCGTAGGAATGAATAGACTATCATTTTAATGTTAAAGTTGGAAGGTTGTCCGTAACATACAAAATTAACTCTAGAATATATAAATTTATTACAGTCATGATTTTATTTTTCACAAATAATGGTTTACAATGTGCATTAAAAGCTGCATTTGATATAATTCTTATGGTCCTTTTTGACACAATAGGACCCTATTTATAAAAGCACTGTTGCCCTATGGCAGTATTCTATAGGTAAGAGTACTTTGAAAGTAAGCAAAATAAGCATCACCAATATAGTTTTCAGGTACAACATTTTTTAATCTCTTAAGGAGAAACAAAGTTCTTGAAAGTTTAGTAGAAATATGATCAATATGACTTTCTCATGTCAACTTGGAATAAACAATAATTCCTAACATATTGAACTGACTTTGTTCATGAAGGGTCTTCTTTAGATTAAAAATCACACGTTCAGTTAATGACAAGAATAATTCGTTTAGACTCAATTAAATTACCAGAAAACTTGTGATATCACTGTTTATAGATAGTTATTTTAATATGTAAGTGAAAACACCAAGATTGATCCATTTTGAATCTTGAAAGCAATAACTCCATAAATTTTCTAGACATCACCATAACAAAAGTTGACAACAAACACGCCTTCAAAATATACAGAAAAACAAACACCACCACCACACACATACACAACACATCTAACCACCCCATACAACACAAACATGCTGCATTCAGGACAATGGTACACAGATTACTCAACATACCCATGAGCAAACAACACTACAATGAAGAAGTGAACACAATAAAAAACATAGCACAAGAAAATGGTTACAACCCAAACATAATAGACAACATCATAAGGAAGACAAAACAAAAACTCAACAAACACAAAAACACACAAAACACGACACAAACACAAGAACACAAGAAATACATCACACTAGCATACGAAAACAAAAACACACATAAGATCGCATACTCATTCAGAAAACAGAAATACAACCACACAGGCGTATACAAACTCACATGCAATAGTTGCGACAGTTTCTACATTGGACAGACAGGCAGATCATTCCAAACTCGATACAAAGAACACATTAAAGCAATAACCAGAGGACACAATAGATCTACATATGCCGAACACATAACTAATGCTAACCACACATACAATAACATAAATACAGACATGGAAATCCTACACATACAACCTAAAAACCAAAAACTCAACACACTAGAACAATATGAAATATACAGACACACTAAAACACACCCCAATCAAATTCTCAACACACAGATCAATTTCAGAACACACACACTATTTGATTCAACTCTTCATCACATGAACGCACCCACACAACAGGCAGCGATGTTGAGATGACGCCGAGACACAGAAGGCTCTGAGGATGGTGTCAAGTAGCACCGAAACAGCTGTAAGCCGCACATGCTTACATGATTAACACGAGTAAGTTCGCCATTTAATCAAGTACCAGAATTGAGTTTTCATTTTGGACAGTCCTGTTCTATATTATACGGCACTCCGTACTGAGCCGGTGTTATGCGAATTGACAAGCTAGAGAATTCAACAGACCCGTGACCTTACTTTTCAACCGTAGACATCTTGCTTGGTTTACCATGGTAATGAAATGCCTTCCTTATTTTTTGTGCTGTTCCATTGCTTCGTTATTGCAAATTACGTTTACAATCATATAATATACCTCCATTCATGAAAATTTATGTACAGCCACTTCGCGATTGAGGAATTTTCGTTTCTTCTTGGATTTGAGGTTCTATCAATGGAATAGAGGGGGGCGTGTTTTCTCTCCTTTACCCCTTCCCTCCCACCGTTTCCTCTTTTTCTCTCGTTATCTCTCTCCTGAACCAAGACATTCTAAAAAATTCCGTTCATCCTTCCATTGAAGGCGGATTTGTCCATGAGAAAATAACATGCATAACAAAACTGCTTATTTTCTATTAGATTTACAAGGAAATAACAGTAATGCCTGGTTCATTTTATACTTAGCGTAAGCGACTTGTGACATGTAACATAACATAGTAAATGGCATTGTGAAGGATGAAAAGTTAGTACATTCCACAATTATTTTTCGTATATTTATTTCTCTTTAGTCTAAAGATGTGTTTTATTTATTTGTTTGTTTGTCTCTTAGTTTGTTTGTTTATTTCCTTATTTATTTATTTATTTATTTACCCATTTACTTATTTAGGGCTATTTATTTGTTTATTTGTTAGTCTGTTCATTTATTTATTTAACACTCATATCCAAAGTACCGGGTCATCATTTCCTTTTACTAACATTTCTAGGGTAGTATTAACCTGGTTATACCTTTAGATTAACGGTTGAAAAACGCAAACACTATGTTACTCTCTTCCACGACCGGAGTTTGATGATACTAGAGTAAAATACAAACAAATCCCTTTACTAGGTATAGGAGGGAAGAAAAGTAGTGCAACCATTTACGTAAACTAAGAAGTTTTACGATTTTCAGTTTGATAATTATCGTTAGGTCTTTATTTACTCTAAATACAGTACAGTATAAATAATAAGTGTTTTTACTCACTAACTGAACTATCCAGCGGAACGTATCCATTATGCAGTGTATGGTGGTACACTATACAGTATATTAGCATGCAATATGGATAGTGCATTTAAATTGAAAAATAATCAAAACAAAATCTAGAAATTTAAACAGATTGTTGAAAATGATGGCCGTTCATTTCGATAGAGGCTTCAGTTCTTATGTGTATATATTATCGAAAACGTTTTTAAGCATATCTTCTCAAATTGAATGTATTGTTTCTGGAATGTAATTCTTTAATTCTTCTATTGTTTTAGGATGTTTAACAGACAAAATTGTTTTACAGTAACCCCAAAATAAATAATGCAAAGCACTAGTCGACATGGGGGAGGCCATAATCCTGTGCCTCTTGAAATAATTCTGTACCTACTCTATAACAGAATACCTTACGTAGGCTACTGTAAATTCGATCTTCACTTCTGCCCGATTCGCACAGATAATTTAATTCAGATTGCTATCTACTGTTCGTCCAAATAGTTATGTCGCAGGGTCGTGAAAGTTACTTAAAGAGGCCCTTTTATTTAAATTATTTTAAACAGTTGTATAATATTACGTAGGCGTCCAATTTCTGACAGCAAATGTTTTCAATAATGAATGCACTTTACTCATTAGAAAATACGACCATATTTCTGGAACGTACTATACTCACTCGACGACTTCGATTTCATACGAGGCCTTGGTTCTATGTGGAGTACGGGTGGAAGTTTACTAGTAGAAGGGATGGGAGGGAAGTACATTCAAAAACTCAGATACAATAAAAATTGAAGTAAAAATAAAATGATGTCCTGTAGAATAATCTGGGAACGAAAGCACCAAAGACCTTAAATGGAATATTATGGTGTAAAGAAATCAATATGAATACTACCCCAACCCCCCAAAAAATCAGAACAAGTGTATATCAGGAAGGCATCTAACTTAGAAATATGAAACGTGGACGTTAAACGAAATGAATGAATATGCTTCCAGTAATAAAAATGAACTACTGGAAGGGTTGCTCTAGAATGTCTAGAATTTTGAAAATAAAAGAGGAATATATTCCTGCCAGACAGTAATACAAAAAGTGGGAAAATATACCCTGAAATGGTCTACTTGGAATGAATAACTACTGTTAGCCAAATATATTCTCATTTTGACACCGATGGGAAACGAAGAATTAAACCGGTGAAACATTGGAAATATTTCATTGCGTTTTTGGGGTAATGCATTGATTTAATTCTCAATATGCACAATCAATTTAGAATAGCAGTGGATTTTGATAATACATTATTGAAAGGCTTTTAGTTTGGTGTTTCAAATGTGCAGAAATTTGATTCGAACAAATTTGACATTTTTAAATTCCTTTTCTCAACGAAAAGCTACATTTGTTCGGATCAAATTTCTGCACATCTAAAGGACGAAACTAAAATCCTTTCAATCATTTATTATAATATAGTGCTCTCTTGAATTGACTGAGTGTATTGGGGATTGAATGAATGGCTTTCCCAAAACACGTTATGAAATGTTTAATATGAAACAATTTTTATCTCTAAAAGGAAGCAAAATCGAGCAAAATTGTATTAAAACTTTTTTGTTTGAAATTAATGACATTACTTACGGTTCACTCTGTATATGTCGATAAAAAACGAAAAATTAAAATAGCTTACTACAAAGAAAGAAATATCTGCAAAAGATATTTTTTTTCCTGAGAATGATGCACATGAAGTATATCGTACCTATACTAAAATGTGTATTTATTTGAAATGTGAAACATGAGTGAGTGCAAAGAAAGAATATTTATGTCGAGATTTTTTATTGGTTAAAATAAACTGAGATTTCAGATGATATAATTCGTATGAAAGGCAAGGATATGACTTGAAAGAAATTCATCATTATACAGAAATATTTACAGTATAGAGGAGAAGGTGGAAATATGGGCTAGGAGTGGTAATATGGGCTACCTCGTTTTTTACTATATATGATGTTGTTACTAGCGAAAAAGCTCTAAAAGTACATCTCGTGTCCATCAGTCTGCTTCCACAAAGACACAAACCAGTTGTCTTTATGTTGTGGATGTGGTGTGTCCTTTGTGTTTTTCATCAATTTCAAAGTTTTTGCAGATATGTAGTTTCAATTTTATTGAAAGAAATATATTTCGTGTTTAAAATTCAAGCTTGATGTGTTGCACTGATTAAGAATAGCTATATCACATGATATAAGAGTAATATTTATTTAGGACAACATTTGCCATACATAATCTTAGAAACCATTATGATTCGATGCTGCTAATATGGGCTACCTCTATTTGTCAAATATGGGATAGGTAGCCCATACTACCAGCACATTGACACGTCCCGTATTTTCACTATCTTGATTTGCGTTATTTGTTACAAAATATTGCCATTGATGTGACACAGGTTTCATACTTATGTTTCTTTGTTTTTTTCCAATTTTATTTTCAAATTTTTGTGGTAGCCCATATTTAGACCTCATTACCTATACAGGAGCATTTCTTCTTCCGTTCAAAAATTAATTATATGCAAATATCTATTGCAACTATTGATCTTTAAGACTGGAAAAATTGTATATGAATAATTACTTTGTATGTCACTAAAGATTTCCAAGTAATATGCCACACCATTTTCCATTATTATGAGGAAAACAAAATGGTAGCCCATATTTCCACCTTCTCCTCTATTATTTCTTATGATTTCAGTGTAATAATTTACAGTCTCGAGGCTTGTGGTAGCGTCGCGGTTAAGTCTTTGCGCTACAAGCAGGAAGATCGAAGATTTAATTCCCGATATTAATTCATTCATAGTATTCTGCCCAAGAGCAGGTCTTTCACTGCAAACTCATCATTCTCCAGTCTTTCCTATTTTATGCCTTCCTTTTAGTCTCAGCGTATGATACATATATCTTAATGTCGTCTATTATTTGACATCTTCTTCTATCCCGAACTCTTCTCCCGTTCACCATTCCTTCCAGTGCATCCTTCAGTAGGCAGTTTCTTCTCAACCAGTGACCCAGCCAATTCCTTTTTCTCTTCCTGATCAGTTTCAGTATTATATGTCATATAATACATATTTCCCAATTGCTCCAAACTTGGATTCACTAATTTTCTAAAAGAGTACCGGCGTTTCCTTGGTTACTACTACTATTACTCAGTACCGATTATCTCGTGAGGCGAAAACCTTAAAATTGCGCCATTCTAAGGACTTTTCAGTAACTCTAATAGAATAGCTTATCACAATGCAAATAATGCAACTTAATGTTATTCTTTATTTGTATGCAAATTAAATAAATTAAATGGTCAGGTAATTCAGTTTGTAGTGCGACTTATAGGAACTGGAAGTTTCTAGGTTCAGTACGAGGTGGTAGTGGTGGTGGCGGAATTTTCTCCTTGCCAGAATTTCCAGAACGGCCACGGGGTTCACTGAGCCTCCTGTAACACTGAATACCGGATATTTTCCGAGGGTAAAAAGGCAGACGTAATGTCGAAGTCATGAATTAGTTATTTACGCTACAAGGATTGAAAGTGAGGTTTTACAGATGGTTGAGATGTTTACGGCCGAAGCGTAGCTGGGGCCGGAATTTTGAAACGAATTCGTAATACACTTTCAATTTTTTTAACGTACCGATATTTCTTATTATGTCGAATTTCGTTAATTGTAATAAATTAATTTTTTTTTCAAATTGCACACCACTTCGGCGAGCCACGTTATGCATGATGTGTATCTGTGAAGAGTTATGTCGTGTACTAGATGAGTGTATGTTAAGTGTTCGTGTAAGTGTAGTGTAGGGAATGGGTGAGGATGATGATGGTGAGGAAGGGAGAAGGGGAAATCCGGTGCCGACACATAGCCTACTCCTGTCGAATAGCATCAAGGGGGCCGCTAGGCTTTAACGTCCCCATCCGACGGACGAATCACTATCAACAGTGACATATGCCTTCCCTTCATATGCACTGCGGAGAAATTTGGTATTTAACCCAGGCATATTGGTGCACAATGTAGTGATTAGAAGTTATGCACCGCCATCTCTCCTAGTCCCGAGGTAGAAATTTTACATCATAGACGAAAAATAAATTATGAAGAGAGATTTGGTTAGATATTTTGAAGTTCGAAAAAAAGTATCAGATAAATGTAAAAAAGCGATGGGAGAATGATCCAAGGGGATAGAAATTTTGTATAAGTTTTACAGGAGAAGGGAAACAGGTATGTACGACTTCCACACCGATAGAAGTAATATTCTATCGATTTTTGTAATGGATAACGTGAACTGCGCAATAAATATAAAGAAGGAGTAGATGTAGGCTTAAATATAATTTACTAATTTCTGTATTATTCTATAATGTTGTAGACCAATTCTAAAATACTGTAATATGAAATGTTAAAAATGCAATATTAACCTTATTTTTGTTTGAATTCATTATGTCGCATTTATTTGTTAATAATAATGTTTAAGTTATTTGCATGATGCCCATTGCGGGGTCGGTCATTGGACAATAATTAATAGAAAAGGACGCATCTAAAATCTGCTGAGAATGGATTGGCCCGAATTGTATCAATTTTTGAAATGTGATGAAATAATTTGGAAGTAAATAGGAAGGCTTTCTATAATTTCTATTGAGTACCTTTACTTGTTTAGTTTTGAAGTTACTAATTAAGTTTACCATGGTTTATTCATATGTTAGTGATAGTGGAGATTTATCCTTCGAAGGGGTGGAAAAATTCAAATATCTTGGAGCAACAGTAACAAATATAAATGATACTCGGGAGGAAATTAAACAGAGAATAAATATGGGAAATGCCTGTTATTATTCGGTTGAGAAGCTTTTATCATCTAGTCTGCTGTCAAAAAATCTGAAAGTTAGAATTTATAAAACAGTTATATTACCGGTTGTTCTGTATGGTTGTGAAACTTGGACTCTCACTCTGAGAGAGGAACATAGGTTAAGGGTGTTTGAGAATAAGGTTCTTAGGAAAATATTTGGAGCTAAGAGGGATGAAGTTACAGGAGAATGGAGAAAGTTACAGAACACAGAACTGCATGCATTGTATTCTTCACCTGACATAATTAGGGACATTAAATCCAGACGTTTGCGATGGGCAGGGCATGTAGCACGTATGGGCGAATCCAGAAATGCATATAGAGTGTTAGTTGGGAGACCGGAGGGAAAAAGACCTTTGGGGAGGCCGAGACGTAGATGGGAGGATAATATTAAAATGGATTTGAGGGAGATGGGATATGATGATAGAAACTGGATTAATCTTGCACAGGATAGGGACCGACGGCGGGCCTATGTGAGAGCGGCAATGAACCTTCGGGTTCCTTAAGAGCCATTTGTAAGTAAGTAAGTTAGTGATAGTAACGTCCCTTTTGTGAATACTATAGTACATTGTACTGTAATGTTCTGTTTGTCGGCTATTTTGTAACACTATAAAGTAGTGAAAGGAGACATAGTCTGAAATGAAGGTTATTTAACAGAACTCTATCGGTTGCGTAGTTGTATAGTGTCTATGGAATTCGTGATAAAAGAAAGAATACGAGGATTCGCCATGAGGTTTTCTAACATTCGTCCTAAGATTATCTGACATTCACCATGAGGTTATCTGACATTCGCCATAGGATATCTGACATTCAGTTTGGCATTAACTACCAATCGGCAAGGCATTAATCGACATGACATTATCTACCATTCTGTGTAGGCCTACGATTACCTGAAGTTCGTCTTGAAATTAAAGAAAGCCTAGAAAAAATATCAACTAATTAATGAGCACAAACGTGATTGAATAAATGGAATAATGGTGAGAAAATCTGTACCTTAGTCTGTCTCAGAGATTCTATAAATAAGAAGAAGGTTTAATGTCCGCTATACCGAGAAGTTCAGTGAGAAATGGAATAGTAATAGAGGATTCGTTGATGTGGTTTGTTGCAGAGTGGTCATTACGCAGTCAGAAACGGAAATGGAAAGACAATATTATTGTAATGTAAATAAGAAGAGAATATTTATAATAATGTGCACCTTGTAGAACTGGCTTGGATCGGGTTCAGGATTCTCATGGCATGACTGAGCTATTGCATGCAACAACTGTGCTTATTCCTACGCAGTTCTCAGGGTAAAGACTTTGTAACATTTTGTTATACAATAGCGAAAATATATGAAAGCAAAATTTCAGCTATTGTTAGGTACTCTGCTTCTAGTAATATAAATTTAAATAAACACATCATCAGGTTTTATATTCTAGGCATACTTTGATGACTATAAAAGAACAAAAAATAACTAATTTTACAAATAAATGTTATTTCCAACCAACAAGAGAATATCTGCCTACAGTGAGTAACAAAAATATTCGGACATCCGTCAACTAACAATTCAATGACATATATTTACATATAAATATATAAAAATAAGCTTTTCTTATTGTTTCCCTAAAAGTATCCCATTTCATATAAACATTTTCAACACAACAATTCCAATTAACTTAATTTTCTTCTAATTATTAAAACATGAAGGAAAACATTTGATTTCTAATATTAACAAAAATATTCGGACACTTTTTGAAAACAAAGAATACTATTCCAGCTCGTTATTATTAGTACCTTGTAGGACCACCCTTGTGTTTAATAACCTCTTTCAGTCGGCGTGGCATGCTATGTACTAATTTTTTTGTTATGTCTATAGGAATTTTTACCCATTCTTCTTGAAGTCTTGCTTTTAGCTCTTCTTTAGAAGAAATAGGCCTTGATCGAACCCTCCTGTCATGTTCTTCCCATAAATGTTCAATAGGGTTCAAATCCGGCGATTGTGGAGGAGGATGAAGCAGTTCAGGGCATTTGTAGAGCAGAAATTCTTGTACAATATAGGAGTTATGCTTGGGATCGCTGTTCTGGTAAAAGATAAATTCCTTTTCAATTCCAAGCTTTTATGCACTTTTCACTAAGTTGTGTTGCAGGAGGTGTAGATAGTCTTCCTTCTTCATGATATCCTCGATGAACACCAATTCACCATCCCCAGAAGCTGACATGCACCCCCATATCATCACATTTCCTCTACTGTGTTTAACAGTAGCTCGCAAATTCTTGGTTTTCATTTCCTCCTTAGGTTTTCTCCTGACCATTTGTCTACCATCGCTGCCAAAAACATTGAATTTGCTCTCGTCAGAAAAAAAAGAGCCTTTTCCCACCAATCTTCGCCTTTATTTTCATATTCCTTAGCAAACTGAAGTCGTTTACGTCTGTTCCTTTCACAAACATAATGCTTTTTTCGTGCTATTCTTCCGTTGTAGCCCCGTTTATGTATTGCCCTTCTAATTGTTTGGGTATGCACTTTTTTACCCGTAGCCGATTCAATTTCAGAAGCTAACTTCGGGGCAATTATACGAGGGTTCTTTTTAATCTGTCTGATAATAAGAGATTCTTCTCTGTCTGTGAGGACTTTTCGGCGACCTGTTTGCTTTCTCAGCTCTATTCTGTCCTCGTTTTTATATCGGAGAATTATGTCAGACACTGTATTTCTCTTCATCTGAAGTAAATCTGCAATGTCTCGAATGGTTTTCCTCTTTACGTAATGGAATATCACTAACTGGCTCTGATTAAATGTTTTTTGCTCACCTTTACACCCCATTTTGTGTTCCGTCTTGCTGAAACGACAGCACAAGTAAGACTAAGTACTCTCGCATATTATTGAAACTCGGTACCTCCACCTACTTTGTAATGTAAGTGAATAGGACCAACAGGACTGTCCGAATATTTTTGTTACGCAGAAAATTGTATATTTGTTTATTTTTATATAATAATATGCGTTACAAGAGCGGTATGTTGAAGTTTTCATGTTCGAGGAAAAGTTTCAAAAAGCGAAACGTAGTTGAGCTGTTTTAATTTCCGAGAATTGAAAGAAAACATACCGCTGGTGTATCCTACATTACTTTGTGCGAAGATCGTTTATTATATACCTGAAAGAGGAATTTCTATTTAGTTGCAATGAAATCTCCATCTTGGTTTCTGTTCAATGACGGCAAATTTGGAAAACAAAAATATCTATCTTCAACATTGTTGCTTTAAAATGTTTTCTGTGTTTACTATACTCCAGCAGGCCGTGATATAAGTCTGTCTTGTTTTTCCTCCAGTCTATAAATGCGAACTTAAAACAAACGGTAAGGTTATGTAATGATTTATTTTTCATTTTAATATTTTAACAATATTATTTATATAACATATTGCAGTAATAACATCGGCATCTGGAATCTTGTTGATTTTTTCACGGCTTCCTTAATCGAATGCAGTAACTTTAGTGGAGTTGTAGAGTTTATTTAATTTTTGCAAATATTTAAAAACAATAATTAACAGTGCAATTTAGGTGAAATTGCAGTGGTAAGTTTTCAATTTATAATTATTACTATATTGAACGTCTCTAAAAATAATATGTTAAAAGCCTAAAGCAGTAAAATGAATATGTCACTTAAGCGGTAAGAAGAGGGAAATTGTTATGTGTGTTAGGTTGGGAATACTGAATGTGGAATTTCACACTTTCCGCGGATTGGTTTTGTGCGGAAACCAAGCAAATACGCAAGATCTCGCACAAATATATTAACATACCATTTCATTAGCAAGCTCTTTTTTATGCCCATGTTATGCAAATTGGTTTATTTGACGTAACCGCAAGCGTAGTTTCTGCGTTTTTGTACACATGTTCAGTAACATACACATAAACATTTTGAATATTAAGTGTCCGAATAATTCTGTTATTCACTGTATATTAACTCGTCTGTCAGGCTCTGACTTGTCTAATCTACTTCTCATTCTGTGTATTATCTCTCTAACTGATTTTTAAAACTGTGTCAGTTTTATAAAATCCGTCTGTGCTGTGTTTCATCCATTTAATCGTTCTATTTCATCTATAGAATCTTCCTGGGGCTAATTTATCCAATCTATTTATCTGCCTTTCCGTGTCTTATCTAAACAACCGATATTGCTTTCTATATTAATAACTTATTCCTGTTTTGTGTGTGAATGTTTGTCTTGGTATTTGTGCATGCCTGTATCAATGTCTGTCCTTGTATCTACAATTCCAGTGTCAATGTCTTCCTGTGTGTTGTGTATGCCTAAGACAATATCTGTTTGTGAGTTTGTATACGTCTATGCCAATGTCTATCTATTTATTTGTATGTATATGCCAATACATCAAATGTTCATATGTATGAGGTCTCGCCCACCTCATTGAATATTACACGACTAATATGAATTAGTCTATTGTATTATTAATATTAAATACGAGAAAAATTTGTACTGGCACCGGGAATCGAACCCAGGACCTCTCAGCTCTGCGCGCTGAGCGCTCTTACCAACTGAGCCATGCCGGGACACGATCCACGGCGCCGGCCGAACCCCTCTCGTAATGCTATTTTACTGCCTTACTACCTGCACTTGATACGATACACGTCATATATATGCAGGAGCGCATTTTTTTATATGACTTTGTATTTAATGGTAATAATACAATGGACTAATTCATATTAGTCGTGTAATATTCAATGAGGTGGGCGAGACCTCATACATATGAATATTTGATCTATTAAACCGTTAACAGTTGTCATAAAACTGATGTTGAATATGGCCACACAGTCATATAAAAATATGCGCTCCTGCATACATATGACGTGTATCGTCTCAAGTGCAGGTAGTAAGGCCGTAAAATAGCATTACGACAGGGGCTCGGCCGGCGCCGTGGATCGTGTCCCGGCATGGCTCAGTTGGTAAGAGCGCTCAGCGCGCAGAGCTGAGAGGTCCTGGGTTCGATTCCCGGTGCCGGTACGAATTTTTCTCGTATTTAATAGTAAGTATATGCCAATGTTTGCCTCTGTATAACTTGTATATGTCTACGCTAATGTCTGTCTATTTTTGCCTGTATATGTCTATGTCAAAGTCTATCTGTATATTTGTATGTATATGCCAATGTTTGTCTGCATGATTATATAGTCTATCCCAAGTCTGTCTGTATATTTGTATATCTATGTAAATGTTTGTCGGTATGTTTGTATATGTCCATGCAAATGCCTGTCTGTTTTTGCTTATATGTGTCTATGTCAATGTCTGTCAGTAAGTTTGTATATTTACATGCTATTATCTGTTTGTATGTTTATGTATGTATATGCCAATGTCTGCACGTTTGTGTATATCTATACCAATGTCTGTCTGTGTTTTATAATTACCATGTCTTTCTGTAACCTATGTCTATTCCAGTGTAATGTATGTATGTATGTATGTATGTATGTATGTATGTATGTATGTATGTATGTATGTATGTATGTATGTATGTATGTATGTATGTATGTATGTATGTATGTATGTATGCATGCATGTACTGTATGTATGTACACTGTATGTATGTATGTATGTATGTATGTATGTATGTATGTGTCTATACCAATGTATACTAATGTATGTTTGTATAATGCCAAAGTCTGTCTGTGTTTATAGGCTACAGTACAATTAGGTTAGTTACCTGTGGAAGCGTAAAAGATATATGTTGGAGAAGCTATGTTTTAAAACATCGCTAGCCGACCAATGCCAGGATACCTTATTCCAAGCGTCCGTGCTAAAGGAAAGTATTTTTTATAGCTCGAAAAATGCAGTACATATTTCTCGCTTAAATCTGTACTGTAAATATTTTGTAATAAAATAGATATTGAAGTAATTTAAAGTATAATTTAGGCCTAAGTCTAAATATAATATTTTCTGTCCTCTTTTTTGGAAAATGTCCTCCTTTTTTGAAGATTTGTGTCCTCTTTCTTATCGATGTGAATCTGGTCACCCTACTTAAGTACCCCTTACGTATAACTGAAGTTAAGTAATTTTGTGGACCTACGTTTAAATTATTCTTTAACTCCGCTAAAGTCAACAGACTTATCTGCTATCTACTGTTAGTTATAAAGCGTTAAAATATAATCACTATAGCAGCGTTCTACATGACGTCTGGATTAAAGATCTAAAATGTACATATTTTAAATGACCTGTGGAAGGGTTTCTCAGTCTATAATTTATATAAATATTCATAGGATGTTAATGATGCCATGGAATGAGGGGAGGTGCAGAGGTGATGGATCTGTGGTTTGTGTACCTCTTAAGTATTTACACAAGAACACGTTTCTGGCCCTCGTGTGGACGGATATTTGTATAAATGTAGAAACGGCACAAGTACACATCGCTCTCATCTTCATCTACTTTCAGCTTCATAGATACTTCATCGTGCTTTAATGAGCAGCCTACTCTCGTTTTATATTAGTTGTTCGTTTAAACTATCTGAATCAATATTTGTTTTGTATTTGAAAAGCACACTGTACAAATCACTTTCACACGGTATTATGAAGAAAGTAACTGCCATACAAGTATGAATTTAGGTCTCTAAAGTACGTTAATATTCTAAAGCTTTTCAGACATGGGCTTTCGTTCGAGCCTTCAGAATTATGTGTAATTTATGGTGGAGAAAATCTTCCCAGTGTTAAAGTGATTACCATATTACACAAGGATCCGGAAGTTTCGCGAGTTCAATCCGTCCCGAGAGTGATGTATTTTAAGGGCGATAAAGAAATCGTTAAGTTTTACCAACTCCATCGACAAGTTGCTAGATCTAGCAGTTTTCAGGATGTGTCTCACGACAAAAATTACGAAACAGCGACCAATGAATTTTCTGGAGTTTTTATTGATTACTTATATTTGACCAAAAATTAGTGATTTTTACGTTTTGTCGTTTTAATTGTTTTTAATAATATGTATTTGGAAATATTTTTAATGTGACAATATTTTGACATTTTTAATATTATTATAGAGTAAATATTATATTCCTTGGTACAATTTCAAAATTTTATAAGAACAACCTTGCACAACGTAGGTCCATCATGACATCTTGGGTAATCCGTTTTGGCGATTTCTTGCGCTGTTAAATGGTGCAGTATAGGCCTACATTTTCAGATTCAGGTGTACCAGTACAAATATTCTCCCGGTGCCAACTCTAATAATTTTCTATGTTTGCTGTGGTCATACTTCCTCTTTTCTATTCGAATGCTGAGGTAGAACACCTGTTCAGCCAGTCTAACTTAGTGAAACCAAAACTACACAATAGAATTCATATCAAAATAGCTAGTGCTATACCGCACACCTTGATAATTTAGGGGAAAACGAGTTATAAGTATCATATTTCCTGAAAGTTTTCTGTAGAAGACTGGAGATACTGATGCGAATTTACGTCCAACTTCCGGCCTGTATGTGGAACTATAGAGGAGGATATGGATGATTTATATCTATAAAAGTTACAATACATTTTTTCTATTGTTAATCTTACCCGTTTCTTAGATACGCTCTTTTTTTAGTTGTAAATTCAATTTAGCGACTTTTTAGCGACATCTTATTTGGCGACTTTGAGAGGTGACGATAGTTGGCAACACTAAATCATTAGCATCATTGCTTTCGCAAGGGAAGTAAATTGGTGAGTCCCAAATCATAGATTTATCCCCCTCGCTCTAATTTCCGGCAGCCAATCGCGTTGCTAGTCGACTACATTTAAACGTGTGCGTCTTGTGATTAGCTGATTGATTTCTTAAGGCTCGATAAACACTTAATATAGTCGCCCGCCATTTTAGCTCTTTAGTTGGCGTTCGCAGAAGACGTTATTTGCCGCTCAGTTATTTGCTGAATTACATTGCGTTTGATTTATTATCATAGGAGTTACGACATGATAATGTTTAACGGTGTTGCAAATAGATTCCTTGTATGGTAGCTCTGCAACGTAAGAACAAAAATCATCCATATCCTCCTCTATAGTTCCTGGTAGAGGGGCAGAGAAGGCCTGACGGCCTTATCTCTACCAGGTTAAATAAATAAGTACTCCTAATACTAATACAGGCCGGAAGTTGAACGTAAATTCGCATCAGTATCTCCAGTCTTCTACAGAAAACTTTCAGGAAATATGATACTTATAACTCGTTTTCCCCTAAAGTCTCAAGGTGTTCTTGGCGTGCGGTATAGCACTAGCTATTTTGATATGAATTCTATTGTGTAGTTTTGGTTTCACTAAGTTAGACTGGCTGAACAGTTAATTTTTCGTTAAAATTAAGAATTGGAGTTATCATAATGAACTCATATCATTGCATAAATGTGTATAGGTTTGCCCTACACTCTACTCCTAATTCATGTCAACCATTACGATAGCGAAAAATCACTTTATGGTAGATTTCTTTTAAAGTTTTACTTTATCTTGACATTTTTATCCCACAGCTGTTCGTCATCGAGATGAATAAGCTGTGGAAGTTTGTGACACTGCACATTTTATTGGATTCTGATTGTGGCTCATAGGTTCCACTGGAGAGAAGTTGACGCTACATATTTTGAGGAAATTTCCTATAAATGCATATAAACTTTATAATTCTAAAATACCAAGGAAAGCAAGAAATTTAGCCTTTAAATAAAAAAAATCAATTAGAAAAAAAAACATTGCTTGAAAACAAACATTTAAAACAAGTCAATTATTTTGATTATTTGAACTGTAATTTATCTCCTTCCACCAGTGATGTTGAAAATAAAATTTATTATTTTCAGAAACTAATGTACAATACTATTGTACTAATGTACAGTACTATTTGGGAAAAGGAAATTGTACCAGAACAATGAAAGGAGTCCATAATTGTATCTATTTTTAAGAAAGGGGACAAGACTAACTTTAGTAACTATCGAGGAATATCACTTTTGTTGATGTCGTACAAAATTTTGTTCAATATTCTTTGAGAAAATTAGCTCCGTATGTAGATGAAATTATTAGGAATCATCAGTGTAGTTTTAGGCGTAATATATTACTATTGGTCAGATTTTTTGTATTCGACAGATATTGGAGAAAAAAATGGGAGTATAGGGGTACAGTAAATCAGTTATTCATAAAAGAAATCGAGGTCGTAAACAATTTCGAACTCAATAAACAATTCATGCACTACATAATTTTTAGTCATCATGGCTACACGCTGCTAGAAATTTGTCTACCCTGATTTTTGTAATAAGTATTAAGTATTATAAGTATTAAGATCTCGTACTTTAGATTTGGTTAAAGGTTGGAATTAACAAATGAAAAAAAAAAAAAAAAAAACGTAAATATCAGCACAAACTTAAAATAAAAACAAATCATGAGTGCATGCTTTACGAGTCTTTACATATTACGATGAATGACTGTAAAGTGGTTCGAATGAAAAATTTATCCTTCTTGTTGATAAAATACATGTTCTTTCCTAATGAAGTGCTGACTATCAAATTCTTTTATAAGAGCACTGATCTCAAAGCGCTCAGCATGTTCACCGAACAGCAGACCTGAACTGTGTAATAGGGTCGGATGCGCCGATCTATACTCCATACACATCTACACTGTAGCGTAGTCATGTCAATTGATGTCCATAGGCGCAAGCGCGCGTTTTTAGAGCTTAGGAGAGCCTGAGCGTTATACAGCGGAAAGAAAAGAGAGAGGCGAAAGATGTAGTACATGCTGCTTGGTCGAGCTATATACAGGGATGGTCAGCACTGATTCAATGGATACAGGAAAGAAAACTTATTAAAGGTGTAGATCTATCTGTATAAATGCATTATAAAAATGTGAGTTTTAATTTTAATGCTTACTTTTCACAAGTTTGTTTTTTTTTTATTCGAAAAGAATATTTTCTCACCCTTTTTTCATACAAAAGTGAAATTTTCAGTTATAGGCCTATTTATTTAGTAGCCTTACAGGTACTGAAACAATGTTTTAATAAATATAATATACCGTAAATACGTATTACTGAAGATAGTGTATTACAAATTTTGAAAATATTCGCATGGAAAATGTTTGTAAGGAAATGAATTAACAAAGCAACTACTGTTACATCATAAGCAAAAGATATGTGCCCATGTGTTGTAAAAATGTCAGCTCTATAGCTTCAGCAGGTTTCTAAAAAATAATTTAATATTCTGATGACAGGAAGTTGCTCATGAATATAACCTTAAAAGCATACTGCAATAGGAGTTTTGTTATGGAATATTAGTTACATTTAAAACATATATAGTACCTAGGTAACTTTGCTTTGTACTATAATATTGTTTTGATTAGTTCATTGATTACTTTTACAAGGCTAGAGATACCATCAATATCAATTCTAACTTATCATATCATACTCAGTCCCTTTTACTGGGATATAATTTTCTTTATGAATTATGTGTTTAATCCACTTAGTACAGTATAGTTGTACTACTATGAAATTTACTTGAATATTCCTTCTTAACTCTTTATTATGTTTTTAACGTTTAAAACACAACTACAATATTAAGAAATTGGTGTGAGTACTTTTGTTTTACAGACAACATAGATAATATCGAACAGAAAGAATCTATATAAAAAATAAGACGTAAAATTTTACGTTCCGTTTGAAGTTTGTGCACCACTGTTTTCTTAATCCAACAGGTTGCTTATTCCTCCTTCCAAACCTAGCACTTGATGTCCGCGCACGACGTCAAGGTCAAGAAAATGCGCAGTAGCGGGTCGCTTGGAGGATTTAGGTAACCAAACGCAGGGCTCTAGTAATCATTATAGACCACAGTATTTGTTAGGACAAGAAGAAATGATGAAAGTTTAAATTTTTTATATTAATACATACATTTAGATAACCAGTGTGACTTTGCATCGCCTTGTAGGATATGCTGAAGGAACTTATACCACAAGCAGTAGGTTAAAGGTTCGTGTCTTATTCATGTCAATCGATCGTTGTTTTAAGTCATTAATCTAAGTGAAATTATAGAGCAAGCACTACTCCCATATAGCACATGGCAATCTCGTACACTTTGTTATTCACGGCTTACTATCATTTATGCAAATGAAACCATATGAAAGACACGAGACAATTACACTGCCCCCCTTCATGACCTAATTTGATTAATGGCGTAGTTGCGATATTAATTAGGTTTTCAATCTTGAAAGTATATTATATAGTCATTTGTCACAAATAACAGCCAATAATTATGAACATAATATCGATAAGAGTACTTCACTAGCTAATTAACAGTCTGAACACAACGAACTGAATAGTTTAATCACTCACCTACCAATTCCATCGACTTACTCTCTTATACCTAAAAAAACTCCTGCTCTGGCGATCTATTTTTATGGTTGACTGAATAACTGACTGATTATTGCTTTGTTGGTTGGTCAGCCTGTAGATTGTCTAGCTGGATGATTGATTAATTTATTCACATGTTCATTTTTACAGGCAAAGGAATGAATTAACGAAAGAATAAAGAATTATTAAATGACTTTTTTATTAGTTGATTAAATGACTGACTCACCTACCGACCGATTGAATGACTTGCTTGCTCGGAGTTACCTAACCGAATGATTGATTCACCAATAACAATTTACCTGAAATGTTTGTTACTTTGTTTCTGTTGAAAATCAATCTCTTATTGTTCAATAAAGCTGTTCACTATCCAATTTACACAAGTTCTTATTTTCCTAAAATTTCAGTACATGCGTTCTCTTATTTCGTAAAAATTTCTTGTCTACATTCCCTTATTTCTTAAACGCATTTTGCCTACATTCTCTTAGCACTAAAAATTTCTTTCCTGCTTTCCTTTATCTCCTATTTCCTTGCCTGCGTTCCATTATTCTCTAAAAATTTCCTGCCTACCTGTCCTTATTACCTAATACTGTCTTATTTTTTGTTTCATTACTTCCTAAAATTTTCTGGGCTTAGTATCTTTACTCTGTAAGACTTCTTACTTGCTTTCCCTTATTCCCTAAAGATTTCCCCCTGTACTCTATTATTCTTAAAAAAATGATTGAGTTTCTTAATTCCCTAAAAATTATCTGTCTGCGTTCCCTTATTCTCTAAAGATGTTATTCTTGCATTTCCTTTTTCCCTAAAAATGTCCTACTTGCAGTTCCCTTACTCACTAAACGTATTTTGAAAGCATTCCCTTATTCCCTTAAACTTTCCTTCTTGAGTTTCCTCATTCTCTAAAAATGTTCTGGTTATTTATCCTTACTCCCTAAAGATTTCTTGACTGCTGTCCTTTATTCCCTAGACGTCTCTTTCCCTTAATTGTAACATTATTACTGCGTTCCCTTATTTCCTAAAATGACCATGCTTGCATTCACTTGTTACCTAAAAGTTTCCTGCTTGGTTCCCTCATTCCCTAAAATTTTTTCTGATTTTCTAAAAATGTCTTGACGGAGTTTCCTTATTCCCCAAAAATTTCCTGCCTCTTTTCCCTTACTTCTTATTATTTTTACTGCGTTTCCTTATTTCCTAAAATGTATTGTCCGGATTCCTTATTTCCTAAAAATCTCCTGCCTCCTTGCCCTTTCTCCTATCATTTTTACTGCTTTTCCTTGTTTCCTAAAATGTACTGCTTGGGTTCCCTTATTCCCCAAAAATCTCTCGCCTACTTTCCTTTACTTCCTATCATTTTTACTGCGTTTCCTTATTTCTTCAATTTTTTTTTCTGATTCTCTTGTTCCCTAAAAATCTGTCTTATTTCCACTTTGTGATGAAAATAGAAACCTCCAACATTTCGGAGCTTCGTATGGGATCGACCGTCATGGAAGTTAAGGCAAGAAAAGGGTACCAGTTTTATATCGATTTGATAAGGACCAAACGGAAATTTCTCTATTTCCTGGTCGCAGAGTCGGTATGTAGCTTGAAAACGTATTTTATATGTAAAATCCCTAGTAAAATATCCCAATAATCTCGCTTATCTTCGAACCGTGAGAGTCTTAATTATTGATAACGCCTTACTTCCTATCTGACTGACTTTCTATGGGGCTGAATTATTTTATTATTAGAGATAATCACGAAATGTGAGTGAGAGATGCACCAAGAATTATATGCAGGTTTTACCACAAATGTGACTGATTTATGACAGTAACTTTGTCGCAAATTTTCGCGAAAATTAATGATTTCTGCAAAAAAAATTCATTTCTGCAACAAAAGCGAAAAGGGGCGTTTTTTTAATTATTTTAAAGAAATATACTTACAGTATATTAATTCTGAAGATGTTAGCTGCAGATATAGAGGGACAAATTATTTGGAATTCTTTTATTCTCTTTAATGATCTACAGTACCATTGGTAGGCATATATTATTATTATTATTATTATTATTATTATTATTATTATTATTATTATTATTATTATTATTATTATTATTATTTATGTAAAATATTCACGATATAAAACGATACATTATCGCTACTTTTCGATTCTGACTTGAATGTTCTGGCACTATGCAAAGTGACTTTAGTCGCCTCTGCATTTATGGAGCCTGCAAGACTCTTCCCTGCTAAAGGGCTAGGTACAGCTTACATCAGTAAAATTTTGGCAATTTTCAACATTTTTTTCCCTTCATTACTGTATCTTATTCAATAATGAAAATTAGTAGGTGTAAAACACTGTCCTTCTGCTATACGAATATATATATATATATATATATATATATATATATATATATATATATATATATATATATATATATATATACACACACATATTTACTGTTTGAAAAAAATATTTACATTGTTTTTTAAAAATGCAGTTCACTGTGCAATGATGAAGCGTTTCTCATATAATAAAAAAAATTACCCAGCATACTGTGATGAAATATTTTGTGTGTATTTATGCAAAATCACTTCTCTGCCTTTGGTAGATTGTCTGATAAAAATAAATTCATTTAAAATGGTCAAATATTAGTATTTTCTTGTAACACAAAATAAAAAAATATATTATTTATTAAGGAATGTAGTTAAAAGATATGATATGATATTTGAAACATGACTTTGAGCAATAAAATAAAAGAGAGAAAACATAAAAAAGTGAACAAGTTTATGAATTATGAGGGAAACGCCTCACCAGTGCACAGTGAACTACCACCATTATGAATTTTGAAAAAAAAATATATATATATATATAATTTTTTTAAATCGTTAAAATATTTTTTTTTTTCATATACCAGAAGAACAGTGTTTTACACATACGAATTTTCATTATTGTACAAGATACAGTGAAGAAGGAAAAAAAAATGTGAATATTTCCAAAACTTTTACTGCTGTAAGCTGTACCTAACCCCTTAACAGAGTCTAAATTATAAAGTGTGAATGAGGTGAAAGACCTTGTTACAAGATGTTATCAACTACTTAATTATTGTTTGTTGTTTGGATTGTTTTTTAATAAATTCAAGTGGCGACAAGTTTAAACAGCGCTGTTAAGTCTGTAATGCTCCGGGAACCATGTGGTTCTTAAACCCTTAAAATGAAATGGGTGTAATAATTTGCGTTCGTTCTATATGGTGAATGTTCGCTATGACTATCACAGAAGAGAAATCTGCTATTTAAACAACGTAATGTAGGAATTGTAGTATGAGAGAGGCACTATTTATGCAAACGTATTTGATAAATATGTTGGAAAAAATGCTAAAATAAAAATAATACAATGTTACCAACTTTCGACGAGTATAATCCTCTGCGAAGCATGTATAAGAGTACTGTAATAACCCTGTAATTTTCAGAGACAGAGAAATTACGCGAGATGTTTTGTACTGTAATTGTATACATATTTATAAAGATCCTAATAACGAGTATTTGCTTTATGGGTCGTAGAACTTGTCTTCCATGACGTCTTACTGTACCTGTAGCGTGTGCAGAAAATTTTGTCAACTAAACAAATGACTTTCTGGTGTTGCTTCTCATGCATCGGTGCACAACCTGTGTTCGCGAATCAACGATAGTTTTCGTGAGCCTTTGTGGTAAAATGTACATAGCGATTATTCACAGTTGACATAATTTATTTTTGAATCACCACCACCATCATCATTATCATCAACAACAGCAATAACAATAACTAACTTACTTATGGCTTTTAAGGAACCCGGAGGTTCATTGCCGCCCTCACGTAAGCTCGCCATCTGTCCCTATTCTGAGCAAGATTAATCCAGTCTCTACAATCATATCCCTCCTCCCTCATTTTTAATAATATCCTCCCATCTACGTCTCGGCTCCCCATAGGTCTTTTTCCCTCCGGCTTCCCAACTAACACTCTATGTAATAACAATAATTACAAGAATAAAAATGGATGGACCTGTTGGTCAGTTCCTGTAGGCCTAATCAGTCACGAATTACAAAATTCCAAAGATAATTTGATGAAGATCACGACAATGACAGCTGTGACGTTGATGTGGATTATGACGAAGATAATGACGACTGCGATAATAACTACAATGATAACGATGATGACTGTGAAAATGACAACAATGATAACAATGACAATGACGATTATGACAATTACAAAAATGATAACGAAGAAGATGACAACAATGATAACGATAACGTTTGTGACAATTACAACAATGTTAACGATGACGATGACGAAAGTATGACAATGACAACAATTTTAACGATGACGACGATTGTGACAATGATCATGACAATTGTAACAATGTCAAATATCATGATAACAATACAGATTCTTACGATGACGATTAGACTGTGTCAGTGACAAATAGGATGATAACGTCGACTTTCACAACTGCAATGATAACTATGATAATAAAGATAACGACTGTATCGATGAAGATGGCGACTGTGGAAATGACAACGGTGGTAACGATGACGACTGTGACGATGACAATGGTAACAATGACAAATACGATAATAACTATGAAGACTGTGACAATGACAACAATGATAACGATGGCGGTGACGATTGTGAAAATAACGATGACGATTGTGAAAATGACAATTATAACGATGATTGTGACGAGGCGGTTACGATTATGACTGACAAATTGATGACAACGATTGTGACTATGATCATGACGACTGTGAAAATGACAACAATCATGATGATGACGATTGTGAAAATGACAAGTGATAACGATGAAGACTGTGAGGATGACGATTACGATTGTGGCTTACAAATACGATGATAACGTCGCTGTGATGATAACTATAACGATAACAATTAAAACTGTCATAATTGTGATGATAAAGATGACGACTGTGTCGATGACGATAACGACTGTAAAAATTACAAGAATTATAGCAGTGACTATTCTGACGATGACGATGACAATTATTGTGACAATGACGACTGTGAAAATGAGAACAGTGATAACGATGACGACTCTGACTCTGACAACGATGATAACTGAAAAAATTTCACTGCGATAACATTGGCGATGATTGTGAGGATGACGAGTATTACGTTGACGATAACAATAACGACAATTGTAGTGATGACAATTGTATGTTGGCGACGAATGTGACGAGAAGTGTGACGATGACGACGACTGTAACGGTGACGACTACGTGATGATTACGAGACGAGTGTGATAACTTTGACGACTTTGGCGATGACAACTATCAAGAAGGAGTAAGGCCTACATGATGTTGACGACTGTGACGATGACGACGATTTATGTGACGATGACGACGATTTTTGTGACGATGACAAAGAGTGTGACGATAGGGTATGTGACGAAACCTCTGAAGATGAGGATAATGATTTGATGACGACAATGCATGGACTCCGACAATACGACGATGGTGATGATGAAGAAGACTATGATGACGACTATCATGCGGCGACTAGACGATGATGACTCTGACGACTAATGACCGACTGTGACGATGACGACAAAGATGTAGATGATGATGATGACAACAGTTATGAGTGTTACTGGGTTATCTTCCTGCTTTAGGGGGATCTCAGTGTGTATCTGTTTCTGTTTGTTCTTTGCAGTTTTATGGGAGTTCTTGCGCTATGTTGGCTATTTCATTGAAGAGTCTGTCTACGTACTTGTGATTGTTCAATTCTGTATTATTCTTATAAGAGTAAACACTTATCGGACGAGAGATGACATTTACTGATTGCGAAATAAGGTGACGATGATGAGTGAGATGTGTATGTATGTAGGCTATTTATTTTTAATTTAGTAGGTTATTTTACAACGCTTTATCAACATCTTGTCCCGCGCCGTGGCGTCGTGGTCTAAGGCATCCTGCCTAGGACTCGCGTTACGGAATGCGCGCTGGTTCGAGTCCTGATGGGGGAAGAAATTTTCTCATGAAATTTCGGCCAGTGTATGGGACCGGTGCCCACCCAGCATCGTGATACACTTAGGGAGCTACTATAGGTAGCGAAATTCGGTTGCGAATGCCAGCTATAACGGCTGGGGAGATCATCGGGCTAACCACAAGGTATCTTCATTCTGGTTGGATGATCGTCCACCCCTTCTTCGGCATGTGGGCGTGAGGCCAGCAGCCGGCTGGTCGGTCTAGGCCCTTCAAGGGCTGTAGCGCCACGGATTATTTATTACCAACATTTTAGAGATCAACATCTGAATGAGATGAAGGTGATAATGCCGGTGAAATGAGTCCGGGGTCCAGCACCGAAAGTTACCCAGCATTTGCTCATATTGGGTTGAGAGAAAACTCCGGAAAAAAACTCAACCAGGTAACTTGCCCGGATCGGGAATCGAACCCGGGCCACCTGGTTTCGCGGCCAGACGCGCTGTTACTTCACAGGTGTGGACTGTATGTATGTATGTATGTATGTATGTATGTATGTATGTATGTATGTATGTATGTATGTATGTATGTTTGTATGTATTAACACTACAATTGGGTATACACCCGACGACAGTGATATATAAAACACAGTAATAACGTTACAATAATTACATTAATAAAAAATAAAATAAACGTAAATTTAAGTCTAATTATAAATGAATGAATGCAATAAACCTAGGACTGTAAATAGGAAGTATGTATAATAACGCCTACTATAAGAAAAAGTAAACCTTACTTATAAGTACTTCTATTAAACCCAACTATTATCGACTTAAGTAATTACATGTCACCTTAATTAATTGCATATCAACTTAATTAATTACAAATGAACTTAATTAATTACATATAAACTTAATTAATTACATGACACAACTTAGATAATTACACTGCACCTACAATTAAATTTTTAGTCTAATCTTCTCAACCTTTCCTTAAATGTTTTGATTTTGAGAGGACCACCCTGAAAGATTGCCGCAGGTAAGCTGTTCCAGTCTACTATTGTGCGGTTAACAAAGGAAACTTTTGCCACGTCCGTTCTTTGTTTTCTGCATTTAAACTTCATAATACGATCAGCCCCGCCTAAGTATGATGACGATAACGATGATGTTGTAGCGGTGATGACTGATAAGTATTATTAGGGTAGGTTTGTATCTGCCATAGATAATTTTACAATATTTCCGATCCAATAACACTGATGTTGACACATACCGGTAGCCAAGAGACTCGCTTGTTTTACAGGTGCTTAACGAATATATACACTTCAGTCGTTGAAGTTTAATTTAACTGCATGCATAAAGCAGTTTTAATGTGAATCGTGAGAACTCAATTGCTGAAGTATGCAGTAACAGCTGGATTTCGATTCCCGGAAATGAGAGAGATTATTCTTCTTGTCATAACAAACCCTGAGCTAGCTCGCAGTCTCCTTCTTAATCCGTACTTGCCATAGGAGCTGTTGCCCTGTCTTCTGTCCTTCCCCTCTCGTATGTTTTGTGCACGAAGTTCAGTGAATAGAACAACAATAAGCATATATAATTATGGTGGTTCCCATAATACTATAACATTTCCTCAATATTTGTTTTCTTAAAGAATGCAAATGTATGCACTTACGAAACTGAATATTAATTAGGTTTGATAGAGAATATGTGGATTATACTTATTATCTCCTTTGCCTCTTTGTACATTTCGTGCGTAAATGTTTAGGACCACAATGGAAATATATAATAATTTACAGTGTGTGACTCGAGGTTCTTAGGTATAAAAGACTAGATACTCTATTACGTATCATATAATAGAGAGAAAAATATGGTGTGCAGGACTGTGCAACATTGATTCCAAGTCACAAATTAACAAGCTATTCATCAGAGTGGAAGTAACGACCAGTGTCGTCCGGACTTCTGTCGACCTCGATAGTCTTGAGGCTACCGATAATGTCAAAAGAAGGTACTTACTTATGGCTTTTAAGGAACCAGGAGGTTCATTACCGCCCTCACATAAGCCCGCCATCGGTCCCTATCCTGTGCAAGATTAATCCAGTCCCTACCATCATATCCCACCTCCCTCAAATCCATTTTAATATTATCCTCCCATCTACGTCTCGGCCTCCCCAAAGGTCTTATTCCCTGCGGCCTCCCAATTAACACTCTAAATGCATTTCTGAATTCACCCATACGTGCTACATGCCCTGCTCATCTCAAACATCTGGATTTAGGGGAGAGTCGGGTAGTATCGGACATCGGGTAATATCGGACAGTGAGTTTCTTTCATCTACCACACGATGATAGTACCTGATTGACATGGTTACGTTTCTGTGATGTCGCATAGAGAAACGTAACTATGTCATTCAGGTACTATCGTATGGTAGTAGATGAAAGAAACGCACTGTCCGATACTAACCGACTCTCCCCTAATATTTCTAATTATGTCAGATGAAGAATACAATGCATGCAATTCTGCGATGTGTAACTTTCTTCATTCTCCTGTAACTTTATCCCTCTTTGCCCCATATATTTTTCTAAGAATATTTTTCTCGAAGACCCTTAATCTCTGTTCCTGTCTCAAAGTGAGAGTCCAAGTTTCACAATCATACAGAACAACCGGTAATATAACTGTTTTACATTTTTTCACATTTTTTGACAGCAAACTACATGACAAAATCTTCTGAACCGAATAATAACAGGCATTTCCCATATTTATTCTGCGTTTTATTTCCTCCCGAGTGTCATTTATATTCATTGTTACTGTTGCTCCAAGATATTTGAATTTTTCCACCTCTTCGAAGGATAAATTATTTATTATTATTATTATTATTATTGTATTGTTTTTCTTTATTGATGTTATTTATATTTCCTACTGTATGTATATTTTTGCTGGTTGAGTGGAAGAGAAAACCTTAAGGTCTTAACTCTGCCAGTAAAAATAAGTCAATTAAATAAATGAATAAATAATTTGAATTATAGGAATGGCCATTGTAGTATCAATCTTTATCACTAGAATGCATTATGAACAGTCTGTTAGGTCTAGCTTTGAATGATGAATAGAATGACAATTGCAGCACAAACAAGATGCAAGTGTTCCCTGATAGTACCTGTGGCACGCGCCACATCAATATAGTCATAACTTAGCTGTGAACAACTAACCTTAACTCCGTACATTCTGGGCCAGAATACGGGTCCTAGTAATTAATCTATACACCACAGAATAAATTAAGTTGTTAGTGTCTGAAATTTCGGACGTAGTTTCAAATTTGCGGAGTAGGCAGCGCCAGGAAGAGAGCACGAATTAATTTTGCGTGGGTGCCGAAGTTTCTTGCAAGCGCTGTCTCTGTCGAAATAGTAGGTCTACATTATGCAACGAGCCTATAATGATAGTAATTAAGACGCGAGTATGTTTATGAAACGAGCGCAGGCGAGTTTCATAATTTTCATATGAGCGTCTTAATTACCAATACAGGCAAGTTTCATACGACTTTTTATGCTCGACCATATTTCTAACTTGAAATTATTAATAAGTATTCATGTTATTGTTATCTAAGTGAGGAGCGGAACTGACCTTGTGCAATAGCCTACCTCGTAAATTGTGAGATGTGCTCAGACGCGAAAGTATTGATTTTTTCCGAGAAACAGATGTCGACGACCTTGATATAATCTAGAGAGTAAAAGAAACATTAATCTTGATATAACCTTGAAATTGAATTATACATTGAAAAACGAGATGACAAATTGAATTTATTTGAATATTATTTACAATTAACGCTAATTATTATAGTAACAGAACTGACTTTATTTCAAATGTAGGTTATTTATTGTGCAATTGGTGAAATCGATACTTGGGCTTTCATATGGTGCTTTCTGATTGGCGAAACACCTGAACTTTAATGAATAGGTGTACTTTAATGAGGTCCATTAAAGGGCTGCTACCAGGTGTATAATTACTACATTTCCGCATGGTCGAGCTTAAACATATTTAAGCTTCTTGGGCAACCAGTGCCAGGGTGGTGATAACGTCTGAGGATCTGAGTCCTCATCGGTCGCACAGATGTTTGCACTCCTAGAAATATGTTGTGTGCTTGTTATGCATATTTCTTTTCTTTCTCTTGATTTGTTTCTGGAAAGATTGTTTACATGCCATTAGTTGATCTCTGTTTGCACACGGCGATATTCCCACACCAATTGCACTCGTCTTCCGCATTTGAATTGCGTCACTACATCTAATTACCCTCTTCCTAACCTCGGTGAACGGCATTGAACCGTAATCTGAGAATTCAACTTCTCTCTCGGTAATGAATTTGTCTGCTTGTTACTAAATCCAAAATACTCCGTGACTCATCCTCCTTCATGAAGAGTTTTATGAAGCAGACATTGAGTAGATTTAAATCTGTCAGATGCATAGTTTGTGATTTTAACATATAGCTTGATAGCTTTGTACGTATGTGTTGAATGAACATCCACTAATACGTGTAGGTTAGTGTCCTGAAATATTCGAACATGAGACAGGCAACCAGGGTATTACAAAATTTGTATTATTCCATATGAAAAACTAATCGCAAGGTATGTACTACAGTAAAATCCATAAGCGGTTAAAACATGAAGGAGTAAGAATGGAGGAGAGCGAATATTTTCATGACAATGCCGAACAAACATGATAGGCCGCCTTCTGCAGAGCGATCATCGGCGAATATCGAACTTCACGATACTCGACAAACTTGAACCGAACATACCGCCTGTAATGCACGACAATAGTGAAGGTTACGTAAAACATAATAAATAATATTAAAATCAATGAACTTCTTCAAATTATAATAATAATAATAATAATAATAATAATAATAATAATAATAATAATAATAATAATAATAATAATAATAATAATAATAATTTTTAAAATACAAAAATAATAACTTATATATTTTATTTATTTATTTACTTATATTTAATATGGTGTACAACAGCCAGTGATCAATTACAGTTCAGCACAAAGAATATAACAAAAACATTAGTAATGATATAAATTACAATAAAAGTACAATGGAATAATTAAAATAATGGTAATTATATAAAATGATAATTGCAAATGAAATAATGGAATCATATAACTAGTATTACAAAGATATACAAGATGACGAGAATATTATAATACATATCTAAACAAAAGGCATAAAATGATAACAACTGACATAAAACTCAAATAGTACATACTACACATTAAATGGATCCAAGTTCAATCCATGCAAATTAGCATGATTTATACATCTGCAGACCGGAGAGACAGATTTAGAATTTCTATTATAAAAAAAAATTATGAAATCTTAAACCCTTAGCAGGAATACGAAGGCTGATATTGCTTATGAATGATTCACAATCAATATCACCCTTAATGACTTTACAAACAAATAAGTAATAATAGTAGCCTAATAATATGTTATAAGTATTTTGTGTGTTTTACATTTACTAATAAATGTAGAATTAGCCAGCAATTCAACGATACTTATTGTTGAAAGCAAGTGAATCGGAACAGAGTAGATTTAGAAAACCTATCTGTTGGATTCATTAGAGCTAACTTATAATAATAATAATAATAATAATAATAATAATAATAATAATAATAATAATAATAATAATAATAGTAATAATAATAATATTAATTTTAACATACAAAATTAATAATAATGATAATAATGTAATAATATGTTATAAATATTTTGTGTGTTTTACATTTACTAATAAATGTAGAATTAGCCAGCAATTCTACGATACTCATAGAGTAGATTTAGTAAACCTATCTGTTGGATCCATAATAATTGTTATTGTTATTATTATTATTATTATTATTATTATTATTATTATTATTATTATTATTATTATATGTTCTAAATATTTTATGTGAGATTTTTTGTGTGTTTTGCACCTATTAATACCCAATGTAGAAATAGCCTGCAATTCAGTGGTACATATTGGAATCACCACTTTACGGAAAGCTAGGGAATCGGAAAAATTATTGGAGAAGATTGAAGATTGAAGTGCTGAATGAGAATTTCAAGTTTATAAGTAATTTTATGAAAATATTCCTTGATAAACACTGTTTGAATACATCAAGAACGAAATCAGAATAACACACACAAATGAATGAGCGTCGTGAAACAAGATATGTAGGCCTTCGCTTTCCCACCTGTCACTCCCGTTGTGTTCATTAGTCTAGTGGCTGCAGCGTCAACTCATCGCTCGACTGTGTCTATAGAAACGTGACCGCTAATGATTCAACACCTTTCCGACTGCTTCTCTGTTTATTCAGGTTTTAAGTAAAGCATCCGTCCTCTTCTTAGTAAATGAGAAACGAGAAGACAAGTCATTCGCTTGAGTGCAAGCACGACTCAAATACCACTTCGTGAGCAGTGAACTACAGCCAACTTGGATTAAGGGATTCGATCCCAGGGAATAGGAATTCCGAATAGAAGGAGAACACGGAGAATAGAAGGAGAACAAGGGGAAGATGAGCGAAAGGAGAATACATGGAAAACAATTCAAAGAAAAGGAGAAGAAGGGAAATACAGAGGGACAAGAGTAATAGGAGGAGAACACGAAGAATAGAAGCAGAACAAGGGGAATATAAGCGAAAGGTGAATACATGGAAAACAATTCAAAGAAAAGAAGAACAAGACAAAAGGAAAAGGAGAAGGACTAGGAGGAGAACACGGAGAATACAAGGAGAACAAGGGGAAGATAAGCAAAAGGAGAATACATGCAAAACAATTGAAAGAAAAGGAGAACAAGACAAAACGAAAAGGAGAAGGACAAGAGTAGTAGGAGGAGAACACGGAGAATACAAGAAGAACCAGGAAGAGATAAGCAAAACAAGGAGAATGCAAGGAAAACAGTTCGACGACAAGGAGAACAAGAGAAATACAGCCATCGATTGGGGAGTGCTATGCAATGATAATGAAATAAGCTCGGATGTGATGATGTTGGTGCTTAATGTGAGAAACGGGAGAACCCCGAGGTAAACCTCAACTGCGATTTTGCCCGCCACAAAATACACAGTCCGTTCCTGGAATTTCTTGTCACAGGAAATCAGAAATTGTCGGATTGTAAATTAACTTAAATATATCTAATTGAACAGAACTTGTTTTGCGGAAATTTGTAAATAATTTGTTTTATATGACCAAGTTTTTAGTTAATTTGATAAATAACACTTTTTCGCTATGTAATCTCTATGTCTTGAGGCTGGCTTAGATGCTCTCTGTGTAGTGTATTTTGTGTGTCCATTATCGTATATGTATTTGTCTTAGTTTAAGTCAAGTAGGCCTAATAACTTGTCAATATATTTTATATGCCTAATGCTACTATTAGACCTATACTGTCTAGTCCATTTCAAGCAATTTCTATATTATCCAATTTGTTTATACTTATTCTCATTACGTATTCTACGCGTCTATTATTGGTAGGCCTATATGTAATCGTCGAATTTACCTCAAGCAGTTTTCAAGGCCTGTGAGTTGTATGCTATATCCCCCATATATTACCTATAGTAATCTCAGACCTCGAGTAACATTTATTAGGACTATTTCGTGAATAAGATAAACATGTAAATAATATCCCTAAAATTCGCTCACAAAATGTTAATAATTGTATATTTACAAATAATTAACCTATTCAGACATCGTGAAGTTGAAATAGATGAATATCGATTACTTAAAGAAAGATATTGGATGTTATTCAGTAATGCCAATTGAGAAAAGCGAAATACAGGTTTAACAATGTTAATTACATTTACTGCGCTTTTCTCTTATTATTATAATAGAAATACATTTCCATTATATTCTAAAATCATAATTCAATTTAAATATTTTATAATATAATTACAAATAACCTGATTAATATATTAATTAAATGAAGAATTGTTGAAAACGCAGTTATCAAATCTGAATGGAGTGTATTTTTTTAGATAGCTTACAATGGACATGGAATTAAGAGAAGAAGATGTAGATGTGGAAGTAGGATTTCACACTTTATTCAGTACTTTATCGTTACATTACACACTACACCGAGAACTATGAACTGTGTAATATGTGTGGAAAAGCTAGCAGTGGTTATGTATTCACACAACAGCGAAACATTACAGTATGTTGCTACACAGTGTATAGATAATTAATACACGAATTTTATTATTCCATACGGAAGGCAGTTTGATCAAAGGTCTTGTATATAATACTATACAAGGTCTTTGGGTTTGATATGCGTTGATGTTACATAAATTTGAACATCAGACATTCTATTAATGGTTTAATCTAATTCACGTAATATAAATTTTATAGGCTACAATTATGGGTTAGGTTACCTGTGGGAGCGGGATCAATGGCAACTATGCCTTATTTCGAGGTTACTCCGTGCTACAGGAAAGTATTTTCCATAGCTCGAGAAACTCATTGTCGCTGTAGTATGTAACGGGACTAAAGCTGCTTTTAGACAGTTCAATTTTCCATGCGCGAATTCATGCAATCTGGGAAGAATATTGAAAGAATCAAGTTTAAAACGTACGTTCAATTAAGATACATCTATAGTCCTATCTTAGATCGTCTGCCGCTACCCTACTTAGCTGCTATGTTTGACTTTACATTCAGTAATTCCTGAATAATATTCTCAATAAAAACTTGTAAAATCTAAACAAAGATCGTGACTAACAGATGAGAATTTTCGAGTTGTATTAAGAGTGGCAAATTGTGACGTATTTTCCTAGGTTGTTGTGGCACAGTAAAAATTTAGGTGAAATAAAATATAATTTTTCCATCTATAATTATTATTGTGTAGTCTACATCAGGCGCTCGTGTTGAGAGTCCGCCACTGGGAACGGAGTGTTCTATACTCCTCGATTGATATTACCTCATATGTATTGCGGCTTGCGTCCAGTGATGTCATCGTGAGTACAAATTTGTCGATGGCTGGTCTTCGACATTAATTCAGAGCATTGTTAATAGCATTAACGTGTGCCACTTTTAAATTCTATGATAAAGCAGGTGTAAGGATATCCCATGGAGAAGCAAGTACCACGCCTTCTCCGGAACACGTAGTCATATACAGGCTGCTTTGATTACACCTTTAACACATATATATTGTGTGACTGTCTGCCTTTCAAATTAAGAATGCATCACAGAGATATTCTGCTGGAATTCCACTCAAAACCGTTTAAAAAAACAACAATAAAAAAGAATGAAGGTACGTTTGTCCCCGTGGACCACCACCCTAGCACTTTTTACCTCTTCTCTCCTTGTGGCTTTGTCCTTTTGTTGATCTAATGGTCATTTGTATGCATGTCCATCTCCGGACTGCATATGTATGTTAACACCTCCCCTACTCCCTCGAGTTTATTTACACATCCGTATTATACCAATTAAAAATGTCCACTGCTTTGCTTTTCTTCTTGAAAGTGTGTTACAGCTAATTCCCAGCTTGTACTCGCTGCATAATGAGTGCACTATACATGCTACACATGTATTCTGGGTCTCACTCACTCATTTTTTTGTCCTACCTGCTCCGTGGTGGTGGTACAGTAGGTTCAAAATTTCATCATCGCGTTTTACGATCTGCTGAATAACTTACCTACTCATAAGTTGGGAACGTTCCGCCCATGCACTAAGTATTATTTCTGGAGCAGCAGTAAATTTTTAGGACCGTCCTCATCCCTGTGGAGGAGTTGTATTTCATCCTGTCCGTCTCGTCCTCACAGAACAGCCCAGAAGCATGCGAAACTGTAAAAATTAAATTCGGTTGAAAGAAAGATTGTCAGGATGATTTGTTCGGATACTTCGGTAATATAATTTTAGACCACTGGCATGGTGTAGGGAACACCGAGGCTGGGTGTTCTGATATCGCACTCGGATATGGGTTCGAATCTTGTTGTTTCGCAGTTTCAATGGTAAAATGAGATACGAAAAGTTTAAAAGATAGGCAAAAACGCATTCTTGCAAGTGAAATTGAGGCTTAGAAAAATTGTCTGTGTAAGGTCCAAGTATGTTGGTTATTTGTCTCACTTCGATTTTCGTAGTCCCATTGAAAAAAAAAAAAAAACATTAGAGAATGTTGAATTGAAAACCGAAACTTGATAAAACTAAATGCTACCACATACGGGAGGAGGAAGGAAAAGCAAGAGAGAATATTAAAGGGTCATAGTCGCTGGGATCCTCAGGCTACTTGGCTAAGGTTTCCATGAGAAGAAATTCTATAGGAGGACATGGAATCTAAAATAAGAGAACATTAAAAATTAGTATGAACAAAATTAAAGATAAAACAATGGCTCACCTTAGTTACGATGAAAGTGTAATGGAACGGAGAAAAAAATTCTCTCCGGCGCCGGAATTTGAACCCGGGTTTTCAGCTCTACATGCTGATGCTTTATCCACTAAGCCTCACCGGATACTCACCCCGGCGTCGGACAGAATCGTCTCAGATTAAGTTCCAACTCTTGGGTTCCCTCTAGTGGCCGCTCTCTGCACTACATCATAGATGTCTATGAACGTAAGACTGAAGTCCACACATGTGCTGAGGTGCACTCGTTATGAGTGACTATTTGGCCGGGATCCGACGGAATAAGCGCCGTCTTAAATCACGAAGTGATTTACGCATATCACATATATTATTTTATTATTTTAATGTACCGAAGTACATATGATATTTCCATGCAGATATTCTGCGTCATCATACGATGATAATATATATCACATTAGTTAGTTTTCTCACTAGTTGCTGGATCAATATTACATCTGTACCCTACTTATCGGTGGAGCCCACTTTGTGCACAAGAGCCTGAAGAGACAAACTTATATCTTGTAACAAATAACTATGGAACTGTTCACAGGACATGTCATTGAAATTATATTTCACCATGATGATACCTCTGACTGTCTCCGTTAGCATGCGGTTTTGTTCTTTTGTCCATTGAGCAGATATTAGGAAAATACTCTCTCAGTACTTCCATTGTGACTTGGGATAGAGAAATAGAATTGACATATTGAGAACGTTTCAGTGCTCGCAGAACTATTGGAATTGAAGAATTATTTATATATACATTTTTTTAATTCATAATAGGCTAGTGGTAGTTCACTGTGCAGTAATGAAGCTTTTCTCTCATAACTCACAAATCTGTTAACTTCTTCATGTTCTCTCTCTTTTATTTTATTGCTGAAACACATGTTTACAACATCATGCTCTTTTAACTACATTCCTTAATAAATAATATTTTTTTTATTTTCTATTTGACGAAATATTGATATTTGACCATTTTTGTTAATGAATTTTTTTTTATCAGATAATCTATTAAAGATAGAGAAGTGATCTTGCATCATATTGTAGATATGACAGGCATAAACACACACAAAAAATTTCATCACAGAATGTTCGATAGTTTTGAGTCATGTGGGAAACGCTTATGCACTGCAGAGTGAACTGAATTTTGGGGGGAGGGGAAATGTAAATAATTTTTTTAAATAGTAAAAAATATTTTTTCATATAGCAGAAGGACAGTGTTCTACACATACTAATTTTCATGGAGGAAAAAATGTTGAATATTTCCAAAATTTTACTGCTGTAAGCTGTACCTAACCCCTTAAAGAAAGTAGGCCTACTAGGCTGTTCTTCTGAATAGTTCATGCTCCATTTGTAACTCGAGCAAAATAGTACATTATGCAACGAGCCTATAATGGTAGTAATTAAGACGCGAGTATGTTTATGAAACGAGCGCAAGCGAGTTTCATAATTTTCATACGAGCGTCTTAATTACGATTATAGGCAAGTTTTATACCACTTTTTATGCTCGACCATATTTCTAACTTGAAATTATTCATAAGTATTCATGTTATTCTTATCTGACTGGAGAGCGGAACTGACCTTATGCAATGTCTCATAAATTGTGAGATGTGCGCAGACGCGAAAGTATTGATTTTTTCCTAGAAACAAATGTCATTGACCTTGATATAATCTAGAGAGTAAAATAAAGATTAATCTTGATATAACCTTGGAATTGATTTAGACATTGAAAAACGAGATGACAAATTTAATTTATTTGAATATTATTTACAATTAACGCTAATTATTATAGTAACAGAACATAACCTTCTGCGACAGTATTGGATTTCCAGCCTCCGTGACGTTTCGCTAGTTGTCTTTCGATTGTATATCCGAGAATAATCGATACTTGCGCTTTCATGTTACTACAATGATGTCTTCTGATTGGTGGAACACCTGAACTTTAATGAATAGGTGTACTTTAATGAGGTCCATAAAAGGGGTGCTACCAGGTGTATAATTACTAATTTCGGCATGGTCGAACATAAAGGTATTTTTTTAACAATTCAGATTAGAGTAACTCTGAAAATATTGGGAATAAGACACATGTTTATATGATAGTTTTTGCTCAGAATGTCTCCGAAAATAAACTCCGTAAGTGGCGGCAACTCCTCGTGAATCACTCTGTAGGTATAACGACTGATTGCAATAAAATAATATATGACAATAAACTTTTATTAAATATCATAAGACGCGCGAAACAGTTATGTGACTCAATTCTTCTACGACTACTTAAATTTCTTCTACTGTTAGCATTCCAGAATTGCCTCCAAACAAGCATATATTCCTATGCATTTTTCTATTAACCTGCTTGTCTAAATACTTACATAGAAATTGAAGTAAATCACTACTTTACCCGCAAGAAATAGAACCCAGGGTTTTCTAGTAAGCTGAATACATCTTCTGTAATCCTTGAATTTTATTATTCGAAGTAAATTAAGGACATCATTACAATTACAGCTGTCCTTGTACGATAGAAGCGAGATATGTCTTCTAAACACTGATTCCTGGTCCATTGCCCCGCTGAATATGGGTACTTAGTAGCCCCTCTGAATAGAGTTCTTGTGTCGAGTTGGCAACCTTCACGGTGTAATATTGAAAACGATCGAAATTACGACAAAGTGCTCTCGGTACTGACTGAAAGCTTACACCTTATTATTATAGAAGTTGTTCTTTTTGCCCAGTAACATCGGACCATTGTCCTATTATAAGGTGCAATGATTGCGGTTTGGAACTGATGACGCATGGTCGGTCCTGTGGGTACGTGATGTCAAGAACAGTCACGTGGTGCGTTCCCACGGCTCCTTCCTCGACGCGGTGCGGCCCCCGTTTCCGCATGCAGGCGGAGGAAGATGCCACTCGCGGACGCAGATAAGATGCAAGCCTTTATACCCCGATACCGACCGAGTTAACTTCTGTCGTTACGGGACTTAATTCTTATTCCGTGGACCAAAGTTCAGACCTATCTAAGCTCAATTATCTAGTTTCTGTTTTCCCTCGAATTTTCTTCAAGATTGTGTACCATTCAAATTAGATGCCTGGCAGACTAACTGGTTAATGTCTTGACTTAGATGATTATCTGATGGATTCAGATACTAACGGACAGGCTGATAGACTCAACATCCGGCTGACAGAATGGTTAGATGTCTAAATTAATAGCTAGACGGTTGACTGACCGAATACTTAGAAGACTGACTAAATGGCTAGACGGCTGTCTGACTGACTGAATGGCTAGACGAAATTTCGACTTAAACCAGTTCTGGAATACAGTAAAATCTGAGTTGCACGTATGTGAGAGGGGATTATTTAAGTTCGCACAACTCAGAACTACATATAAGTAAGATTTGAATATAGGCCTACGTTAATTTTTGAAACACTAGGAATCAGTTTAATAGATAGGAAGAAACAGAGAAAGGAAATAAGTAAGAGAAAAAATGGAAGAAAGCATAACAAAATATGAATAATAAGCCAAAATGAATACATACATAGGCTATACAATGTACAGAAATATGAGAATATAATAAAACTTACTTACTTCCTTACTGGCTTTTAAGGAACCCGGAGGTTCATTGCCGCCCTCACATATGCCCGCCATTGATCCCTATTCTGAACAAGATTCATCCAGTCTCTATCATCATACCCTCCCTCAAATCTATTTTAATATTATCTTCCCATCTACGTCTCGGCCTCCTCAAAGGTCTTTTTCCCTCCGACCTCCCAACTAACACTCTATATGCATTTATGGATTCGCCCATACGTGCTACATGCCCTGCCCATCTCAAACGTCTGGATTTAATGTTCCTAATTATGTCAGGTGAAGAATACAATGCGTGCAGTTCTGTGTTGTGTAACTTTCTCCATTCTCCTGCAACTTCATCTCTCTTAGCCTCAAATATTTTTCTAAGCCCCTTATTCTCAAACACCCTTAACCTATGTTCCTATCTCGAAGTGAGAGTCCAAGTTTCACAACAATAAAGAACAACCGGTAATATAACTGTTTTATAAATTTTAACTTTCAGATTTTTCGACAGCAGACTAGATGATAAGAGCTTCTCAACCGAATAATAACAGGCATTTCCCATATTTATTCTGTGTTTAATTTCCTCCCGAGTATCATTTATATTTGTTACTGTCCCTCTCAGGTATTTGAATTTTTCCACCTCTCCAAAGGATAAATTTCCAATTTCTATATTTCCATTTCGTACAATATTCTGGTCACGAGACATAATCATATACTTAGTCTTTTCAGGATTTACTTCCAAACCTATCTCTTTACTTGCTTCAAGCAAAATTCCCGTATTTTCCCTAATCGTTTGTGTATTTCCTCCTAACATATTCACAAGCAGCTGATGTAACCCTTTCAATTCCAAACCCTCTCTGTTATCCTGGCCGTTTCTAATGGCATACTCTAGAACAAAGTTAAAAAGTAAAAGTGTTAGTGCATCTCCTTGCTTTAACCCACAGTGAAAATATAATAATACGAGTAATAGTAATAATAATAATAATAATAATAATAATAATAATAATAATAATAATAATAATAATAATAATCATAACAATGATAATAGGCCTAATAACAAGAGAATGAAGTAGGCCTAGAGCATACAATATTGTATAATTGTATTGCGTACTGGAATTTTATTGTGTATTGTTTTTATTGTGTGTGCTACTGCCACCGGATGCTTGCTCGCTTGCAGTGTAAATAAATACATACAACACAATTTTTATTATACAAGTTTATTACGAACCTCTTGCAACTTAATTTTATATTTTGTTGGAATTTGTCTCAACTTCCTTTATAAATATAATTTTGCCTTACAGCGTGTAGCTCTTCCTATTACTACCTACATGATTGCTATATACAGTAGATACTGAGTGACCTGCAAACAGTATTCAATTGTTTGGAACATGTCGCGTGAGAAAGTAGATAAGCTAACACGTAGAGATGTAGCATGCCGTCTCTGTATTTGCCTGGGCTGTGTGAGTTACTGCCTTATCAGTACGACTTCCGAAATCTTGAGATAACTGATCTAAAGAGACAGCGGACTTCACTGTCACATGACTTATATTATGTTTTCCGTATCCAACAGCTGACCTTGAGGATTATGGGAAATGATTAAAATGTATTTGGAGTTATAAGACAAATTGTGAAATTAAAATGAAACTTTATTACGTATCAAAAATACCAGAACTATGTATAGGCCTAACTGGGTTACGTACAATCCATGTTCTGTTGTAAATAGAGATCTTCTTATCGTCTTGGTTAGGTACAAATAAGAGGAATTATGAAGATAAAGAAAGCTGTCAGAAATCGATGATAAGTAGTCTATTTTTGTTCTTAAATTTTTTGGTTATACGAGTGGTCAGTGAAAGTAATCGCAAACTGAGAATGTCGATCCATACGAGCGGCCACAATGTTTTGCTAAGGTAACCCAGTCCACGCCGCAGACATTCTGCAAGAGCGAGATGATAGTTTTTATTCAATTAGCTATCGCCTCCAGTTTTGCTGCTGTACTCTCGCCCGGTTCACGGGAGAGAGGCTGCAGGTTTCACACCGCTAGCTGGGCCATAATATTTTATAATATTTACAACCCGACGGTCTCCACAGTAAATTAACCTCAAAGACCCGAGAGTTGATGCTCTCTAAAAGTCTACTCTGTATCCCGGCCATTATTCCGGACTGACGAAATGAATATATACGACGCACTTCTCTAGAGCCCGAAGGCGCTCGTACTAAATTCTAAGGAAATCATGAAAATCACAGAGGGAAATAAGGAAAACACAGAATTGATACTTTCGCTATCACAATTTCAAATTTTGAATACTTGAATAACATTGAAGATACAAAGCAGCAGAATTGATTGATTGATTGATTTATTGATTGATTGATTGATTGATTGATTGATTGATTCATTCATTCATTCATTCATTCAGAGTGTCCAGGTCAAAGCAGATCTTTCACTGCAAACCCAGCATTCTCAAAACTTTATTATTTTCTATCCTCCTCTTTGTCTCCGCATTATGGAGTCGTGTATCTTATTGTTGTCTATCATTTGATATCTTCTTCTGCCTCGAACTTTTCTTCCGTTCGCCATTTCCTCCAGTTCATTCTTCAGTAGTCAATTTATTCCCAGACAATGATCCAACCAATTACTTTTTCTTTTCCTGATCAGTTTCAGAGTTGTTTTTTCTTTACCAACTCTATCTAGCACAGCTTCATTTCCTATTCTGTCTGTTCATTACACACGCTCCATTCTTCAACATACCAACATTTCAAATGATTCTAGTTCTCTTCACTTCGTCGTGATGTTCACATTTCTGGCCCATACAATGCCAAACCCAGAAGAAAGTACTTCACTAGTCTCTTCTTTAGTTATTTTTCCAGAAGTCCGCAAAAGAGCCTGTTCAAGATCTAACTCCGAAAGAGGATATGGCTACTCAGATGAGTCTATGATACAGAAGTAAAAATGCAAAGGATTTCTTGCGCTCTCAAGAACACCTTTTTTTCGGCTGGGCTTCAATGCTCAAACCTCAAATACTGTCGTAAGCATGAGAATCGATAAAAACTCAAGAGCTAGGATTACAGTAGTAATTGGAGAGTTGTTGTAATCGTCGGTAATGGTATTGATCCGTGGTTATGATGGTGGTAATAGTGGTCGATGGTAATGATGGTAGTGTTAGTGGTCTGTGGCAATAATGTGGTTGCGGTAGTGGTCGGTGCTGATAGTGGTCGATGGTAAAGCTTATGGTAAAAGTAGTCGGTTGTAGTGGAGGTGGTAGTGGTCGGTAGTAATGAAAGTGGTAGTGATAGTGGTAGGTGGTAATGACGGTAGTGCTAGTGATCGGTGGTAATAATGATGTGGTGGCCGATAGTGGTTTATGGTAATAGTGACGATGGTGATGGTAGTAGTTGGTGGTAACAATGGCGATAGTGATAATAGTGGTTGGTGGTAATAGTGGCGATGGTGGTAATAGTGGCGATGGTGGTAATAGTGACGATGGTTTTCGTAGTGGTCATTGGTAATAGTGGTAGTGGTCGGTAGCAATAGTGGTGGTGGTATTGGTCAGTGGTGATGGTGGTAGTATGTGTAGTGTTAATAGAAGTGCCGGTGGTAGTGGTTGGTGGTAACAGTGGTTTGTAGTGGTCGATGGTGATGGTGGTGAAGTAGTCCATGGTAATAGTAGCGGTGGTGGTGAAGTAGTTGGTGGTGATAATAGTAGTCGGTGGTAATGATGGTAGTGCTAGTGCTTGATGGTAATAATGGTGTGGTGGTGGTAGTGGTCGGTGGTAAAAGTGGTGTTGGTAGTAGCCAGTGATAATAGTAGTGGTGATAGTGGGCGATTGTAATAATGGTGATGATGTTAGTAAGTTTGGTGTTAATTGTGGTGTTGATGGTAGTGGTCGGTAGTAATAGTGATGATGTTAGTGACGGTCGGTAGTAATAATGGTAATGGTGTTGATAGTGGTCGGTATAATAGTGGTGATGGTGTTGGTAGTGGTCGGTGTAATAGTGGTAATGGTGTTAATAGTGGTCGGTGTAATATGGTGATTGTGTTGGTAGTGGTCGGTGTAGTAGTGGTTGATGGTAATAGTGGGAATGATGGTGGTAGTGGTTGGTGGTAATAGTGGTGATGGTGTTGGTAGTGGTCGGTATAGTAGTGGTGATGGTGGTAGTAGTAATGGTTGATGGTAATAGTGTTGATGGTGTTGGTAGTGGTCGGTATAGTAGTGGTGATGTTGGTAGTACTAATGGTTGATGGTAATAGTGGGACTGATGGTGGTAGTGGTTGTTGGTAATAGTGGTGATGGTGTTGTAGTGATCGGTATAGTAGTGGTGATGGTGGTAGTAGTAATGGTTGATGGTAATAGTGGGAATGATGGTGGTAGTGGTTGGTGGTAATAGTGGTGATGGTAGTGGACGGTGGTAATAGTGGTGTTGGTGAAGTAAGGTTGGTGTTAATTGTGGCGCTGTTGGTAGTGGTCAGTGGTAATAGTGATGATGGTACTAGTAATGGTTGGTAATAATAGTGGTGATGATGGTGGTAGTGGTCGGTGGTAATAGTGGACATGATGGTGGTAGTAGGCTATTTGTGGTAATAGTGGCGATGGTGGTGGTAGTGTTTGGCGGAAATAGTGGCTATGGTGGTGATAGTTACGATGGTGGTGGTAGTGGTCCGTGGTAATAATGGTAGTGGCCGGTGGTAATAATGGTAGCGGTTGTAGTGGTCGTTGGGAATAGTAGTCGATGGTAATAGTGATGATGTTATTGGTCATTGGTGATAGTGGTGAAGGTGGTAGTAAGTTTAATGTTAATAGCGATGATTGTGGTAGTAAGTTTAGAGTTAATAATAATCTGGTTGTAGTGGTCGGTGGTAGTGGTGGTGTTAGTCGAGGGTAATAGCGACGGTTGTGGTAGTAGTCGGCGGTGGTAGTGGTCGGTGGTAATAGTGACGGTGGTGGTAGCAATGCTATTAATGGTGGTAGTGTTGGTGTTGATAGTATAAATGGTAGTGTTGGTGATGGTAATGGTAAAGCAGTAGTAGTATGAGTAGACTTAGTGTTTTATTTAAAAACATCTTGAAAGGCAAAAAATTAAAAGTTTAAAAGTTAAAGTTGGACGAGAGATGGAATTTTGCCGGAAATCCTCTACAAAGGACTGGGTCCTTTTACGTACCGTAAATCTACAACTTGGGACGCACAAATTTACTTCCCTCGAGAAAGTCATGCTCAGGCTTTTATCGCTCTTTAGAATCTTTCGATTTTTTATTGGGTTATTTTACGACGCTGTATCAACATCTCAGGTTATTTAGCGTCTGAATGAAATGGTGATAATGCCGGTGAAATGAGTCGGGGTCCAGCACCGAAAGATACCCAGCATTTGCTCGTATTGAGTTGAGGGAAAACCCCGAAAAAAACCTCAACCAGGTAACTTGCCCCGACCGGGATTCGAACCCGGGCCACCTGGTTTCGCAGCCAGAAGCGCTGACCGTTACTCCACAGGTGTGGACAAATTCGATCGACATCGGTCGACCTCGAAGCCGCGAAACTTGCTATCAATCCCCAGCATGGCAACAGCAATATCGTCAAGGACGACCCAAGGATGACGAGTACCATTTCCTTTCACAACTTGAAATAGCCTATATATAGCATCGATTGAAGGGAACTAAATTTATATTAAACATAAAAAAAAAATCTAGGTGAATGAACTCGTATGACGAAAAACATACTTTTATTCTTTTTTTTCTGTGAGGAGACAATGTGCGCATTTATAAGATTGTATTAAATTAATCACGTTATGAGCATTTTAATTGTCTTTCACCTTTTGAGAGCACTGTACTTAGAGCGTTGTTTTCCCGAATGTGTGAAATATTAGCACGTATACCACCACCGCTATGTGCCACCTACCGACGTTATTAAGGATGTTACTCCCTCCATTCAACCTTATCATCTTTTCTTCCCACCTGTCTCCTCTGTGTCCGCATTCATACTATTTCTCTTTTCTCTGTTTTTCATTCTTAAAAAAAAAAAAACATTACTGCTCGTCACAAATTCCTGTGGTTTCCACCTGCACATAAATCAAATACGTATAATTCTACCGGGTTCTTGACACAGTATTGTTTCAATCTTGCAGATGGTTAATTTCTTCTTTTTTTACTTCACAATTTTTTTGGAAAGCCTGACAGAATTTACCAATTATAATTTCCAAAAAGGATAAATAAAGTCTCCTATCGAAGCGTGAGATAGTGTCAATCTTCCTTGTCGCCATGTCCCAGCTGCCATTGTCCAAGTAAACACTTTGACCACAGCTTTACTTGTGCTCACTTCAAACCCACAATTTGCTCAGAGTTTTTCGTTGAGTTCGCATCAGTGCGTATGTCTTCCATTGTCTGAAGTCTCTCACTTCGTTTCGATATCCACGTAAGGCAATTTTACCCTTTCTAAACGGATTCTGTACTAAATTGCAACTTTAAAATATTCCCCCATTAAGTTTAAATCTATTAATTTTGTAGCTGTTGGTTTCACTTCAATGCTGGTTTATTTGGTTCCACAAGATTATAAGTCCGGCGCTCTAGCCACTAGACCACAGTGGCGGCTCTTATTTTATAATATAAGTTATTAGTTATTACATATAATACATAATAGTACATTATGCAACGAGCCTATAATGGTAGTAATTAAGACGCGAGTATTTTTATGAAACGAGCTCAAGCGAGTTTCATAATTTTCATACGAGCGTCTTAATTACCATTATAGTCAAGTTTCATACGACTTTTTATGCTGGACCATATTGATTTTTTCCGGAAATTGGTGAAATGAATTTGCGGGAATGTGCTTTGTGAAAGGCTGGAAGATGACGGTGAATTAATGTTAATTTGTGTGTTTTTTTTTTCGACTGAGTTTAAGGGGAGAGGATGGTATTTTTTGGTGAAAAATGAGTAAATTAAAAAAACAAAAAAAAACAAAAAGATTCTTTAAAATACTCTGTGATATGTGTGGAATGCACAGGATAACATTTTGTGGGTATTTGTATCCTTATCGTATGTTGAGTTGCCATTTTCAAACTTCCTGCATTATGGAATTTAAAATCACTCGCCCACTTTTATTGTTGTTTCCGGTAAATTAAATTTTCAATTTTTTTTTAAATACCCATTGATATGTGTGGAATGCATAGCATAACATTTTGTGGGTATTTGTGCTCTTATCAGATGTTGAGACGTCATTTTTAAATTTCCTGCGCTATGGACTTTTAAATCACACGCCTGCTTTTATCGGTTTCCAGTAACTTCATTTTTTTTTTTTTGCTACATTGCCAGACAAAAATGGATATAATTACTGAACTGTTAAAGATACATGCATGAAATTTAGAACACACATTCGTTAGACTATTAGGAAACTTTTCTCTGTAAGAGAATTTTGTTAATTGATTTCATTTTAAAAATACGTCCGTTTGTTTGCAAGAAAGGATATCAGAAAAGTGTTATTAAATTTTAATTATTTCACAAACGTAGGGACTAATATCACAATTCTGTTACAGAGAGTTTGTAGAACATTCTTTTGCAAATACATTGCAAGAAATTGTTTGCATCTATCTTTAAAAACGGTTTAGATATTTGTTTTAGTACAGTCCTGCATTGGGTATATTTTTTTTCAAATTTGGGCCACCAATATATTTTTTTTCAAAATATTTTTATTTGATTGAGTTGCCACAGCTATGAGCTTCCGACATACAAAAAAATTAATATTTTACACCAAATAGGAAAAAAGTTAAAAAAAATACCATCCTCTCCCCTTAATGTTGTCTAATCTCGCGCTAGTTGTCTTTCGATTTCATATCCGAGAATAATCCATACTTGCGCTTTCATATTGCTACAATGGTATTTTCTGATTGGTGGAACACCTGAACTTTAATGAATAGGTGTACTTTAATGAGGCCCATTAAAGGCCTGCTACCAGGTGTATAATTACTACATTTCGGAATGGTCGAGCATAAAAATTATTATACTATTACACCTAGTTTATCACTGAAAAATAAGGAAATCCTGTTAACTTATATTTACCAGAAGCAAAGCAGATGTAGGCCTAAGTTCTTTCTAGATTATCCAACAAGCTAGGTGATGTTAAGGTCCTGTGTTTCAACTCTTAATATTCAATTATTATCGAGAAACGCTAGATTTCAGCAATCCAATGTACTATTCTAATCAGAATGCCCATAGCCGCGGAATGACCTTGCAGTTAAAGCGACTATATAAAATCAAAGACAAGAACATACTTTTTAAGGTTTTGGTGATATCTGTAGTGATGATTTGTATAATGTGAAATAGACTTTATAGTATTCGTGATATTTTAGAGTCTGCACGGTTTTGATATCATAATCAGCGTCTTACAGGACACTATATATTTCTCCAGTTAGAGTACCAAAACTCCATCAGTGTCTGTCATTCTTTCTTAGGACTTTTTTTTAGACCTGGTTGGGTGGAAGGTGTTTGCTCTGATTACAAGCATCGCCTGCGAGGTGGCACTCAAAGAGAACAGAGAATTTATATTCAACCCTGCAGGCCTTTCTTACACCAATGTTTGCACTCGTCGTATCCCCAAGTAGTCGGACAGGTGGACTCCGCCCCAGAGCAGTTTAACGTGCTGGATGTAAAGGTAGGCGGAACCCAGACGTCCAGGTCGGGCAACTACTAGAAACATTGAAATATCTGATCCATAACGCGGTCGGCCACTCTGTTTCTCTTTGGAATAGGAATAGTAGGTGTGGAGACTTTATCTTGTGCATGAAATCCGCTAACAGGCGGAAGAAGGGATTAAGTGGAAATCTGCTGCTGTTACCAGGAAGGATTTCTGCTTCCTTTGTGGAGTGTTTAATTAAATTATTGACTTAGATGTTCGCAAGTTTATTTAAGTCTCCTACAAATATAAGAATGAGAGAAATGCAACAGAATTCTTAGACTAATCGAATGAAATATTCGGATCTTTATAAATAATTTTGTAAGATCATCTATGGTGACTCTTCAGCCAGCAGTCGAAGAATTTGGCCTTTTACGGGAAGCTGATTGTTAATAGGATCAATAACTTTATTTTTTTTTTACTTGCTTATTTTATTTCTGAATAATTGTATATATAATTTATACAGGGTGTTTCACGACTAATGAACTGCGCTTTAGGAATTAGTTCTATAGGTTATTTTGAGGGTAAAGTATACTATGAACATGAGTATGATTATCGAAGTTAATTTATTTTAGATAGATATTTATATTAGATATTTTATTATGAGATTTTAAATTTAATAAATTCATGAAGTTACCGAGCGGGCTAGCGGCGTGGTAGAGGGCTGGCCTCGCATTCGGGAGGTCCGGGGTTCGATCCCAGGGGCCGGCAATCCTAACTGAGGTTTTTCATGGTTTCCTCAGTTATTCCCAGGCAAATGGCGGGATTGTACCTCTTGAAAGTCCGGCCATGGACGGCGATCCTTCCCTTAATACTTTCATATGTGTGTGAGTGAATGATGTGTAATGTCTTAAATGTTTGTGTTGTATCGGAGGTGGCCCTGGCATTGAGGTGATCCCTCATCCGGGGGGGGGGGGGCCCTCCATGTCCTTGTGTGGTCAAAGAAGTATGTATGTGATCCATAGATTAATTCCTCTCCCGACAGGTCGCGGCCCTGTAAGGCCCGGGTGGCGTGGGTCGTGTAAATGCACCTAGAAGGGAGAGGTTAAACTGAGAGAAAGAAAGAAAGAAAGAAAGAAAGAAAGAAAGAAAGAAAGAAAGAAAGAAAGAATGAAATTCATGAACTTCATTAACTCTCTTTCTTTAAGCGATCCTCTCGAAAGATCATATATATCATTAGTAATTTCAGATATGTTGAAGTCTCCCAAAATCAAAATTTTACTATTAAAAATATTATAAATTTATAAGCGTTTTAAAGAAGTTATTGTAAATTTCAGTTGCTGAACTGGGTGGGAAATATACAACACAAATTAAATATTTCGAATGATTGTAAAATAATTTAACCCAAATACTTCCAAAGTATTTTCTATTTAAAAATACGTTCAACTTCGAAAGAGGATTTTATAGCTAATTGTACTTTTTATTTTATTTTACTTGGTTATTTAACGACGCTGTATCAACTACGAGGTCATTTAGAGTCGATGGAATTGGTGATAGCGATATGATAGCTGGCGAGATGAGGCCGAAGATTCGCCATAGATTACTTGACATTTGCCTTACGGTTGGGGAAAACCTCGGAAAAAACCCAACCAGGTAATCAGCCCAAGCGGGAATCGAACCGGCGCCCGAGCGCAACTCCGGATCGGAAGGAAAGCGCCTTAACCGACCGAGCTACGCCGGTGGCTAAATAGTGCTCCCCGTCATGTTTTTTCTTCGAAGTATTTGCACAGCTGTCATTAATAAAAATAATATATCTGTCATAAATTACTTCAGAATTATAAAATTAACTATTTAACCAAGTTTCACTTAATGCTATTACAAAAAAATTTATTACAAAGAACATTACTAAAACAGTCGTTACTTTTTGTCTTAAGACCTCTAACATTATGATAATAAATAGTGAAATTATTTACTGCACTCAATGATATTCAATAAATTTAGTAATAGGCTTATCGATTTCACTTCTAATTTGGAAAACAGGAGATTATCTTGAAGGCGAAGAATACACGAAAAAGTTAAAAATTATGGCCATTAAAAAGGTTCAAATTATATAAATCTTACCTTCTGTTTAAGATTAATTACTTCTGAATGTGTCTAATTAATGTATTACATATGATCATATATGTGTTTTACAAATTAATGGTTTGTGTCATTATGTTATGTCAATCATTGTTGTTAAAATTATAACTATAGCGAAGTGATAAAATCTTGTAGTTTGTGTTAATTCGAATATTAAACTTCATTTATTAGCAGACGTCGAAATATTTCAAATGGATCCTTCAATTTAAGTTGCAAAGTAGAATGTAGGTATAACTATTTGATAATAGGAGTCCACACACATGTGAAGTAACGGCTAGCGCGTCTGGTCGCGAAACCAGGTGGCCCGGGTTCGATTCCCGGTCAGGCCAAGTTGCCTGGTTGAGGTTTTTCCGGGGTTTTCCCTCAACCCGATATGAGGAAATGCTGGGTAACTTTCGGTGCTGTACACCGGACGCATTTCACCGGCATTATCACCTTCATCTCATTCAGACGCTAAATAACCTAAGCTGTTGATAAAGCGTCGTAAAATGACCTGCTACTCTCTTTTTGATAACAGGAAGTTGAGCCAGTCATGAAGTATTTCATTGTTTAGATTCAAGTTACTGAAGTTGTTTGTAGAATTATGGGTTGCACAGGCCTTATGTTTTAAACATTGAGTTTTGTATGTATCCAGTGTTCAATTTAGATTTTAATAAGTATTTGGAACGTTGCAGATGACGTGTTAACATAGAAGTATCATGACGACTTTTTTGTGTTTCAATAGTTGCTTTAATTATTGTTATTGTTATAAATTGAAGTAGATATGAATATTGATTTGGTTTTAACCATCACACAAATAAATTAATTAAAAACAATAATTAACTCAATTGTTGTTTATTATTTTATTTTATTTATACAGTCAACTCTGGATATAGTGAACTCGTTTATAATATACATTCGGCTATAGTGAACCTAAATCGTTGGTCCTGACCCGTATACATTATAAAGTACATTAGTATTTCCGTTTATAGTGAACCCTCGCTTCGGTTATAGTGAACCTTGTATCTTGACAAATTCTTATTTGACCTTCTTGTACAAAATTGAAAGAAAATGTTGAGAAAAATATTCTAAGTTTCTTACTTCTTTAGTCAAAAGACAAAGGTAGGATTAGTGATTCCTAGACATTGAGCTGTACTGTAAATCAGGCAACACGTGATGACCTTGCCTCACTCCACCATCGAAGGGTTGACATTCTGTTCTCAGGCACACTACTCTACTGTTATTTCTAATCCTCCAAAGTCAAAGGGTTATCTTTTGTTCTCACCATTACGACAGATAGCATCAAAACAATGAAATTGCCTTCTTTTATTAAAAGGGGAAGGACATTATGTCCAGAGCATAAACGAAAGTAAGATTTCGATGGCTTTCAAACTCCATCAACACTCTCCCAGTTTCCATGAAGTGACCTGGGATATTCCAAGGCTGAGTACGCAGTCAGACCATAACAGCGTTTGTCATTTCTACCTGATCGTCTGTTTCTAGTGTTCCAACAGTGAATGTACTGTATAAAAATGTCGAAGCTTAAAGTGTTTTCTTTGGAAGAGAAGGCGAATATTATAAGTGACATTGAACGTGATCTTTCGGAAGCGGACGTGGATCCACAGCATATTTTAAGTTAATCATGTGTGAGTAACAGTATTCAGTATACAGTGTAATCCAATCCACAAAAATGTTTTATTTTCTTGTTCAAAATTTAATTCATTTCTGTCATTTAAGGTTAGGGGAGAGACACTCCGGATACAGTGAACCTCGGATACAGTGAATGAAATACGCAAGTCCGCAGAGGTTCACTATATCCGGAGTTGACTGTATATGGTTTTTAATATGTTTATTTTAAGATTGTTTATGTATATATTTAATGGTTATTCCAATCACAGTAAAATTAATGTACCACATGAGAAAGTTTGAATATGTGCCTGAAGATGCAAAATATGCGAAAACGTTAGCATTAAATCTTTTAACTTCAATGAATTATTTATATTTATAAATATTTGTTGTTTTTTAAATATTGATAAGTCATTTCGACTGAACATATAAAATAAATATTCTTATATTATATTGTATTTTGACTTATCTGAATACTATCTCAATGTAAATCGGTAGAGTTCCCGGGTAGCTCAGTTGGTAGAGCGTTGGTACGTTTAACCAAAGATCCCGGGTTCGATGCCCGGCCCCGGAACAATTTTTTCCTCGAAATTATTCAAATCAAATTTACAGGGAGTTATACCTGAAAGCTTGATTTGCATAATACACGTTACTTTTCGTTAACAGAAAAACCACAATTTAAGTCACACAGAGTTAGTTGGTTGCTTGACGGATGTCAGCCCACTTTGAGGTCTGTGGATATAGAGGGAAAAATTGGATCGGTGTCTGTAGAGTTCCCGGGTAGCTCAGTTGGTAGAGCGTTGGTACGTTTAAGCAAAGGTCTCGGGTTCGATGCCCGGCCCCGGAACAATTTTTCCCTCGAAATTATTCAAATAAACTTTACAGGGAGTTATACCTGAAAGCTTGATTTGCATAATACACGATACTGTTCTTAACAGAAAACCACAATTTAAGTCACACAGAGGTAGTGTGCACTCAATGTTGATTGCTTGACGGATGTCAGCCCACTTTAAGGTCTGTGGATATAGAGGAAAAAATTGGTTCGGTGTCTGTAGAGTTCCCGAGTAGAGCGTTGGTACGTTTAACCAAAGGTCCCGGGTTCGATGCCCGGCCCTGGAACAATTTTTCCCTTGAAATTATTCATTATCACAATGTTTTCTAAGGCTATCCAGCGACGTACACGATGTAAAGAAATTTTTATGTGATCATTTTTATCCTGTTAATAATTTATTGGATCCGATTACATGACTATTCCTGTATATAATTATTTTATGAGTGTAAAAATGAATATTTTTTACCTCATGTCGATGTCTCTTTGGAGATCCACACTGCACCAAACGTAGCATTTTAAGTCGAGGTGAGCAACTATAATTAATCCTTGTGATAAGGAACTTCAGAGTGACCTGGATTATATTAATAAGGAATGAGGCCATCGACTTTGGTCGCTGCATGAAGTACTAAAGTTGTAATGGAGGGAGGGTAATGTGTGCAGGTAAAAAACGTTGCAATTACATTTATATTCCAGTGAGTTATGTAGTACGGTTGTAAAACTATACTAACACGAGCAACGGGACCTACTTCGGAACGCAAACTCATTAAGAAGACCATATAACTACATTGACCTGCTGCACAAGACCACCTAACACTGACATGTGTCAGATATCTTGGGCTATGAACTCTGGAATGCTCGATTACAAATGTACATCCGTACGCGAGTTGTCAAGGTCGGACATTCCTTCACATCGTCAGGGCTTCGACTTTCGTTCAGATTAACCTCAATTTACAAAATAACTTGGCAAACTTTAAAATCTCTAACGACGAATACGTTGCGAGAATCTGTAGGTTGATAATAATAATAATAATAATAATAATAATAATAATAATAATAATAATAATAATAATAATAATAATACTTACTTACAAATGGCTTTTAAGGAACCCGAAGGTTCATTGCCGCCCTCACATAAGCCCGCCATCGGTCCCTATCCTGTGCAAGATTATTCCAGTCTCTATCATCATATCCCACTCCCTCAAATCCATTTTAATATTATCCTCCCATCTACGTCTTGGCCTCCCCAAAGGTCTTTTTCCCTCCGGTCTCCCAACTAACACTCTGGATCCGTCCATACGTGCTACATGACCTGCCCATCTCAAACGTCTGGATTTAATGTTCCTAATTATGTCAGGTGAAGAATACAATGCGTGCAGTTCTGCGTTGTGTAACTTTCTCCATTCTCCTGTAACTTCATCCCGCTTAGCCCCAAATATTTCCCTAAGCACCTTATTCTTAAACACCCTTAACCTATGTTCCTCTCTCAGAGTGAGAGTCCAAGTTTCACAATCATACACAACAACCGGTAATATATTTCTTTTATAAATTCTAACTTTCATATTTTTTGACAGCAGACTAGATGATAAAAGCTTCTCAACCGAATAATAACACGCATTTCCCATATTTATTCTGTGTTTAATTTCCTCCTGAGTGTCATTTATATTTGTTACTGTTGCTCCAAGATATTTGAATTTTTCCACCCCTTCGAAGGATAAATTTCTAATTTTTAAGTTTTCATTTCGTACAATTTTCTGGTCACGAGACATAATCATATACTTTGTCTTTTCGGGATTTACTTCCAAACCGATCGCTTTACTTGCTTCCAGTAAACTTCCCGTGTTTTCCCTAATCGTCTGTGGATTTTCTCCTAACATATTCACGTTATCCGCATAGACAAGAAGCTGATGTAACCCGTTCAATTCCATACCCTGCCTGTTATCCTGAACTTTCCTAATGACATATTCTAAAGCGAAGTTAAAAAGTGAAGGTGATAGTGCATCTCCCTGCTTTAGCCCGCAGTGAATTGGAAAAGCATCGGATAGAAACTAATAATAATAATAATAATAATAATAATAATAATAATAATAATAATAATAATAGTAATGATAATAATAATCAATAAACAATACAATTATACAATACACAATACAATTAGATACACAATACAATTATATATACAATGCAATTAGAATACACAATAATTACATTTAAAAATAATACATAAAATAACCTAATTAATAGGTGAACCTAATTTTACACTACAACCTAATATGTATAGGCCCTACATAAGTTTCTCATTGATACTGATAATAATCTTTCACTTTACTTTCATCTCAGTCACTATACTGGCACTACGACACATTTCACTGACATTATATAACACAATTCACTGAGATTATAGAACACATTAATAATAATAATAATAATAATAATAATAATAATAATAATAATAATAATAATAGTAATAATAAAATTAGGCTCTGTTGGTTTATGTTGGATCTGTGTTGAACTACTATCTTCATGTCATTGTGATTATTCTTTTTGTCGTCATGAAATGTGATGGGTAGAATTTTTGTTTTTTGTTGTCCGTTCTGTGGATGGTCTTTGATATATTTTATTATCTTTATAGAGGATTCCACGTTAAGAAAAAAGCATTGAGCATATGGGGCTATTCTATTAAATGACCAGTTGCCATAGAAACGCCTACCTGTCACAATGTACTAGGGAAGGCCCATAAAACCAATGCTTTTTTCTTAACACAGAAAAAAAGTAAATGCATATAATCATTGAAAACTTACATTTACATAGTTTATAATTTTACACATAGATAGGCCTATATAATTGTAATACAATTTCTAAAATTAAATATTTAATATAAGATTATATCATCCTCATCGGGGCAGCGTAACTCCGCCTTTCAGGCGTCCCAACCTCAGAAGTGGGTTACAAATAAGCCATTGCCAGGAGAGACCAGAAATGTCAAATGACAATCTGGTGGCATTGGATTAAAACACACACACACACACACACACACACACACACACACACACACACATATATATATATATATATATATATATATATATATATATATGCACTTGCGTCTAGTTTTGTGCAAGACTCAACTCTTTTTATAAATAAGCATATAAGCATTTATTTGCGGAGGAATTGCTAATATTTACGGCCATCATGCACTCAGCTGTGCGAGGAGCAAGGGTCGCATTCCCAGACATACATCACTCAATGATATCATTAAAAGATCTCTGACTTCTTGTGGCATCTCTTCTCTTTTGGAACCACCAGGTATTAGTCGCGCGGATGGTAAACGACCCGATGGTCTCACCTTAATTCCATGGTCTAGAGGAAAATCTTTAATTTGGGACTCCACTTGCGTTGACACTCTAGCTCCATCTCACTTGCCGAATACCTCCAGACGAGCAGCATCTGCTGCTGAATTAGCCGTGAAGAAAGAAGTCAATAAATATGCGCATCTTTTAGACAATTATATTTTTGTCCCCTTTGCTGTGGAGACCTTCGGTCCTTGGAGTCATAACGCTAAAGTTTTGGTATCTCAAATGGGCTAAATTTTGATCTTCGTTACTGGTGATCGTCATTGCATTACTTATTTGCGTCAACGTTTAAGTATTGCAATTCAACGCGGAAATGCAAAGAGCGTTTTGGGTACTCTTCCCGAATCAGCCCTTTGGACGAACTCTTTCTCTTGTAAAATTTATTTAGTATTCCGTATGTAAATATTTGTATTTAGTTTTATATACTGTATTGTAATTATAAAGAAAATAGTACATTTCATAGATATTTTATCTTTTTCAAATTATTTCTTATTTAAATATATACGTTTTATTATAATAATAGATAGGATAGTACTAAAAAACTAATCCTTTTTTACTTATTAAATCTTATTATTTTCAATTCTTGTTATTTCATTAATTCTTTTTATTCTCAATTTTTTTAACCAAAAGAGATATAAACCTATTTGCTTTTGCAGCTTTTTCTTCTTATTATTATTATTAAGTTTTCTTATAGCTATTTTTTATTCATAAGTAGGAACTTTTCATTTATAAATTTCATCCGAATTTCTTTTGTAGATTGACATTCCAGAACAATATGAATGTCATCTTCTCTGTGTTCACATAATGGGCAAATACCTTGAGGTAGATTCATTCTGTGAGTGATAAAACACCGTATGTCTTTAAAAATATTTACTGTAAATGAAGTTGATAACATTTTTAATTCTCTCATTGCCAGTTTACTACGTATTTTGTTTTTTTTTTTTCTCCAACTGCTCTTGAAAACAGTATTTCGAGAAGTTCTGTTCCTTGTTTTGTAACCTTTTCCAGTTATTTAAAAGAATACTTCAGCATCTACCCCAAAAAACCCACCGTGAAGTATGCTTTGCCTATCAAAAATGTCCTCACGTTCTAACAGGAGATCGAATCCATGCTGTCTAGCTAGAAGACCGCTAGTGCCGAGCCACAGCCATACTAAAGCAATTCATCAGTTTCTTTTTTTAAGTTTGGTTAAGATTCTGATAAATATGTAGACTATCAACATGTGCATCGTGATAATTATTTCCTCATACAATAGCTTCAATTTAAATTAACAATCTCTGTAGAACAAGAAAGCCCTCCAACTAGAGACTTCCGTTGCTTCGCAACACATACCGAATTTTATTGCAAGGATCATGGCCTGTTCTACAACGACTATAAATAACTTTCCAATGAAATAAAATAAAAATTTCTCGGTCTAGTAATTTACAACTCTGCACTAAATGTTCCTCTTGATGCTTTTGTATGTGTTGTTCTTATTCGGCATCGAATGACCTTCGGACTTCGTACATGCGGCCACTATGGGTACATAGTGTAGAAGTATTATGGCTGAGAAAATGTGGCTATTCATATGCAGGCAGTATTGCTTGTACTAGTATGAGTTATGGGTTGTTACTCAAAGCGTATAGGGTCGACACGTGACGTCGTGTATGAATGGAGTCGTTCCTTGGCAACAAGAGGACGAACCATCAAAAGAGAAACGGTCCGCCTCGCTACTTGATGTAGGTACACGCAGCTCATACAGGATCTTGAATTTACCATGATCTTTGTTTGCACTAAATTATATCTCTGGCGGCGAGGTGGGAAAAACTGCAGTAGAGACGTCAAAAATAGGAGGCAGGCTCGAATTCGTTTATAAGATAATAAACTCGAGCATGATTAGATCTACTTCGAAATTTCTCATTCATACCAGCTGCTCGATTAATACAATGCTATGTAAATGTTTAAATGAATGCAGGGTTTTTCAAAAATAAGCCATAACCTTAATTGCTCATATTTCCTTCATTTTCTAAACGATCTTAAAATTTCTGACACTGTGATATCACACAAGAAGTGTAACTTTTACATCACTACTTAATTTAAAACTTAATAATTATAATGATGATGATGATTCTGATGATGATATACTTACTTACTTACTTACTTGCTTTTAAGGAACCCGGAGGTTCATTGCCGCCCTCACATAAGCCCGCCATTGGTCCCTATCCTGAGCAAGATAAATCCAGTCTCATCATATCCCACCTCCCTCAAATCCATTTTAATATTATCTTCCCATCTACGTCTCGGCCTCCCTAAAGGTCTTTTCCCATCTGGCCTCCCAACTTACAATCTATATGCATTTCTGGATTCGCCCATACGTGCTACATGCCCTCCCTATCTCAAACGTCTGGATTTAATGTTCCTAATTATGTCGGGTGAAGGATATAATGCATGCAGCTCTGCGTTGTGTAACTTTCTCCATTCTCCTGTAACTTCATCCCTTTTAGCCCCAAATATTTTCCTAAGAACCTTATTCTCAAAAACCCTCAATCTCTGTTCCTCTCTCAAAGTGGGAGTCCAAGTTTCACAGACATACAGTACAGCCGGTAATATAACTGTTTTATAAATTCTAGCTTTCAGATTTCTGATGATGATATAGCACAGTAAAATATAATCATATGTGAAAAAGCGTTAACACTTGTTCAAATGAACTAAGAACGTTCAAGTCTAGCTTTTCAGGTAAAGCTCCCTGTGAAGCAGATTTGAATGATTTCTAGGGAAAAATTGTTCTCAACCAGTGACCCAGCCAATTCCTTTTCCTCTTTCTGATTCGCTTCAGCATCATTCTTCCTTCACCCACTCTTTCCAGCACAGCTTCGTTTCTTATTCTGTCTGTCCACTTCATATGCTTCATTCTTCTCCATATCCACATGTCAAATGCTTATATTCGTTTTCTTCTCTTCGTCGTAATGTCCATGTTTCTGCCCCATACAATGCTACACTCCACAGAAGGCACTTCACTAGTATCTTCCTTAATTCTTTTTTCAGAGGTCCTCAGTAGATGCTCCTTTTTCTATTAAAGACTTCCCTTGCCATTTCTATTCTCCTTTTATTATTATTATTATTATTATTATTATTATTATTATTATTATTATTATTATTATTATTATTATTAGTAATAGTAGTAGTAGTAGTAGTAGTAGTAATAGTAGTAGTAGTAGTAGTGTTAAGATTCTCTTCAATATTTGAAGATTATATTTAATTCATTCCGTACACAACACTTAACTCTTGTACATCAAATGTAAAATAAGCCTGAAAACTTTTAAAATGAACTAACAAATGTACTATTTATTGTGTTAAATATTATCGTAAAGCTTAAAACGTACTACGCTTTGTGACTAGTTCCGGAGTGCTAACCACCATTCTTAAAGTCTGTCTACAGTACAGTCTGTAATTTAGCAATAAGCAGACTGAGAATGGCGGATATCATATTGAAACTAGTCAGGAATATTTACTAGTACCCTTTTACATTTTAATCTCATATGTAACTCAGTGAATAATTGAACGTTCTTAAATAATTTCGAGGGAAAAATTGTTCCGGGGCCGGGTAACGATCCCGGGACCTCTGGTTAAACGTACCAGCGCTCTACCCACTGAGCTACACAAGAATTCCACCCGACACCGTCTCAATTTTTCCACTTATATCCACACAACTCGAGTGGGCTGACAAGACGCCAGAGATCCAACTCTCTGTGACTTGAAATTGTGGTTTTCTGTTAACGTGCACTCGATGTGGATCTCTGGCGTCTTGTCAGCCCACTCGAGTTGTGTGGATATAAGCGGAAAAATTGAGACGGTGTCGGGTGGATTCCTGGGTAGCTCAGTTAGTAGAGCATTGTTATGTTGAACCTGATTTCCCGCGATCGATACCCGGCCCCAGAACAATATTTCCTTCGAAATTACTTAAGAACGTTCAATTATTCACTGAGTTACATACGAATATTAAAACGTAAAACGATACTAGTATATCTTTCTGACTAGTTTCAACGTAATATCCGCCATTCTCAGTCTGCTCATTGCCAAATTACAGACTGTAGACAGGCTTTGAGAATGGTGGTTAGCACTCCCGAACTAGTCACAAAGGTATAGTACTTTTTAAGCTTTACGATAATATTTAACATAGTAAATACTCGTAGTTACAGGTTGTTAGTTCATTTTAAATGTTTTCATGCTTGTTTTACATTTGATATACAAGAGTTAAGTGTTGTGTATGGAATAAATTAAATATAATCTTCAAATATTAAAGAGGATCATACTACTACTACTACTACTACTACTACTACTACTACTACTACTACTACTACTACTACTACTACTACTAACAATAATAATAATAATAATAATAATAATAATAATAATAATAATAATAATAATAAAAGGAGAATAGAAATGGCAAAGGAAGCTTTTAATAGAAAAAGGAGCATCTTCTGCGGACCTCTGAAAAAAGAACTAAGGAGGAGACTAGTAAAGTGCTTTGTGTGGAGTGAGGTATTGTATGGGCAGAAACATGAACATTACGACGAAGTGAAGAGAAGCCAATAGAAGCATTGGAAATGTGGAAATGGAGAAGAATGGAGAGTGTGAAGTGGACAGACAGAATAAGAGACGAACCTGTGTTGGAAAGAGTGGGTAAAGAAAAATGATGCTGAAGCTGATCAGAAAGAGGAAAAGGAATATGCTGCGTCACTGGTTGAGAAGAAACTGCTTTCTGAAGAATGTACTGGAAGGAATGGTAAACGGGAGAAGAGTTCGGACTAGAAGAAATATCAGATGATAGACGACATTAAGATATATACATGGATCATATGCGGAGACAAAGAGGAAGGCATAAAATAGGAAAGGCTGGAGAATGCTGGGTTTTGCAGTGAAAGACCTGTCCTTGGGCAGAACACTGTGGATGAATGAATGAATGAATAATAATAATAATAATAATAATAATAATAATATATTGTTGTCGCCCTGGTTGGCTCAGTTGGTATAGCGCTGGCCTTCTATGCACGAGTTGCGGGGTTCGGTCCCGGGCCAGGTTGATGGTATTTAAGTATGCTTAAATATGACAGGCTCATGTCTGTAGATTTGCTGGCATATGAAAGAACTCCTGCGGGACAAAAATTCCGGCATACCGGGGACGCTGATACAACCTCGACAGTTGCGAGCGTCTTTAAATAAAACATAACATTCATTATTATTATTATTTTTATTATTATTATCATTATTATTATTATTATTATTATTATTATTATTATTATTATTATTATTATTATTATTATTATACACAAAATTTAAAATACCGATAATGTAAATTGTAAAGAATTTTAAGAATAATCCCTCTTGACAAAATTCTGTGTACATCACTGTACAGTTGGAACAATATTTGTGAAAACTCGAAACAGACAACAAGCCCAAACAGGACTGGAACTCATGACCGATCGCAGCTTGAGATCAAGAAACTTTTTTTACCTCTTGCGTACATTATTGTCGGTAAATTAATTCATGTATGAATAATAATTTGTTGGGTCAGAGTAAAATTGCTGTTTTGAAATAATTGTTGCAATTATTATGCTTTACTTACAGGAAATTACAGGAACAAAGAAATATGGAAATAATGTATGAGCACGCACATGGATTCGCTAATTTCACGGAACTAATTGTTTGAGAAAAATATATTTCCTGAATGTATTATTACGAATGAGATTATTAAAATATGACTTTGCTTGCATATTTAAACATCTATTTTCTGTAGTTTTGCAACCAAGACATAAACATAGCAATTTCGCGACTGCGTCACAAAGAAAACAAAAGAACTCTGCATTGCATTGGCGGTTTCTAAGTAACATGACAATAACAAAACTCATTAAAAAATAACGTATCGTTTCGAAACAAATGACAGTAGCCGAGTGTGGAAAAGAGATGGCTAATAATCCCGTCTCCTTCTCTCTCTGTCTCTCTCTTTCTCTCACCGGAAGAGACGGGGGAGTATGTGATTACTGGGGGGAATCATTCCAACAATAATTGTCTAAATTCACATCACTGGATGAAATTGGCTATTCATTGAGATTTCTCTTGTACTTTTTTATATAGAATACTGGAAACAAAAACTCGCTCCGACCAGAAATAAATAAAAAAGAGTGGAGTGGTGCCCCTGATGAGTGATGGAAACAAAAGAGGCAGAGAGTCAGACGGCCGAGCGTCCTTTTGTGTGCCACTAACTGACACCCAGCTGCACAGAGCCAGTACATTCCACACAAATTATTTCACCCATAAGGGAGCTGATTTGAGCTTCAGGATGCTCCCCTAGTATTGTCTGTGGCACAGTGACGACAAAAAGGTGCTCTCCGTAATGAAAAGCAACTGCTGCAAGTACACTGCGTACTTCTTATATTTTTTCATAAAAAAAACCTCGCACTTTTAGTTTAGTGGATAGCGTACGCGGTTTCCATCCTTGCGGTTCGCAATTCAATTCCCGTCCAAGATACTATTCATTCATTCAATCAGAGTGTTTTGTCCAAGCGCAGGCTTTTCACTGCAAAACCAACATTCTCCAATGTTAAGATTGAAATATACCGTCTGTACTTATCTAGTATTATATGATTAATTATAACATAAACGTTTTCGGCACTAATGTGCCATTTTCAAATGTATGAAAGTTTGCCTGATTACATGTTCAAATAGGTGCACATGAACTGTGTGAATAAAACATATAATGTGTACCTTGGTGATCTCATGTCACATGTAAAACAATCTGTTTGTAGATAATTAATGATTAAAATTAAAAACACACACTTATTACTAACATTTAAAATATGTTGCAATTATCCATCAATTTGTGGAACACTGGGGTTATCTTGACGTGTTATATGGTCAAATGCAGTTTTTCATTTACTTGAAATGTTGTAACCTTACACTAAGATATTAACTATTAAAATATTAAAATCTTTATGTTAATTCGTTATTATTGCACCAAGGTTCGTTATTATTGCACCAACCATGAACATGTAATAATCCAACCACAGCAAGGAAAACAATAACCAGGTATCAATGTAACTTATATTACGCACCACATACGATCATGGTAAAGTGCTCCAATTGTGAAAGTGAACAAAAACAGGAACCTTGGTGCAATAATAACGAATCAACATAAAGATTTTAATATTTTAATAGTTAATATCTTAGTGTAAGTTGCAACATTTCAAGTAAATGAAAAACTGCATTTGACCACATAACACGTCAAGATAACCCCAGTGTTCCACAAATTGATGGATAATTGCAACATATTTTAAATGTTAGTAATAAGTGTGTGTCTTTAATTTTAATCATTAATTATCTACAAACAGATTGTTTTACATGTGACATGAGATCACCAAGGTACACATTATATGTTTTATTCACACAGTTCATGTGCACCTATTTGAAAATGTAATTAGGCAAACTTTAATACATTTGAAAATGGCACATTAGTGCCGAAAACGTTTATGTTATAATTAATCATATAATACTAGATAAGTACAGACGGTATATTTCAATCTTAACATTGTATTACAACTTGCTTATCGGATAAATCATACAACATGAAATTACAACATTCTCCAGTCTTTCTTATTTTCTGCCTTCCTCTTAGTCTCCTCATTTGAACCATATAACTTAACCCTAGCAATACCAAGGTATTATTAATTATATGTGGGGGAGCCACCGGCGTGGTACACTTGGTTAAGGCGCTTACCTGTCGGTCTGAAGTTGCGTTCGGGCGCGGGTTCGATCCTCGCTTGGGCTGATTACCAGATTGGGTTTTTTCCGAGGTTTTCCCCAACCATAATGTGAATGCAAGGTAATCTATGGCGAATCCTCGGCCTCATCTCGCCAAGTATCATCTCGCTATTACCAATCTCATCGACGCTAAATAACCTAGTAGTTGATACGGCGTCGTTAAATAACCAACTAAAAATAAATACATGTGGGGGGTATTTTGTGATCACTACAAAAATCTTAAAATTAATTTTGTTGTTCCGATAAGTCATTGTAATATTGTTTATATATATATATATATATATATATATATATATATATATATATATATTTATATTTATATTTCCAATCAGAATGACTTATGAATTATGTACAATAAAACAAATAATGTGTCATTGTATTTTATTGTTATTGAAAGCAAACGTTTTCACCTTGGATAATAAGACTTGGATTTACATTTACAATATCTAATTTTTCAAGACATTATCATATACATTATGTGTCACACATGGGTATATAATTATTTTTTGTTTTCCTTTTCTTATTCTTTTCTTTCTCATTCTTTTCTTGTCTCTTTTCTCTTTCTTTCCTTGTTTCTATTTTCCCATTCTTCCCTTTCCATTGTATTTTCTTGTTTCTCTTTTCTCTTTCTATCCATATTTCCCATTTCTCATTCTTTCCCTGTTTTCCTTTTCTCATTCTTTCCTTTCTCAATCTTTTCTTTTTCCTCTTTACTCATTCTTACCTTTCCATTGTCTTTTCTTGCTTCCCTTTTCTCTTTCGTTATTTATTTCCCTTTTCTCATTCTTTCCTTTCTCAATATTTTCTTGTTACTTTTTCCTCATTCTTTCCTTTTTCCTTTTTCTCTTTCTTTCACTTGCTTCCCTTTACTCATTTTCTCCTTGTTTCTCTTTTCCCATTCTTTCCTTGTTTCCTTTTTTCGTTTTTTCTTGTTTTCCTATTCTCTTTCTTTCCTTGTTTCCTTTTTTCATTCTTTTCTTTGATTCCCTTTTCTCATTCTTTCCTTTCTCAATATTTTCTTGTTTCCCCTTTCTCATTCTTTCCTTCTTTCCTTTTTCTCATTCTTTCCTTGTTTTCCTTTTCTCATTTTCTCCTTGTTTCTCTTTTCTCATTCTTTCCTTGTTTCCTTTTTCATTCTTTCCTTGTTTCCTTTTTTCATCCTTTTCTTGTTTCCCTTTTCTTATTCTTTTCTTGTTTCCCTGTTCTCATTCTTTCCTTTCTCAATCTTTTCTTGTTTCCCCTCTCTCATTCTTTCCTTCTTTCCTTTTTCTCATTCTTTCCTTGTTTTTCTTTTCTCATTTTCTCCTTGTTTCTCTTTTCTCATTCTTTCCTTGTTTCCTTTTTCATTCTTTCCTTGTTTCCTTTTTTCATTTTTTACTTGTTTTCCTATTCTCTTTCTTTCCTTGTTTCCCTTTTCTTATTCTTTTTTGTTTCCCTTTTCTCATTCTTTCCTTTCTCAATCTTTTCTTGTTTCCCCTCTCTCATTCTTTCCTTCTTTCCTTTTTCTCATTCTTTCCTTGTTTTTCTTTTCTCATTTTCTCCTTGTTTCTCTTTTCTCATTCTTTCCTTGTTTCCTTTTTCATTCTTTCCTTGTTTCCTTTTTTCATTTTTTACTTGTTTTCCTATTCTCTTTCTTTCCTTGTTTCCCTTTTCTTATTCTTTTTTGTTTCCCTTTTCTCATTCTTTCCTTTCTCAATCTTTTCTTGTTTCCCCTTTCTCATTCTTTCCTTCTTTCCTTTTTCTCATTCTTTCCTTGTTTTCCTTTTCTCATTTTCTCCTTGTTTCTCTTTTCTCATTCTTTCCTTGTTTCCTTTTTCATTCTTTTCTTGTTTCCCTATTCTCATTCTTCCCTTGTTTCTCTTTTCTCATTCTTTCCTTGTTTCCATTTCCCATTCTTTTCTTTCTCATTCTTTTCTTATTTCCCTTTTGTCATTCTTTCTTTTCTCATTCTTTCCATGTTTTCCTTTCCTCATTGTTTCCTTGTTTCCCTTTTCAAATTCTTTTCTTGTTTCCCTATTGTCATTCTTTTCTTGTTTTTCTTTTTCTCATTCTTTCCATGTTTTCCTTTCCTCATTGTTTCCTTGTTTCCCTTTTTAAATTATTTTCTTGTTTCCCTATTGTCATTCTTTTCTTGTTTCTCTTTTTCTCATTCTTTCCATATTTTCCTTTCCTCATTGTTTCCTTGTTTCCCTTTTTAAATTCTTTTCTTGTTTTCCTATTGTCATTCTTTTCTTGTTTCTCTTTTTCTCATTCTTTCCATGTTTTCCTTTTCTCATTGTTTCCCTGTCTTCCTTTTCATTAATCTTTACTGGTTTCTCGTTTGATATTCTTTATTTGTTTTTCTTTTCTCCTTTTTCGTTGTCTTCTTCTTTCTTCATAAATCTAGTGGTTTATGCAAATGAGAATTAATAATGTTCTCCAACTTTCAGTTCACTATCCCGGTATGTCGGTCCTAAGATATCTGGTGTAGGCTACCAGGGTTGTGTATGAACTTTAAAGTTGCCCAGTTCCCCGTTTCCTGTCCTCTACTAGTTGCTTGATGCGTGTACTGTAGTCATTAATACCCCTCACAATACACCGTGCATCATGATATGAAGAATTGAAACGTTAACTGTCCCTCCCGAAGAGAGAGGCGCATGAGTCCCGCCGGATGCAGTCCGTCAGCGAGTTTTATACGCCTCGACCTCCGACACCGCAACGGAAAAGTAAAATCAAGACGTCGGGGCGTCTGACGTAGCATCATTAAGGGTGTTATTAACCAGATGAGGTGGACTGGGTTAGTCTTCACAAGGGAATGGCCACAATTACAAGTAGGAACGTAGGTACTGTTATATTCCTATTGCAACACTGCATCCTGTATTGACGTTGTGATATTTGTTGCTTTTGTCGGCACAGTTACTTACCAGAAAGACTAGATTCGAATCTAGTCGTATTCTATGAGATTTTCCTGCTTCGGAATAGGTTCTCCTTGAGTACTTAGTCTCATCGTCGGTATACTATTATTATTATTATTATTATTATTATTATTATTATTATTATTATTATTATTATTATTACTACGTGGAACACCGAACGCCTCACAGAAAAAGGTGGACTAAAAACGTAACAAAATTGATATTTGGTTTTATGTCCAAAGTTCGTAAAACCAAGCGAAATTATTGTATACGATTTACTTACTTACAAATGACTTTTAAGGAACCCGCAGGTTCGTTGCCGCTTCCACACAAGCCCGCTATCGGTCTCTATCCTGAGCAAGATTAATCCAGTACCTACCATCATATTCCACCTCCCTCAAATCCATTTTAATATTGTCCTCCCATCTACTTCTCGGCCTCACCAAAGGTCTTTTCCGTCAGGTCTTCCAGCCAACACTCTATATGCATTTCTGGATTCACCCGTACGTGCTACATGCCCTGCCCACCTCAAACGTCTAGATTTAATGTTCCTAATTATATTATGTGAAGAATACAATGCGTGTAGTTCTGCATTGTGTAACTTTCTCTTTCTTCCGTAACTTCATTCCTCTTAGCCCCAGATATTTTCCTAAGAACTTTATTCTCCAACACCCTTAACCTCTGTTCCTCTCTCATATAACAGTCCCCGTAGAAAACAACCGGCAGTATAACTGTTTTATAAATTTTAACTTTCAATTTTTTGAAAGCAGACCGGATAACAAACGATTCTATACCGAATAATAACAGGCATTTTCCGTATTTATTCTGCGTTTAATTTCCTCTCGAGTGTTATTTATATTTTTGTTGCTGTTGCTCCAAAGTGTTTGAATTTTTCCACATTTTCAAAGGATAAATTTCCAAATAGTACACACTATTTCCATTTCGTACTATGTTCTGGTCACGAGACATAATCATATAGGCTAATTTGTTTTTTTTTGTTTTTTTTTTTTTTTCGGAATTTACTTGTTTACTTGTAAACCTGTCTCATTACTTGCTTCAAGTAAAATTCTCGTTTTTTCCATAATAGTTCATTATTATTATTATTATTATTATTATTATTATTATTATTATTATTATTATTAGGCCTATTATTATTATATCCGTTTCCTCCTGATCTCTTTTTTTCTTTTTGTCTTCACCTTTTTCGCGTCTTTCTCATCTTCTGTTCTTACTAATCATCTCTTTCCTTTGTCCACCACTTTGGATTAACGGTTAGCATGCCTGACCGTGAAACTATCGGGCCTGGTTCAAATCCTGGTTGGAACAAGTTACCAGGTTGAGATTTTTTCCGGTATTTTCCCTCAACCCATTAAGAGCAAATAGTGGGTAACTTTCGGCGCTGGACTCCGAACTCATTTCTCCGGAATTGTCATCTTATTACCATTCAGACGCTAGATAACCACAGCGGTTGATAAAGCGCCGTCAAATAATCCACTGAAAGTTGTATAAAATCTCTCCTTTTTCCGCACCTCTTCCTTACGTTCCCAGACTTCAATGCCACTTTGTGTTAAATTTCACACATTTAAGCATATTTCTCACAAAAACTAGGCTATATACTGTTATCGTAATTCGTCATACACAAAAAGGGAGATTAAATGTATTTTATATTTTTGAAACTTGAGGCACAGTATCTCTTAAGTTATGTGCATATAGGGTAAGGTTGCCTATATCGCACCATTTTAGAATTTATAATTTTTATTGAACACTACAGTTTTTATTTTCTGCATTCCTTTACAGAGGTACATTCCCAGAACATTTACCTGTCATGTAAAAAGTAATCCTTGAATTTGATTTAATATTTTTTAATTAAAATGACATTTTCGAAACACTTGTCAGAGGTGCCATTTAGGCAACTAATTTCCTAAATAGCACTTGCGGTTTCTTAAATCGCATCTCTTTATCTGCAGGGAACAGGATGAAGGGAAGCTTTTAATATTGAACATATTGAACAGTATTTAATATGAATAATGTAATAAATGCAAATTACAAGTCCATTGAAATTAATGAAAGAGAGTAACGCATCTTCAAATGAAATTGAGAAAATAGAGCATAAACATTTAAACTTTCTGAAAGCGTTCTTTTTTGTTACACATTTGCCATGTACTTCACCAGGTAGTTCAGACTGTAAACTGCGTCACTTTTTCTCTGCGATTATCTCGAAGCCGCCTAAGAACTGCTTCATGATATAGCTGTCTGAAATGGTTTCAAGATAGAAATATCTAAAGGCTGGGGCTAGGAGTATTATGACGAGGAAGCTGAAACAGGAGCACACCATTTTCCCGAGATAATCTAGCTTCTAAATTTTTGGAATGGGTCGTATACAGAAGGAGCACTTTTTTCTATGGCAGGTTTGAGTGACAAATAACAATCCTGGAGGAGCACCAGCTGATAATGTAGGATGCACTGTTTGATGTTTAAAGATTATCATGGGTGGAAAAAAATAATTGGTGGACTTGTACAACACACACTTGTTGTATTAACGCCCTTTTCACCGCTTGATATTGCACCCACCTGATGCATTCCTCGTTGAGTTAAAATTTTGGGGCCTTCTTTTGTAAGGCTACAGTTGCTCATGTCGCACCGGTGCGAATTAGGCACCTACAAAGTGGTGCGAATTCAGAAACTACGTCATAACTTATTATTTCCTTCATTCTAGCCTATAATCACCACATGTTCGAAAATCCTACTAAGGTAAATGTTCTTTAATATTTCTTTAAACCAATAACATCTTGAGATAATGGATTCCTTTGCATACAAATCCGTTATTTAGTTACAAAATGTTAGCTAAATATACATCCACCTGATCGATTATATTAGATACACTATCACCACGCTGTGGACACAAAGAAGTGGCAGAAATCAAGTGACATGGTGGAAGTTCATATTGTAGATTGTAACAATACAACTAGATGCCACACTACTACAGTAACTTGTTTTAAACTAGCAGTGGTGCCATTTAGGAAGCGGTGCGATTTATGCTACTCTACCCTACGATAGAACTCTGCCCTCATACATATACCATGTCAATTGGAGCTGTTGTAATACAGACCCAGTAAGAAAAAAGGAATAAACATTCGCCTGAAGGACAAATGTAAATATTATGCTGGGTAGAATATCTCAAGTGTAGAAAAAATATCATAACAGTTATACAGAACAACACGATTTGCAAAGACACCTTGCAATGATAAAGTGGATTCGGGAAATTGTCAATTTTGGAAAATGATCATTCGAACTAGCTATTATATTCGGGAAAGAGGATTCGAGAAAATGGTCGGCTCAAATTTCTCCTTCTTAGTAAGAAGTAATGAGGTAGTTTCCAGATGCTATTAATCTTGATTGTTTCACAACACGTTCAATTTGTAAGAATTCCTTTTCTCTGATGAAATGTTAATTCGATTTCATTGTTAATTTCACAATGAAGTGCTACAAGATTTTCGTAAAATATTCATGTGGCTTGAATAGTAATTAAATAAATGATTTAGTGATAATTACAATTTAATTTCATAAACATTTAAGTGGTTACTGATTGTAAAGGTCATACGATTAACCAATACAATTTTAAATAATGTTAATTAAACTTTAAACACGGAAGTTCGTGATATCGTTCATAAAATTCTTAGTAATCGTTTCAAAATTCATGTGGATTTCTCAGCAACGTGTCTAATGACTTCAAGTGCAAGAATGGTTATGTAACTCATAGTAATATAAGTATTGTATAAAACACTGCTGTGGAATAACGGTTAGAATGTCTGGTCGTGAAACGAGTGGGCCCGGGTTCAAATCTTGGTTGGGACAAGTTACTTGGTTGAGGTTTTTCCAGGATTTTCCCTCAACCCATTAAGAGAAAATGCTGGATAACTTTCGCCGCTGAACGCTGGATCATTTCGCTGGCATTATCACATTCATTTCACTCAGACTCTAGATAACAATCGCAGTTGATAAAGCGTCGTAAAATAAATCTATTTTTTTGTTTAATGTTCTGAGTGTGATTTCGATCACCTTTCGACAGGTGTGCAGCTTTACTATGCTACGAATCTTTACATAGAACTAGTGTGGGTGGTACGAAAAATAAAACGAAGAGAATACAAGAAAAACAAGGGAGGGGGTGTATTTTTATGTGACAGTCAATTTTCAAGTAACGTTCCATATTTAGTGAGAGAAGAAACGTAGTTCTACGTAGAAAAAAAGGGCTACAATAGAAACGAAAGACAAGGGAAGTAAAAAATCACCCTGTAAAAATGCGTTGACCTATTTATTTTTTATCTACTCTAATCTTCATACTCGTATACTATATTATAAATACTTTAAAGTAGTGGCACATAGGGTAGGTTGAAATTATGGGATGTTTTTTAATGTTTGTAGTTGTTTGTATCTAGCAGCTGCTTTTTTAAGGAAACACAAATAGCTACTATGAGAATTTGCGGGCGGCAAAATTATTATTTATTATTTTGCTTTTGTATTCATTTATTTATTATTTATTTACTTATTTATTTATTCAGCTATTAATTAATTTATTCATTCATTCAGTTTAATTAGTAATTCATTTGTTGATTTCTTTTATTTGTTTATTATTTATTTATTTATTTGTTTGTTTGATTATTTTTCGTTTATTAATTATATGTTTATTTGTTTATTGATTTATATTTTTGTTTACTGTGAATTACGGACTAAGGACAGCATCTTTAAGTGAAAGTGAAAGTGCTCATATGTACGAATGTTGCAAATAAATCGAAAACACGCATTATGAACACCATATCGTCAGTCTCACCCTGATGTCAGTGAAGAGAGTATCACAGTATTCAAAATGAGGCATCGAGAGCGACTGTACTACAGTCTGATCCGTTTGGATATGGATAATATTAATTTATTATTGTAAAGCTATTATGATAGTAGGAAAATTTCTTGCTGGCCTATTATGATTAAAAGAGAGAGTTTCCATATATCACAATCAATAATGCGTGATATGAAACGACAAATGAAAATCGTAGACGATTAAAATGATTACTACAAATCAACAGCGGGCACAATATGTTCTTTGGTATGCTAAATTTGAGAGTGTTAAAAAGAGTTCAAAGAAAATTTCGACGTGAGTATGGTGTGCGTAATGTACCCAAATACTATTCCATAATGTTGTGGTATAGAACATTTGTAGAAACAGGTTTTGTGTTAAAAAAACATGCACGAGGTCGCAGACGAAAGCCAGTACGAGAAGCAGCTATCCATTGGCTTGGTCCCCAAACTCCCCAGATCTAACCCTTCCTGACTTCTTCGTGTGGGGTTTTGTTGAAGACATTGTCTATTCACAGAAACCCAGAAACATAGATGACCGAGAGTAAAAATTACTCAAGCTTTTGAACAAATCACCCCGCTTATGTTACAACTGACGTGGGCTGAATTGCATCACCGTAATGAGTTGTGTAGGGTGCGCAATGGGGGTCATGTTGAGCTCTGAGGAATCTTCCAGCTTTCAGTGTTGTATGCACAAAGTTTAACAAATCAAGTTCAGTAATAAATATTTTACGGTGTTCTTATTTATCCATACCTGAAGGATCACCCTGTAGATTCTTCTTAAGTGTCAAAGTAAGGAAATTTTGGAGTCTTTTTATTGTGAGGATTTTCATAAAAATTAATTTGCGTATTTCAACTTAAGATTCTATCCATACAATTCCTATATTTTTTTTACTGTGTCACTGTATGGGATAGCATTATCACTGTGGGCTAGTTTAATATCTATAGTGTTGGGTATATGCTAACAAGTAGAGTGGAGTTTTCTTATGGCACAAATTTCAAGTACACTAGAAAATGTTGTATACATGAGAATTCTCACTTTAAGATAAATCTCAATATGTTCAAAGCAGTTTTAAATTCATCATTGAATCTTCCCTACTACACAAAGAAAGAAGATACTTTGAGGGCCGGGGTTGTGCGTAGAGACTTATGAAACCCGTGGTGACATACGAGGGACGAATACAAAGTCTCGGTACAGTTTATTATTCCGACCATCTCCAAACTCTACACCAAAAAATTATAGTGACGTAGGGATGGGGCTATGTTTCAAGCTGATAATCACAAAGTGTCTTTTATGTACGTGCCTTCTGTCATTAAACACAACATAGTCTACAGAATTCACTCGTCTCATACGTAACACAACTGAAAAAAAAAATGAAAAAAAGAAAAGTCACGAAAGTCGTATTGTCGTGCAAGATGTAGTGTCAAAAACATCAAACATTAAGACATCGTATTTTTTCGACAAAATTTTATTGAAAGGGAGGTACAACTTTTGCTAATATAATTTCACTAAAATTCAATATTTTTCCCTCAAAATCTATAGGTGCTTTGGAAATAAAAAGTGGCTTGCTTAACATCTGCACCTACGTCACTAAGCAATTTTTATGGTTTTGGAACGTAGTACTCCCTCTGTTCCAAAATGTGGTATAGAAAGATGTCATTAACTCGATTCCAAAATGTGGTATACATTTGTTAAAGTTCTCAGTAATATAATGTAACTTTAATCCATCTTCTAGACACTTACTTCTTTTATAAATTAATATAAGAAAACATAAAAATTAGGTACATTTCATTCTGTGTGATGTCAAATTAATAACAGAAAAAACAAACATTGTTTTGAGAAAGGAAAATTAACATGAAAACTGCAATAAATTATAACCCGTTTTTATACAGCTGTTGAGCCTTAGATGTTCTATTCAAAATTGGCTGGGTTGGTGTTACATTTTCTGCAACAGGAATACCATTTGATTTCTGTTCATAATGAACTATTTAAATATTATGGTTTGATATACTACAGAAAGTTATGTTATTCTATGATATTTACATTTCACGTGATTTGTATATTCTAAGACAGCCATTTTCAACCGGTGTGCCGCGAATGATCCGATGGTGTGCCTCGATAAAATGAAAATAGTAAAGGTTGTCGTAGCAAAAATTGAGAAAATAAATGTGAAAAGAGTAGTAAAAAATGAGTCCATAAAGGTCAACATTCAATAAACACATTCCCTCCTAAAACCTTCAAAATTACCCTGGTTGGAAACCAACCATGCACTGATTTAGATTATACTGAGTGTTCACTTCAAAGTGTGTCATGACATCACCGTCGAAGTTAATGTCAACAAATACGTAAGTAATCGTCTTAACCCTCTCCCCATATCCCGACAGTACGTATTTCCAAACAGTTCACATTCCTGCCACTACCGGCGTTACCGTACGTATCGGTACGTACTCTTCAGAATAAACGCCGTACTTGTTAGGCAACTTCTCTGCCCTTTAGGTTATACACCTCTGCGGAAGTGTAGGAAGATTGAATTCTCTAGGCTCATCGGCTAGCCACATGACGGCATACAGCGAGCCATGACACATTTTTGAACTGAACACCCAGTATGAATGTGCCCCGGGATTTTAAATTACAACTTTAGTGTGCCACACGTTGAAAAGGTTGAAAAACTCTATTCTAAGACTTCGCCCAAAGAAAACTTGTCGCAGTATAATGAATGTGAAGAAATATCACGGTTTTTGATTCAATCAAATGGGTTCCTTATATTGAGGCAATCTCCAAGTTTGTTAACATTTTCGCTTCATGTATTACTTCATCATTTTTCGTGTTCGTGCTATTAATCTCAATGTCTAGATATTTAAATTTCATTACTTGTTCTATTATTTTACCATCTATTTATAATTTATATTTCAGTGAAATTAGTAAAATTAGAAATTAGAGTGAATGTAATTTTATGGAAAGATAACACTGAACAACAAGAATTTTGCTCCGACTTAAAACTCTGTGTCCCTTATGGTGTGATGTACGCTGAATCCGAAAATGCATCTCTTTTCTTCCTATCACGTAAGGTTTTTAAGATATGCTATGATTTCACTTTTCTGTAAGATCTCTCCCAGGAAACATCTGGCGCAGGTTGGGAGTTGTAAACCAAAACAAAAGCTAATGCATTTTGTGAGTTTATAACTTAGTTTCGGTTTCTTATGGTTGTTGGCATGTTCTCTTGTACTTCTAATAAATAAACAGGTATTGGTTCCTTCTATTCAGTAAATTTCAGAACAGTTCAAAGTGAGATCTACTCAATGAACAAACAAGAGTGTGGTTTTTAGTATTTAAAATAAAAGTTTACCTCTTGAGTTAAGACAAATTAAAAGTGGACATTTTCATCGCTCCACAAATTCACAAGGTTATGGCTTGAGGAAAAACTTTCCGTTAGGCTACAGAAAAAAATGACATGGAGCGGAAAGCGACGAGCATGGGAAAAGATTTCAAGAATATATCTGAAATGGAAAGGCGATATAAAGGATCATCATCATCCAGAATGCTTGCAGACTATTGTTGTTCCTTGTAAAAGACAGTCCCGGATCTAGTTATAAACAGAAGTCATCCGGAAAAATCTTTTAAATGTAAGTTCAAATTCCGAGATTTTTCTCATACGGATGAAATATTTTTATTTTTGTTGTGTTTTACGATATGTAAGTTCATTTTTGTATCCAGTACACATTTTTGAAGTATTATGAGGCATTTTGAGTCCCTAGTGTTGTAATTTTACCAGTAGCTGTGAAATATTAAAAAACAAGAAGTTTATTTTTTTCAACAGTAATCTCACTAGATGTTTTGATTTATCTAGAGAAAATCAAAACACGAGTGGGATTTAATTGACTATTACACGATTACAAGAAAGTATATAAAGATTAGAAGTAACGAAGTACTCCAATACAATAAAATATTAATTGGCTTACGAAAATACAACTGTCTTCAACTGTATTATTGTACCATCTCAACATTACGCTAGATGGCAGTAGTGTTTTATGATTATGTTTTCTTGTTATCAGTTCTGCCAACTATGGAATCTTCATTGAACTCTGTGGATGGTTACTAGCAACGAGTTAAATACTAGTATCTAACTCGTTGGTTACTAGTCAAGAAGGCTTTGTTGATTCAATTTCATTTTTATTAAAACATTTGCATTCCACTTCAATCATCCGGATCCCAGTAATAAACGTCACTTGACAGATGATTTTCAACAAATCTTAGTATCAGACAATCTCTGATACATGACTATCCATAATAATATATAGCAGAAGCTATAACAAACATAACCTAAATAATATAAACAAGTGTTAGAAAAGTTTTAATTAGGGATGATGAAATAAACAAGAAACGTTTTAATTAACGATGATGAAATAAAAAATAAACATGAATAATTTTAAAAGAAACAATTATTGAAAGTACAATTTTCAAATTCGAATGTTTTAGTGCTTGGGGGTTCAGTTGATGTTATATTGGACGTGTGCATAAAAAAAGTGAACTCGTTGATGTACATGGTGTATCCCTCAACTTATGCAGGATTTCCGAATGGTGCTCTTCATATATGACCAGTGATCTTTATTAATTCTTGTTCTTGAATGCCAATGCGAGTCATATTTGAAAGTGCTGTGCATCGACTGGAGTGGTTTGTAATTTTCTGTTTTGAAATGTTGGCAAACAATGAAACAAATGATGAAAGAGTAATGGAACGGAGAAAAATTCTCTCCGGCACCGGGATTTGAACCCGGGTTTTCAGCTCTACGTGCTGTTGCTGTATCCACAAAGCCACACCGGATACCCATCTCGGTATCGGACAGAATCGTCTCAGTTTAAGTTCCAACTCTTGGGTTCCCTCTAGTGGCCGCCCTCTGCACTACGTCATAGATGTCTATGAACGTAGGACTGAAGTCCACACACATGTGCTGAGGTGCACTCGTTATGAGTGACTAGTTGGCCGGGATCCGACGGTTCCAAGAGTTGGAACTTAAACTGAGACGATTCTGTCCGACACCGAGATCTGTATCCGGTGTGGCTTAGTGGATAAAGCATCAGCACGTAGAGCTGAAAACCCGGGTTCAAATCCCGGTGCCGGAGAGAAATGTTCTCCGTTCCATTACTCTTTCATCGTATGATGACGCAGAATATCTGCATGGAAATATCATATGTACTTCGGTACATTAAAATAATACAAAAGAAACAAATGCTAGGGTAGTGATAAAAATAAACAAATGCTAGGGACGCGATAAAATTAAACAAATGCTAGGGACGCGATAAAATTGTGCGATAAGCAGCCATGATTGGTTGAAAGACGTCCTTTCGTACCGTTTTATTGGTCAAAAGTAGTGTGACGTAGTAAAAGTGTAATAGTCATTTTAAAAAAAATCAATTAATTTTCCCCATAAAATGGTACGTGATGGGGCAATATGGATTTTAAATTCAAATATAGGGCACACATATTAGTAATATTCACCTATTTTTAGCGATCGGTTTGGAAGTAAATCCCGAAAAGACAAAGTATATGATTATGTCTCGTGACCAGAATATTGTACGAAATGGAAATATAAAAATGGGAGATTTATCCTTCGAAGAGGTGGAAAAATTCAAATATCTTGGAGCAACAGTAACAAATATAAATGACACTAGGGAGGAAATTAAACGCAGAATAAATATGGGAAATGCGTGTTATTATTCGGTTGAGAAGCTCTTATCATCCAGTCTGCTGTCCAAAAATATGAAAGTTAGAATTTATAAAACAGTTATATGAATCCTCTAGATTCAAAACCCCCTAAAGACCATTTTGTTCATAATTTAGTTATGCCCACATATTGCTTGCTAAGAATGAATTCTAATGATTTATATAGTTTGAATTCGAAAAGTAACAAAATTTAAAGAAAAAGGTTCGTTAAAAGTCACTGTTAGGTTGAAAATTCTCTCTATTTGGAACCAATTACTGTCAAAATTCTTTAGTTTGTGAAAGTGGATATAGGGGATTTTGAATCTATAGGATTCATATTACCGGTTCTTCTGTATGGTTGTGAAACTTGGACTCTCACTCTGAGAGAGGAACATAGGTTAAGGGTGTTTGAGAATAAGGTGCTTAGTAAAATATTTTGGGCTAAGCAGGATGAAGTTACAGGAGAATGCAGAAAGTTGCACAACACAGAACTGCACGCATTATATTCTTCACCTGACATAATTAGGAACTTAAAATCCAGAAGTTTGAGATGGGCAGGGCATGTAGCACGTATGGGCGAATCCAGAAATGCATATAGATTATTAGTTGGGAGACCGGAGGGAAAAAGACCTTTAGGGAGGCCGAGACGTAGATGGGAAGATAATATTAAAATGGATTTGAGGGAGGTGGGGTATGATGATAGAGACTGGATTAATCTTGCACAGGATAGGGATCGATGGCGGGCTTATGTGAGGGCGGCAATGAACCTTCGGGTTCCTTAAAAGCCATTTGTAAGTAAGTAAGTAAGTATTCACCTATTTTTATTTCGAAGCAAGACAAAAGGTAAAAATTTGTTGTTCAGTGTTATCAGTTCAATAGTGAAATTAATGGAGAGCATATTATACCAATTTCCTCACAGTGAGATAGTGAATTGCATAAGGGACGAATACTGTCTTCCAAAATACGAGAATTTTGCATGCACAGGAAGCGTCTTATTTATACTTATAAAATCGTCTATTTCTCAAATAAAACTGGATGTTATGGAAACAAGCGTTAGATTTGTGGGACAGACCTGGTCCTAACTGGAATATATTTATCTAACAAGTGGATTAGCATGTCTAGGATCCGGCTGTCACACTTACTGCGCATGTTTATGATTTTAAAAAGACTTTGAGAACTCCCAGAGCCATTGCTTTAGTAGCTGAAATGAGCATTAACGTCAAACATAATTTCCATATGCATGGAGACATTCAGAATTAAGAGATGCAAACACGTCGTCTCATTTCCTTGACACGCAGCGCTGTGTTTTCGCATGCTGGCGAGATTTGTGGATGTGGCCTTATGTGTAAATACTGCCGTTCCTCCAAACAAGTTCCCTGAAGGGCGACGCTAACAAGATTGTGACATGTGAAAATACACAGCAACTGTCCCACTTTAACTGTAAGGTCACCGTTTGAACCCCAGCGGGGGTGGAATTGTTATATTCCTTCACATTAACCAACTGTCATGAATGAATTGTGAAATGAAGCATTTTTAGCAGTGTTCATCATAAGCGCACATCTTACCATTTTTACTATTCGAAAGCGCACATTGAAATCAATCCGGAGCTCACATTTGCCTTCCAGCTTCATCAGATTTAGGACCACAAAGATGTTACCACTTGCATGGATAGGTTACAGTTATTATATTTTTAGATATTTATTTCCGGTGTAATTCCTCAAGGATGCAGTTCCTTTCATTTTCGTCAGTAAACACCTTCAAACTGGACGCCACCGTTCTCGATATAGGGTAAAGATTGGTAATATTGTAATAGTTCTTTTTGAGAATTTCTTACAATTTTACTGAGCGAGAGGAAGATGGGTTTTTTTGCGTCTACCTATTAAGAGGATGTTCGTGAACAAGTTTCTGCACAAAGCCCATCCTTCTCTCTTTCAGTAAAATTGCAATAAATTCTAAAAAAGAACTATTACAATATTACTCGTATTACAATATTACCAACCTTTACCATACACATCAGAGGTCTGCATCGGACGTTTTCGCTCGAGCGCCAAGTAGTTCATAGCATAATGCGATAGGTAGCGCACATGTATGATGGGTAAAATTGTCGCGAGCGATAAATCCTCGAACGGTATAAGCCGAGCGTTAGACATTCGTTCTTGTTACAGTGATGAACTATGTAGTAACATCATAGATGTTTATCATTTCAAAACTTTGCAGTGTTTAACTAACCTCTCCATAGTACAACTACAAAACTTGCTTTAAAATGTAATATAAATGTTGTAGGTAAATGTTTTTTTTCCCCCACACAGGAGTGATTTTGTTCTTGCCAAATCTGATAGATGTTATTGGATGTAAATGTAATTATTATAAACGGAGAACACAATCACGATAATGCAAGAACTGTATCAAGTTTATTAGTAATAATAATAATAATAATAATAATAATAATAATAATAATAATAATAATAATAATTAATGTATCAATCTTTGCGTCTGTAACAGTTGTGCAGCATGATTATTCGTTTTATTATATTTTCTGTGACGTTATCTCTGTACTAATATTGATATTAATCTACTGCTATATGAATAATATTTTGTAAAACGTTTCTAAATTGTCGCAATATATAGGCGGAACACTACGTATGGACCTATCATATTATATATGTGGTAAATAAAATATTGAATAGGCCTAATTATTAATTAGCAATAATAACTGTATATAGACGTTTTTCATACTATTTTATTTATAGCTTCATGTTCCAGTTTTGGTACGTTCCATTGACTGTTCCATTAAAAGTTTGTCATATACGCAGGAAATATAGCCTTATTTTTACCGTGTGAGTAAAACATACTGTCCGTTACTCAGGAGAAGACGAACGGAAAGAATGTGACCTTCTTGACTATCGCTGTTGATTATTAATAAACATCGCTCAGATAAGCATCCCAGTAGCCAGGTTATTACTCGTGCAGGAAACATGAGTAACAATGCGTATGGAAATTAAAGCTAAGTTGAACAGAAGGAGACCTAATATTTCCGCTTACTGCAGTACAAATATTGCACATGTTGTTGCATGTTATCTGTTCACATCCCTTCCTCCTCAGTCCGCGTTCGTCTTCTCCTGAGTCACCGACAGTATGTGTATCTTATCTGTCGCCTTCCATACAAGATAAGACATGTCGGTGAGATGACCTTGTACTTTGCTTCTATTTATTACGAGCGTATCACGACCGATCGTATCTCACTATAATGAAGATAATAACATATTTAGAGTATTATTTTCATTATAAAATTTAAATTTTAACATTGACTAATTTAATCATTGTATATCAATTGTAAAGTAGTCATCAACGTCAAACAACATTCATTCAAATGCCAACGGCCTCTCTAAGTGAAATAATTACAAAACACACGAACATTAACTACGCATACTATCTTGTAACTTACGACAACTTTCAGCCATGATTACTTTAAATATTTTGTTATCATCATTGTAAATTTTAAAATTAACATCATTGACAAATTTTAAACATTGTATATTAATTGTAACATGAGCTGTATGTATAAAATAAAACATTCGTCCAGTCTAAGTTCAAATTCAAAGATTATCTCAATATTCATCCTGTATCATGTTATATCTACATAAAGCTCATGAATTTCATGTATCACATATATTGTTCTCTATTTTCCTTGTTATTTGCATAATATACTATTATAGGTCCAGATAATATGTTTTGTTATATCTGAAGATGCCCTAAACGGCGAAAACGTTCATATATTGTTATTAAATAGCAAATAAACATTTGCAAGTTTATATGCCTTAAGATTGAAATTCATTAAATACTTATTAATAATTTCATGAAAATGTTCGGCATGGCGAGATACCCTTCGCCGGTAATGGTAATTTTATAAAAAAGAATGGATCCACAATGCCCAGTTTAGAGATACCAAACCAGACGTTTGCTTTTGGTGAAACACGTACACTTTTCTGGAGTTCATGCGTATGTTCTGTGGCCCATAACTGAAACCTGCAACCTGCACAAACCTGCAATGACAACAAAGCAAAAAACATTTATCAGTTATGTCGCATTATATTATACCACGTCTCTATATAAAACATTTAGTCCACACCTATGGAGTAACGGTTAGCGCATCTGATCGCGAACCAGGTGGCCCGGGATCGAATCCCGGTTTGAAACCAAACGAAGCCATGTTTAAAGTGAAATTGTCTACTTGCCAAAATTTGTATAAGCACTTCTTTTGACATTATCAACATGGTGAAAGAAAAAAAATAACTTTTTATCTGCCCTTATCAGAACGTTTGCTTGTTAGAGATGATCATGTTTTAGATCTCTATCATTATATTTTAATCTTGTTTTCTTCCAAAACAACACCAATCCTTGTCTAGAAATTTATGTTATTGTGCATATCACTTGAATACTCGCTTAGTCCGTAGACCTGTGGATAAAGAAATATTAGTCCAGTCCTCTAAAAAAATGTACTTAATGCGTTTTGGGATCATTCTCTTCAAATTGTATGCTCTTTTCGGAGCACAGCTAAACAAAATTTCTTATAACCATGTGGTTCTTTCCCCTCAAATTCCCATCAGTCCTACAAAGAAATCTTGTTTCCTTCACTTTTCTTCTGCTACTCCACTGCCAATCTTCGCCCTTTTCCTCATTCTCATTTCAATGTTTAGCCACTTCTTTCTTTTTGTCCTTCTCTATCCTTCCCTAGTATCCTCTTTCAGTCCTCCTCTTCATACTCATTATTATAACGTCACTATCATAAATCTAAAGGGATAATTCCAGTTGAATTCGTTCCGTCTCAAATTAACCTATACAATTTGAGTAACTCTTCATTGGATGTTCCAGCTGTCGCTTGTATTTTGGATTCTAGTTAATTTCCAGCTGTGTAAGTCTCTTTTTCTAATATTGTGTCAAGTAAATCACTAAAAGATTACAACTTCCTTTGATTCATTCAACAATATGAATTCCTTCTTCCAAAATCCTGCATAAAGTTACATTACATTTGAATAAAACAGGATTAAGTTGGGGGAAACGTCAAAAGCCGGATCTCTGACAGATTGCTCCCCCTTTTCGGAAGTAAAAATTATGTTTTGTTTCCTCTACGGTCCGACACCACGTATGTACGCCACATACAGATTAAAAAACAAATGAATACAGCAACCAAATGATTTACACAGATGAGAAATAGAAGGGGAGAAGGTATGGCTAGAGATAAAGGGTGACAGATGGGATTCACGAGAAAACAAGAAAAGGATGAAACAAGAGGACAAGAAATGAATAGAAAATAGCACTCCGCACCCATATCTAGGAGAGGAATTACATTCAGAATCTTAATTGCTATTTTATTTGAGTTCTACAAGGGTTTGGCGCCGATTGTATTTATATTAACCAGCGTCGCATTTATATTCACCGTAGAAACAACGATATTTCCACAAGTAATTTTAAAGCGATTGTTTACAGGCTCGGCGTGAGGAAGATTTCGCTTAGAGACAACAGGATATCGTGGTTTCTGCCTTCACTGCCCGGGGTATAAACAACAGAGAAATGAGAGTCTTTTTAAAAATCGGTACCGTTCACGGTTAGCACATTGTGGTTCGCAAAAGACGCGAACGAACGTGCTGTACTTTCAATAATCTGAAATACAGTGTGTTTCAAAAATACGGGGCATAATTTCAGGTATGTATTTCCCACATGTTGACAATCAAAATAGTTCATCACAACATATGTCCGGAAATGCTTCATTTCCGAGTTATGGTCTTCACAACATTGAAATTCACCGGAACGTTTTTCTTTCCGTAGGTCGTTGTCATTACAGAAGATGTTCAAAATGTCCACCTCCTGCTTGAATACAGACCTCACATCGATGTCTCATTGACCTGCGAACACGATCCCAAACTCCAGGGGTATTGCGTATGTCCTCAGAACATGCCACAATTCGATTCCGAAGGGATTCCAAATCAGGCACCGGAGACGAATAAACCAATGATTTTAAATGGCCCCACAAGTAGAAATCGAGAGGGTTCAAATCAGGTGAGCGTGAAGGCCAAGCAATTGGGCCACCTCTACCTATCCATCGAACAGGAAACCTTCGATCCAAGTGCTGAATGTAACCTTCGTCTCGGAATGAACTGTCAGAGTGCCCTCTTAATGTCTCCTTTGACGGCAACGACCTACGGAAAGAAAAACGTTCCGGTGAATTTCAATGTTGTGAAGGCCATAACTCGGAAATAAAGCATTTCCGGACACATGTTGTAATGAACTATTTCGATTGTCTACATGTGGGAAATACATACCTGAAATTATGCCCCATATTTTTGAAACACCCTGTATTGTTAAATATTTTCTATAGTAATGTCACAAGAGGTCTGAGATTTGCCGGCTCGTGGAATTTATGTTGGAAATCTCAGACCTTATGTGACAGTTATTAGGACTATTTCGTGAATAAAATAAAAATGTAAATAATATAACTACCCCTAAAATTCGCTCAAAAAATGTTAATAATTGTATATTTATGAAAACTTAACCTATTGAGACATTATGAAATCGAAAGAGATGAATAATGATTACTACAATAAAGAAATTGAATATTATTCAGTAATGCCAATTGAGAAAAGCGAAATACAGGTTTAAAAATGTTAATTACATATATTATAACAGAAATACATTTTCATTATCTGCTGAAAACATTATTTAATTTAAACATTTTATAGTATAATTAGAAATAACCTGATTAATAGATTAATTAAATTAACGGCTGTTATGAAGGAGTGCCATTTTCTTTAGATACAACGGACATGAAATTATAAGATGAAGATGTAGATGTGGAAGTAGAATTTTGCACTTTATTTAGTACAATGGATTCATGCTCATCGATTTACGTGGCAACAGTTGGCGACATTGCTTAAACAAAAGAACGGCCATGCGATAAATTGATAGTGATAAATCGAGCTGCAGATATTATAGCGATGTATGACTGTGATTGGTTGGAATTCAAAATTTCCTTACATTTCATTAGCCGAAAATGGAATGACGTCATATAAACGAAATAGCAAAATATCTATAGCACAGACGAACAGACGAAGGTTTTTTACCCGGCCCCGGAACAATTTTTCCCTTGAAATTATTCAAATCTGCTTTACAGGAAGCTTCACCTGAAAGATAAGATTTGCATCCAAGGTTTTTAGTTATAAATCTTAAATAATTCGAACTTTTCCTATACACGCAATATTAAAATATCATCAATAATTATATTTTTTATAATTCGAAGTGAGATATAGGCTAACGGAATTCAGTTCCAAAATTACGAAAATTAGCTTGCAATATAGCCCAAACCGACTGCTGCCCTGTCTTCAGATGTAGAAGAATTGGAACGTCACCAGAAATCATTGCCTACAATCGCCCAGGGCTTAGACTACATCCAGGAATTAAGATGTTATGTTGGAGGACAACAAAATGTGTGTGAAACGATTTTTCAGTTGCTCAAAAAACTCGAAGAATTTTGCATAAATCAAATATTAAAATGCTGAAAAGAACTTTAAATGTCCTGAATGTTAAAAAAGTTATACAAAATCTTGAATAAATAGGTTTGTTCTTACTGTATTGTATTGATTTTTATACAAGAAGCTTCGGGCATTATTTCCATAGAGACTTCATAAATTAAGTTCGTTGGTTCGGACCATTTCTCTCGCGAAATTGGTATTTTAATCAAAATGTCTCTGGCATAGACAGCAAGAAAATAATTGAAACTTGTCTAATTCGAAATCTTGGATAATTCGATTTTTTTAATGGTTTCCTCAACTTCTAAATAACCAAGTTCGACTGCATCACAGAATTTTGACTGTTAAGACCGTGTTGGCCTCATTTCATATAAATTATAGAATACAGTGTGCAAAGGATATGTTTCATTATTTTAACTGATGATTATTCATGCCATAAAGTCCACACCTGTGGAATAACGGTTAGCGCGTCTGGCCGCGAAACTAGGTGGCCCGGGTTCGATTCCCAGTCGGGGCAAGTTACCTGCTTGAGGTTTTTTTCCGGGGCTTTACCTCAACCTAATATGAGCAAATTCTGGGTAACATTCGGTGCTGGACCCCGGATTCATTTCACCGTCATTATCACCTTCACCTCATTCAGACGCTAAATAACCTAAGATATTGATAAAGCTTCGTAAAATAACCTACTAAAAATTCATGTCATAAGGAAGAAAAAAAGGGCCTCACAATTTTTTTCTAATTGTAATATTTTAATGATTTATTAAAATTTACAATATTAGACGTTTGACAACGTTGTTGGATGGGGAGAAGGGTGTTTACAAGTACACAGTACAGCACAGGCTGGTATAGACATACCAGTACAAAACAGATGCTCTGTTCTAACGCAGGCGCGGACCAGGCCAACTGTCGTTTACATAAAACGAGCAGAAAATACAAACTTTCAATTTCATTAATAGAAAATTATGGTAAATTACCATTTTATTTAACAATATTGCTCCATTTTTTATTGTACGTATAAAAAATACAAAATAATGGTTTACTACACAAAATCACACGAACGTTTTTCTAATACAAAATTTTAATCTCTCTCGGTTCCGTAAAGCAGTATCAATTTAAAAGAAATTTCTGGTTGTGTGATTTTCGAAACGGGGTAAGAGACTCCCAGTTTATAATAATCGTTGACAAACTGCTACAAAAGTTCGCCGATTAGGTAACCTTCTTTGCGTAAAACGTTGATGGTACAACCTTCTTGCCGCACTTGAATTACGACGACTTTCTCCATAAATTAATAATATCGTGATATTCCTGAGCTGTGAATAACTTTGTAAGTTGTTTATCGAATCCCTGCACAGTGGGACGGATTGCGATTCTAGCCGGAACTAAATCTAATATTGATAAATTCCTTTCGAATCTTGAAAATAGCAAAATGAAGGTAAATTATTATGACATTTGATGAAATATTTGTATGGGAATTATTATTTTAGTATAGAATGCCTATTTATTAAAAAAGAATCGTACAGTAATAGAAATTGCATATAACTAATGCAAATAGAAAATTAAAGTAAACAGAAATTATTTTCCAGACTACTATGAAGAGAAAAGTAATATATGTAGGAAATTTTATGACTCATGTTTAGAAATCTGAAGCGTCTGTTGTATATCAGAGTGTCGGATCCGCTAGCGCTACTGTCGTCCTCATGTTGGGGTTGCAGTTGAGCAGTGCTGGTGTTGGAACTCGCAGCTGGTTCTTGCAGCAGTTTAATTACCTCAACTTACAGTTTTAATTTTCTTGTATTTGGATGTCGATTGATCTGGGATATGATGGGATCAGAAGATACTAACAACATGTGTAGGACATCTAAGTTTCTCTCACGAGGACACTTCGTAGCGTGGTTTAACCTGTACTTTTTTAAATGTTTGTGTCTTGACTCTTGAGCATTTTCAGATAACATCCCAATAGGAAGTATGGCAGTTTCTGCAATTTTTCCTACATGTATAAGTATTTTATGCACGCTGGATGGCATGTAGTACCATGGATATATCTATTGTACATATAAATGGGCTGTATCATTAGTGTACTTCTCAAACGCCTCAATATACTGTATATTGAATATCCACATGAAATGGTGCATAAAATTACAGAAAATCTGTGAATGAGATCTTACTAATGCCCATAATATTGGCTGTAATTTGTGGGTTTTCAAAAAAACCAACGTGCAATATTGCCATCATTTGATGTCCCAGGGCCACCAGATTTCGGTTTGTCAATTAGAAGACCTAATTGAGAGCGAAATCTAGAAATAATCCCCTGTTTTCTAGCTTCATTGTTGTTGCCTCTGACCTGCCAAGAATAATGTTTTTTAGAAAATAATCCTTTTTACGGTGACACTGCATCCAACGTCTGTTAAAATTACTTCGAATATTTTTCAAAATATTATGAATGCACTTCTCACCATTAGAATCGCATGTTTCAATACATAATTTGTTCAAAACATATCTATATAGTTCATCCAAGTCGCCACATTTATTGGCAAGTATTGGAAATAGATCACGGCGCGAAATCACCGGTAGCGGTTCCGAGTCTGAAAAAAAATTAACCACATGCAAAGCGATCAGTAGGAGCAAATGAAACTAGGTTAATCTTAAAGTGCACACTTAAACCTACATTCTGACATAAAAATAAATGTGACTTTGTGTGACTCTCCTATTATAAGTCAACGTTTACTTTCAGAAATAGTTTAAAAAAATCGCATTTGCCGCCGTTAAGTTAACATGCCGTTTCTAAAAATTCAAAGTTATTATGAACATAAAATTTATATAATAATTATCTACCAACCTTGTTCTTCATTTTCCATTTCAGAATCACAAAATATTTCACTCCCAGATCACAGAAAACAAGCTTGCTTCTTACACTATTTCAGCGTGGCTGAGCAATAAAACTGGTTACGGAGGGGAATCCTCGTCAACATCATTGTGTGACGTCCGAATGTTTAGTGTCAAAGCTTCTTTCTCATAGATAAGCATTCTGTGATTCATTAGCAATAACTTGAGATAGGACACGCATAAAAATGAGAACATGTGAAAATTGATTTTGTTCCGGCTAGAATCGCAATCCGTCCCACTGTGCCCTGTACTGAACTGCCAATTGTCTGGACATATGAAAATAACAAAATAGTAGAAATTGGAAAATTAGTAGGTTACTGATGCCCTTTAAAAAATATTGCCAGAACAAAAATAAGTTACATATTAAGAAAATAACAACTGTGTCGTCCGCATACGAAAAGATCTCGCCTTTGTAATTTGTGTTTTGTAATTTTGTTGTGGCTGTGATGTGTTCTTTGTAACGTGTTTGAAATGATCTGCCTGTCTGTCCTATGTAGAAGTTGTTGCAGGTATTACATTTGAGTTTGTATACGCGTGTGTGGAACACACAAACAACACAAACAAACAAATACAACCACCTCCACATATGCAGAACACATCACAAATCCAAACCACACCCACAGAGACATCAACACAGACACGGAAATATTGCACATCCAACCAAAAAGCCAGAAACTAAACACACTATAGCAATATGAAATATACAGACACGAAAACACACCCCAACGAAATTCTCAACACACAACTCAATTTCAGAACACACACACTCTTTGACTCTACATTGTACCACACGAACACACCCTCACAGGAAACAAAACAAGAGGTGCCAAGACCAATAACGACCAGTTCTGAGGATGACCCATAAATAGATCGAAACATGTAAACAAGGTACGTTAGAATTTAACACAAGAAAGTCTTATCAAACATATTCCGAAGTGATACAGTGTTAAAAGTTGTGTAATCAAGATGTATATTTTGTTTAGTTTTAAAAAGTCTGAAATATCCATGGGGGAATTCCCACGAATTGTCCCTTGAATTCATCACTGAGGTGGAGAATGCTGGTGACATGAAAGAAGGAAGCGGTAGTAATCCAAGAAAATATCCTCTGCAACGAGTACTCTGTCCATCAGAAATTCCATCACGAGCAGACTGAGAATAGAACCCGGGCTGCTTGGATGGAATACCGGCGTGCAACACTTGAGGCACAGACGAGTCAAAAACGAGGTTTAAACTACTCAAAATATGGCCTTAGTATAAACCACGCCTGAGGTATGAGAAATCCTTGGCATTGAGGTCAATGCGCTTAAATTCGCTTCTTCTTGTGACCCAACTTTCTGCAAGGAAACGCATAAAGTACAGACTATGATAACGCTCGAGATCTTGGCACAAAAATAAAGCCATAGTGAGACTGTGAGACCATTGAAGCTATCAACCAAGTAGTGTTCACCATCAGTCATTAAAAAAAAAAAAGAAGAATCAGGACGGATGGACGGGTGAATGAATGAATAGGAACATCAACAGCTGCACGAATTATATGACGCAATAGCATCCAGTTCCCTTGTATTATACCCAACCTTAATGACGAACTGTCAGTCAGAGCGGCCTAATATCCAGAGGCAAGGGGCACCCACATGTAAAGCACCCTAATACCTCCGCCAGGCTTTTGTTTGCGATTCTAAAAACAAGGAGAGACCTTCATGCCAATAACAATAAGATCTTTTCATTTTATCACTTTTTGTAGGTCTCTATGACAACGATTGAAACTTTCAATAGTGGCGTATAAAAAAACAAAGCTCTGCTGTGGAATATATTATAGTTTGTGTAGGCAGAAAAAAACGATAATACGCTTTCTGACTTGGGATTAATCACCGTTTGAGAAGTGGAACCCCAAAGTAGTAATTTTCAAAATAACATTAATGGGGCGACAGCAGCTGTAGCTGCTACAACCTATACTTGATGTTTGTTTTAATCGATCCTATCCCTTATGATTTTAAAGCGTCACGGCTATCGCTACATACAATGTATCCTATGACAATAATCAAGAACTCATGTGTTAGTTACAACATGTAACGGAATTCTGATTGACACATAAATCTATGGGGGTAATATACAAGGTGATTCACGAAGATTTACCATCACTTACGGAGCTTATTTCCGAAGACATTCTGAGCAAAAAAATCATATAAACATTTCGACCCTCACAAGTATTAACATTGTAACTCACTTTCTTCCATTTTTCAGGAGAAGAAAATGAAGTTTTAAAATGATCGTGTAAATGAGTGTATACAGACAGTAACAACAAGATTTTACATACGATTTGGAAGGTTTAGAGCAGGGCTGGGCAGCAAGAGCGGATTTTACTCTCTCACGGGGAGCCATATAATTTCTCTTCATCCCCTTTCTTCCCCGCCGAACACCGCGCAGCGTTGATTCAGTGACGAATGAATATTAAGTGTCCCCGTTTAGAGTCTAGTTCCGCTCCCGATGCCCAGCCCTGGTTTAGAGCTACAATGACAGTACTGGAAGAAAAAGAAACAATTTAAGACCATATTAACTAGCATAACTCAAAACCATAAAAAATTGAGTTACAATGTTATTATTTGGGAGGGTCGATTTGTCATTATCTCAATATTGTCAGTTACCGGTACATTAATTTGAAGTTGTTAGTTAAATACCTTTTTTCTTTAGTTTTACGGGTAAAAAAATATTACAAATAGAGAATGAACTATTCAGAAGTGTCATTTCTTTAATTGGTTAGTGTTCTGAAACTAAAATTGTGTTGTTAATTGCTTTGTACAGATAATCTTTTCAATTTTTAACTAAAAATGACATAATTCTTACGCACTTATCACAAAAATTGTTAGAAATCATACGACTTTAGGAACTTGATTCTTTAAGGTGTAATTATGCATCCTAATGTACAGTCTTAAAGAATTTACAAGAGTGACGTGATTTGTAACAATTGTTGTGATAAATGAGTAATAAAATGTAATTTTGTAGTTAAAAATCGACAAAAAGTCTGTACGAAGCAATTATGGAATTCACAATATATTTTTAGCTTCAGTATGATAGCTAATTAAAGAACTGATACTCTTGAATAGTTCATTCTTTATCTGTAATATTCTTTTAGCCTTAAAACTCAAGAATAATGGTATTTTACAAACAATTCAAAATTAGAATAATTCTGAAAATATTGAGATTAGGACAAATGTTTATATGACATATTTTGCTCAGAATCTCTTCGGAAATAAACTCCGTAAGGGGTGGTAAATCCTCGTGAGTCACCCTATATTATTATTATTATTATTATTATTATTATTATTATTATTATTGTTATTATTATTATTATTATTATTATTATTATTATTATTATTAGGACTTGGAATTTCTGTGACGAGTATTTTTTTTATTTTGTCATTTTCCGAAATTTCATGGCGAAGTATAGTAATGATACAACAATCTATTTATAGATTTAAATGGAAATGCAAGTTTTCAGTACCCATGACAACGAAGAAGTGGTTTTTGGTTTGCTCTTTGGCTATGTACAGCTACAACATCAATAAGCTTGTTTTGAAAACCATCTATACATTAGCTATTATGTTATATAATATATTTTGTCAGATAAATTTATGTAGGCCTATTTTAAGTTACAGACTGTTTTAAAATGAAGACTTTTTTTGTTTTATTTAACGACGCTCTCAACTGCCGAGGTTAACTTATATCAGCGTCGCCGATGTGCCGGATTTTGGTCCCGTAGGAGTTCTTTTACATGCCAATAAATATACTGACAAGAGCCTGTCGCATTTAAGCACACTTAAATGTCATTGACCTGGACCGGGATCGAACCCGCAACCTGGGACACAAAAGGCCAATACTCTACCGACTGCGTCACCCACGCCGACTTTTTCATGCAATTCATTAACTTATTGGAACCAACTTACTTACTTACTTCTTACTTACTTACTTACTGGCTTTCAAGGAACTCGGAGGTTCATTGCCGTCCTCACATAAGTCCGCCATTGGTCCCTATCCTGTGCAAGATTAATTCAGTCTCTACCATTATATCCCACCTCCTTCAAATCCAACATGTCAATAAATATTATGTACAGTTATTTCTTCTGGACCAGTGGTTTCCGAAGTTCTGAGCGTCACAGACCCCTTGAAGCTTATATACTTTACTTCATTCTGCTGGATCCCCAAAATAGTTTATATTATTTAGGCTGGCATTCATGTTCCACACACTAAACATTTACATGCAAGCAATCGGAAGAAATCTAAAGAAAGTAAACTTGCTATGAAAAGTCGAAGAAAATGATAAGACGAAGTTGAAAACGATAAGATGAATATGATGAAAGAAACAAGATGAAGATGAATATGATAAGATTAGGATGATGAAAGAATCAGGATGAAGATGATGAAGGGATCAAGATGAAGGTGATGAAAATTCTAAAATGAAGATCATGAAAGAATCAAGATTGAGATGGTATAAATGATAACATGAAGCTGATGAAAGGATGAATATGATGATGGTAAGATGAAGATGGTGAAAGGAAAAAGATGCGAATGATAAAGTGACGAAAATGAAATCAAGATGAAAATTATGATGATGAAGATGATGAAAATGGATAAAATGAAAATGGCGAAGTGATAAAAATTATGAAAATAATGAGTGTGAAGATGATGATGAAATTTAATAATAATTAAATTACTGAAGATAATGACAGTGGTGGTGATGACAGTAATAATATTATAAAAGTCTGGACAAGATGCAACAGACAAATCTCGAGTTCAGTATTTTTGTCGTCCACAATCAATACTGATCTGGGAGATGTTTGTGCCTCACACAATGCACAGAGAGCGTGTATGGGAACGGAGGGGCCCGAATTAGCTAGCCCTACTATTGTTACTGTAAGTAAACAGATTGCGGGCAGCTGCCACCGGTTCACCTTTCCGCAGTTTCTGACGTGCGTATTGCAGTATCTGTCACAATTAAATCCTGCGCAATGTGACACCCGCAGTAACTGGGGTATGGGGTCAGGCATTGTGTTGCTTGTGTTTACTCTAATTCGCTACAACTGCCGATTTCCATTCAAGTCCTTCAGCTTGTGTTGAGACATAACGTTTGTCGGCTAATCACAAAATCTTATTGACGGATTCTGTGCCATTATTATCCTCTGCTATATGCACAGCGTTTCGTAGACGAAGAATAGACAATTTGTTGTTGAATAAGCAATGTCGAAATCGGACATTGAAAGCTGCATGTTATTCACGATCGTTGGTTCGAATCCCGCCTAAAGCATTAATATTTCACCGATCCCAATGTGATTATCTGTGTTAACTTACATTTAGATTTAGATTGTAAGTAATACAAGGTGAGAGGTGGAAAAATTCAAATATCTTGGAGCAACAGTAACAAATCTAAATGACACGCAGAATAAATATGGGAAATGCCTATTATTATTCGGTTGAGAAGCTTTTGTCATCTAGTCTTCTGTCAAAAAATCTGAAAGTTAGAATTTATAAAACAGTTATATTACCGGTTGTTCTCTATGGTTGTGAAACTTGGACTCTCACTTTGAGAGAGGGACAGAGATTAAGGGTATTTGAGAATAAGGTTCTTAGGAAAATATTTGGGGCTAAGAGGGATGAAGTTACAGGAGAATGGAGAAAGTTACACAACGTAGAGCTGCACGCATTGTATACTTCACCTGACATAATTAGGAACATAAAATCCAGACGTTTGAGATGGGCAGGACATGTAGCACGTATGGGCGAATCCAGAAATGCATATAGAGTGTTAGTTGGGAGGCCGGAGGGAAAAAGACCTTTAGGGAGGCCTAGACGTAGATGGGAAGATAATATTAAAATGGATTTGAGGGAGGTGGGATATGATGGTAGAGACTGGATTAATCTTGCTCAGGATAGGGACCAATGGCGGGCTTATGTGAGGGCGGCAATGAACCTCCGGGTTCCTTAAAAGCCAGTAAGTAAGTAAGTAAGTAAGTAAGTAAGTAAGTAAGTAAGTAAGTAAGTAATACAAGGTGAGTTTATGAAACGGGCAATTTTCTGATTCGTGTCGTTTCTTCTGTTGTAGGGTATTTTAATTGTTACATGCAGCAATCTATTCTTCATTCGATAGCATTTGTTTATAATGGATCGTTGGACGGGTGAACAACGTGCTTTTGCTATTAAGGCATATTACAAAAATAATGACAGTTTCATTGCTATACAACGGTTATTTCGACGTCATTACAATATCCAGATCTTTGCCATTGGTTCAATAGAAATTACCCTTCTCTCTCTGTGCTGGGAATGTTTACGTCTCCTGTCAGACATTATGGAACGTAGTATAGTTATATCAGTGGTAGGGCTATTGTGGAATCAGAATGGCAGGAAAACTGATATGTCTCGTGAAGAACTGCAGCACTGTAGCTTTGTCCATCGCTACTCTCTCAAAAACTGCGGCACTTACAAGGGAAGGGTTTCGGCTCGAACAGGAATTTTTTGTTAAAAATTTGTACAGAGACTTAACTCACAATGGTGATGAAGACCCTAAAAGCATTCATTTGTGTAACTCTCCGTTTGGTTGGTATTGGTCAATACATTTCTTTAAAAATGTACATGAGGATTCTCTATAAAATACATGAAACAGCATGGAGCAGAGCAATAAGCACAACACGCAGAAGCAACACCTGAACAATCTTCTGAACCACACTCCAGTGCTGAAAAATCAAATGTCACCTGAATTAAATTTTTGAAGTCCGAGATTGTTCAGGATTCACGTAACCAGTTGACTGCCAGGAATACTGAAGTATAGGGCGGTACACTGGAACGACAACTAATTATGAATAACAGAGAGCATTTTCATTATAAACACTCGATTTCCCAAGTTAAGTTCTACATTCTCAGCAAGAGTCCTTATGCAATCTGTTATCCTCCGAACATATATTTTGTATTGTCTAAGGAAATAGATATCCAGAGGCTGGATATATTTAGTTTTTTAGGTGGAATGATCATACATTCCATGTCCTAGCCTTGGAGTGATTCATTTATTAAAGTTGTGTTCTTGTGCGTATTCAATGAATCACACATCAGCCTACATTTTTTATTACCTGCAATATTTTCAGACAGAACGTTGGAGAAAAATGTTCTTAAATGGAATTTAGACATTTTACCACTCGCACTAGTTTCTAGGCTAGGCTACGCTTACGGCTAAGGTGTCCCATCCTCTTAACTTGTGCAGTGCTCTCCCCACCCCTCAACTTGTACAGTGCTCTAACAAACAAACCACACATTACACAAACGAATGCTGTTGGGAGCTTTACAGAAATGTAAAGATGGGCCTGTATACAAATTTTGGATACGAAATTCCTGTTCGAACCGAAACACTTCCCTTGTTAGAAACCTACACTCCTTCGCGAAGACACTTTACCTTACTATTCCTACGAATCACCTCTCTTGAATACAGCAGGGCTCATAATCTAAACAGCTTTGTCTTACAGGCCTAGTGTAGGCGTGTTGTGTGAGGATTATAAACTTGGTTGTTCTCTCAGAAGTTTTACTTGGATTATTGAATCAATATATTCGACACAAGGGAAAGTAAATAATGAAAATGCCTGCGTAAAGACACGGTATGAGGTTTACCATAGAATTCTATCTTCCTGCAAGTTGACAGCAAGCGACCTTAACTCAGGGCGCACCTGGGACCTTCCTCTTGCTGCACTTAAAATTATGAAGCTCAAAACTGTATTACGCCCAAGACGGGTAAGCAGGTGTCTGCGGGTGTGTTTCTTCAGGGGAAAAAATAGACTCTCACTCACTGCTCCATCTTTCTCATACCATGCTTTGAACGCTGTCTTCTTAAGGAATGCTAAGAGAGAGAGCTTAATCGCATTACAATCAATTATTTTTCTATCATACTACAGTCTTCGATTATTCTTGGCCAGAATTCATGACTGTATCATTTCCTAACCTGACACCGAAAGAGTATACGATCGATATACATAACATGGGCTTAATACACTGTCAGAATTCTAAGGTCACATAGGATGTCACAATAACAGTAGATAAAATCTACATATGAGCTATTCCATCTCAAATCGACAGAAATATAGAGAAAATTGACCTTACAATTTCTAAATACGATGAAACTTTTTGTACTTAGAGAACTGTGTTACAATGCTTTGTGCAAAGTTTGAGGCATCAGAACTTCATAGTGTTTAAATTAAAAATATTTAAATTTATCGTATTTTCATAAAATTAGCAACTTTAAACTGTTGTAGCTCCGAAACCCTTTCACCCAATAATCAAAATCGTAGTTTATTTTGATGCTCAGAAATTAAAGTTTATATTGACATATAAACAGATTTTCTTACTTTTTATGGAAATGGAGAAATTTAGATTTTTTCTCATTAAGACGCCTTTGCTTATAAAAAAAAAAAATTTAAAAATATGTAGTTAGATTCCACATTGAAAGTACAAATAAACACCTATTTTTTACTGATGGTATGTTGATAAGAAAGTATTGAAAATACCAAATAAAGAAAATAAATAGTACGCGCGTGAACTAACCAGCTGACTGTGAGACGGGAGCTAGCCGAGACAAGCAAGGCCAGGAGATAAACACGTGATGTGTTCGTCTAGTAGCGCATCTGGGCTAGCTTTATCACAAGTTTTCATAAACACAGGAGTAAAATGACGCCCATCGCTTGCTTATCTTCAGCTCTCGGCCAGTGCATGCGGTACTGCGTCGTTCAAGTCCAGGCGTGTGACAATAATCTATTTAATACCCTCGAAACTTATTGCCATATCACTAAGCAAACAATGCCGAATCCCTCTTAATAATGCAAGGTTTTTTCTCAATATTTCTTTACATTTTTACAAATAAGCAAAAAGCCTAAAAATTAGTAAAATCAGATTATCTGTCTCTCTGTGCACAATAAAAATAAGGATTACTTCTTAACATAACCTACCAAATGTCAGCTTCAAAATGAGCTCCCGTTCAATGTTCTGCAGTAAATGATTCCAGAGTTCAGAGCGCTGAAAGAGGCTTGTTTTTATAAAATACGCTAAATCTATCGCTCAATAATACGAAAACCGTTTGACTTTCGATAGCATATTTTTGAAAATGCACTCTCCTCAGCACCTTGTATAAGTAGGGAAAAATTAGAGTATAAAAAATGCGAGGTTTTTTACTTATCGATTTCATATGGAATAGCCCATATACTATGAAGGATTCGAATCCAACACTATCACTTCTATTTATACCACCACAAAACAAAACTACTTCACAGAAAACAACAAATTTTATACCCAAACCGAAGATTTGCACATGGGATGACCCATTTCCAGCATACTAGTCGCGGGTTCGATTCCCGCTTGAGCTCATTATCTGGTTGGGTTTTTTCCGAGGTTTTCCCCAACTGTAAGGTGAATGCCAGGTAATCTATGGCGAATTCTCGGCCTCATCTCGCCAAATACCATCTCGCTATCACCAATCTCATCGATGCTAAATACTTCATAGCTGATACAGCGTCGTTAATTAACCAACTAAAAAAAAGCATATTATCAGAAATATCCATACACAATATAACATACATATATACTAAACAAAGACAGTAACATATATTCAGACATATATTAACACAGATACGTAGACAACAAATTAACACTATAGAAAGAAAACAAAAGACTGATTGAAAACCTACACCAAACATAAAAAAATACACCCAAAGCTACACTACACATTATAAATCTAAAACAACAAATTCATAAACTTTCTAGACATCACAATAACATAACAAACACATCTTCAAAATCTACAGAAAACCCCAACAACAATCACAAACATACATAACACATTCAATCACCCAACGCAACACAAACATACTGCATTTCGAGCCATGGTACACAGACTACTCAACATACCAATGAGCCAGCAAGACTACAAAGGAGAAATAAATACCTTCAAATATACAGCACTAGAAAATGGATACAAAATTTAACTTTGAAAATTGCGTTTTCGATAACTGTAAGTTATAAATAAATGTCTGTAAAAACTTTTCGTGTTTTTATTCTGTTAATGTAATATTTCAGCTTATCTTACTTTTGAGGTTAAGTATTGTTGTTTCATATTTCCGCTCTGAGTAGTTGGCAATAGTATTTAGTATGCCGTGATAGCAGTTTGTTTTTGAACTTCATTACAAGGAAATATAATATTGTCGTATTGCTGTGTTTCATAATAATTATCATTTAAGTAAGTAATTCGATCTTGTAAGTGATTTAATTTTATTCGTTGAATAGCCTCATTAAATTTCACTCGCGATTTTATCCTATTATAGCATAATTTCACTCGCCCTTGAAATTATCAATAAGATGAAACAGCACTCGTGCGATTACTACAGATAATTTCGTTTATATGACGTCATTCCTTTTTCGGCCAATGAAGTGTAATGGAATTTTGAATTCCAACCAATCACAGTCATACATCGCGATAATTTCTGCAGTTCGATTTATCAATTTCAATTTATCGCATGGTCGTTCTTTTGTTTAGTCAGTGTCGCCAACTGTTCCCACATAAATTTATGAGAATGAATCCATTCTACTAAATAAAGTGCAAAATTCTACTTCCACATCTAAATCTTCATCTCCTAATTCCATGTCCATTGTATCTAAAGAAAATGACACTCCATAACAATTGTTCATTTAATTAACGTATTAATCAAGTTATTTGTAATTACACTATAAAATGTTTAAATTAAATTATGATTTCAGCAGATAATGAAAATTTATTTCTGTTATAATAACAAGAGAAAAGGGCAGTACATGTAATTAACATTTTTAAACCTGTATTTCGCTTTTCTCAATTGGCATTACTGAATAACATTCAATTTCTTTATTGCAGCAATCCTTATTCATCTATTTCGACTTCACAATGTCTGAATAGGATAAGTATTCATAAATATACGATTATTAACATTTTGTGAGCGAATTTAGAAATATATTATTCACATTTTTATTTTACTCACGAAATAGTCCTAATAAATGTCACTCGAGGTCTGAAATTTCCCAAATAAATCCACTCGTTTCACTCGAGAATTTATCGGCAAATCTTGGACTTCTTGTGGCATTACTACAGATAATTTTATAGAGTAAAAAGATGACTCCTGAAACTAGTTGAGACAGCTTAAACAATCCTTTTCTCTCTATTTTCTTTGGCCTGAAGTGGCAAGAATGCATTTCGTGTCCTTTCTCTGCGTCATCTGCCTTCTTAAACTACGGGTACTATACTATTTCATTGAACACCAAACAGCTTGTTGTCATGGAGCTATTGGTAAACATTAATTTGCTCGAGGATCTGTATTGCAATACAATTTTCTTTCCAGACGTCATTAAACGTGAACATTTAAATAATAAATTGAAAGAACACGTAATTTGTACGTATTTTGAGGTAAGCTTCCATGACGCAGAATACTTCAGGGAGCTCTGCATATAATTTTTCACTAATTGCTTCGTTCCTTGCTAATTCCTTTCCTGCTTTCTTTTGTTTGGTTTATTTAAAAAAGAAAGAAAAAAATAAAAGAAGTCGGCTCGTTCCTTCTAATTGTTAGAGCCCCCCCTCCCCTCATGCCGCTGCTGCTTCTGCAGTCTTTCTATTAATTCATTACACAAGTCAGACGCTCACGTTCCGCTACTTATTTTTTTAATTCCTTAAATTCTTCTGCTTCACAGCTTTGCGAACGTAGCCCTTATGCTTTCGCTGCAATCCTGCCTCACTTAACAAAATATTCGCTGTGCTACTTTTAGTTTGTCTTTATTATTGGAGAGTCTCGTGTATACATTCGCCATATACAGAGTGGAGTCCACACCTGTGGAGTAACGGTTAGCGCGTCTGACCGCGAAACCAGGTGGCCCAGGTTCGAATCCTGGTTGAGACGAATTATCTGGTTGAGGTTTTTTCCGGGAGTTTTCTCTCAATCCAATATGAACAAATGCTGGGTAACTATCGGCGCTGGACCCCGGACTCATTTCAGCGGCATTATCACCTTCATTCCATTCAGACGCTAAATAACCTGACAAGCAAACATTCTGATGCGGGCAGATAAAAAACGTTAAATTTTTTTCTTTCACCATGTCAATAATGTCGAAAGACTCGACCGCAATTACGAGGGCAGTAAAAAAATAAGTTCGCCAGGGGCCGTTAACAGAAAGAAAACACAATTTCATGGAAAAATTTATTGGGACAGACACAGCAATTGTTGAGCTTTTTTTTTTAACATCTTTCCCACCGGAATTGAGATATTTGTCATATCATGGGATCGACAGAGAGGTGCAGTCGGCTGTCAAACGCTGGTTCCGATCCCAGGCGGCTAACTTCTACGTCACAAAGATATAAAAATTGATCCCATACTATGACAAATGTCTCAATTACATTGGGAGATATGTTCACAAATAGCGCAACAATTGCTGTATCTGTTTCAATAAATCTTTGCATACAATTGTGCTTTTTTCTGTAAACGGTCCTAGGGAATATCACTTTCTGGACGGCCTCGTAATTGCTGTCGAGTGGCCAAAATTTGTATGAGCACTTCTTTTGACATTATTAACATAGTGGAGGAAAGAAATGTAACTTTTTAATCTGTCCCCATCAGAATGTTTGCTTGTGAGATGTTGATTGGAATTGGAATACTGTAGGCTAATAGTTATATTTGATCAGATTCAGATTCAGAAACCTAAATATGGACTCCATACAAATTCAGATAAGTACTTAGGAACTCAAGAAAAATACATTGTACTGATTCAACGCAAGCGAATTCAATAACAGCGAAAATTACGAAATCTCGACTACCCATATACATAGCCATATCGGTGGTTTGTATGGCGAATGTCCAAACGGTTTTAAAAACATTATTTTTATATGCATGTCATGTTTTCCCAATCCACAACGCACTTTTCTAGTACTTAGAATTTATATTCTTCTGTGGAAGCAAATATAATATATTTCGCAACCACATAAAACAATAGAGAATTATGGAATTACCATACCAAGTATTGTATTAGTTCTCTTCTAAAATAAATGAGCATGTCATGAACTTTGAGGTCACCTTAGGTACGTTTCTTTTTCAGCTTCTTTGCCATTATTCAAGGAGATAAACGGCTACAAAATATCTAAAATATTGCTTAGAAATATGACCTACTAGCCGTACCCGTGCGCTCCGCTGCACCCGTTAGAAATAAATATAAAGTAATTACATAATTAAAATAGGACATTTGATCCAGGGAACATTCGTGTTTGATAGAAGGATAAATAGTTTAATATGTTACTTAATTTAGATTGTATTTAAATAATTAAAATGCGATCGTTTTGGTCCAGAGAGCACTCATTTGGTGCAATTCCTTTAACATGTTTCTTAATTTTTATTACATACAACCATAGTTTAACGAACATTGATATCATTTAGATTTAATGTGTATACTTTATTTTACTTGCTATATGTTTCCATTGAATTATGGTAAAAACTTAATTTTAACCCTTGTTTTCTACGTATTCAATAAATGGCGCTTGGCCCACAATGGTTCTGAACCATTCAAATAACTTACAAAACTTAAATCATAAGTTATTATATTATATTATATTATATTATATTATATTATATTATATTATATTATATTATATTATATTATATTATATTACATTATATTATATTATATTATATTATATTATATTATATTATATTATATTATATTATATTATATTATATTATATTATATTATATTATATTATATTATATTATATTATATTATATAAAAAGTGTGTTGATAACGGATGTACTCCTATAAGTAAGTTTTTAATTTGTTATGGGGGCTCTTGAATCTCAGGAGGAACAACTTTTACAATGGCACAACATAATCTCCTTGGCTCATTACCCAATTTTTTTGCATTGCATTTAATGCATATGTATTTTATATATTTTTAACACGTTTAAATTGAGCATAGTTAAAATTTGGATTATAAAATAATGGAATGCTAAGCTAACATACTATTACTGCATACTAAATCAATACACTCTCGTTATTCGTTAATTCTCTGAGATTTAAATGAATGTGTACATAAACATTATTTTAAGAAATACAGGAAACGAATATACAGACTAACCTATCAAGTTTTCTGTGCATAAGAAGCTATTTTAATCTTACCTGTCCTCAATTCACTCACAAGTTACTGTAATAACATTATAGCATTACACTCCATCTAGAGAAACTACACTTTCCAATGGGAAATAATAATTAATTATACAAATCGGTTAATTTAGCTTCCAATATTACTTCATACAAACACAGAAACATTCTCTGTAGGCTATCTTTCATAGCTTTCGATTGTTGTTGTCCAAGGCCCCTTATAGACGAAGTCATTTGTTCTTTATTTCATTACACGTCCTTAGATGGCAGTTATTTTAATTTTAAAACTCGTTTATCTCATTAAATATAAGTCCTATCAAACCTTTTTAAAGAATAAAACTGATCGGAAATACTTTTAAAGAAACTTTTGTTATGTAACATTTTTCACAAGAATCAGTAATAAGCGAGATATTTCGATTTATTTAATTCAGGCCCCCTTATAACCCCCCTTTTAAATAATGTATTTTGAATGCCATATAGCATAAAATCTAAGTTGCAACGAACTTAATTTATATTCCAATTTTCATCGAAATCCGTTCAGATATTATCGCGTGAAAAGGTAACAAACATCCAGACAGACAGACAAACATTTCAAAAAAGCGATTTTCGGTTTCAGGGTGGTTAATTATATATGTTAGAGCCAATTATTTTTGGAAAATCGAAAATTACCAGAAAAATTTTGGCTATAGATTTATTATTAGTATAGATAAGAAACAAGTTCTAAATACAGGAAGATTAACAATAACCGAAAGTTCAATTAAGAACATAATAGAAAAGCGGTACCAATATGAAATGCGTAAAACGTAACATATATAGTCTTAATCATTAATTTTTGCTTACTTACCGCGTTTTATAGAAAATACTACTAACTTCGAAGCCCAGTCCTCTTCTGTGTTTCATTATGCAATATACAGAGTTGCTATTTTTTGCGATATCGTCTAAAATTGCAATATTGAGCACGCGCATTTGTAAAACGCAAAAACATAAACGTACTTACGTCAGTTAGGACGTAATATATAGCTCACATAACTGTCGCAAGGCGCAGTTATTTTAACAAGAAGTAAATTCTTGTGCAATGCAAGTTTTACGACGGTCACATCATTTAAATCTGGAATTCCCCCCATAAACAACGCACATATTGTTTACACAGATGGACTTATTAAGAGGGAGACTGCAGGAGTATGCCGAAACATGTCGGTTACGAGATTCACCTTGAAATAGAAGACGAAAATGTACGATAAATACACACGGTAGCGTCACAGTCATAAAGAACAAGGTGGGAGGGGGGGGGGGTCGAGAATGTGCGAAACATTTATCATGCACTAGTTGATTTTATTTTGCAGGCTTGCTGCTACTAGTAACTGACACACTAACACATAACATAACTTACGATTTATCCATCACAATCAACAACTTTATCTATATCATATTTATTTTCCTCTCCTTTTATACATTGGATTCTAAAATTCGTTCAGACACCAATTTCTAATCCATATTTCCTGTTCAACATCTACTGGGAGGATTTAGCGAAGAATTGTTTTCGGAACATGTGAGGAGTGATAGTATGAGGAAGGAACATAAAATTCGTAAGATTTATTGATGACATTGAGATTTTAGCAGAAGAGATGATCTACTTATAGATTAATTTTTTAGTCCTACAGAATTTATCTGTTATGGTAACATTAATTATTAGAGGAGAAAAATTCGCTCCGGCGCCGGGGATCGAACCCGGGTCCTTGGTTCAACGTACCAAGCGCTCTAACCACTGAGCTACGCCGAAGTTCAATTCTCAGCATCGGATCGAATCCCCTTCCTCTAGTGTTCTTTCCTTTGTGGCCTTACCCCATGATCGACATATATGTTGGCATATATTAAGTCAACTTACTTACTTACAATTAATGGCTTTTAAGGAACCCGCAGGTTTATTGCCGCCCTCACATAAGCCCACCATCGGTCCCTATCCTGTGCAAGATTAATCCAGTCTCTACCATCATATCCCACCTCCCTCAAATCTATTTTAATAATACTTACTGACTTTTAAGGAACCCGGAGGTTCATTGCCGCCCTCACATAAGCCCGCCATTAGTCCCTATCCTGTGCAAGATTAATCCAGTCTCTATCATCATATCGCACTTCCCTCAAATCCATTTTAATATTATCTTCCCATCTACATCTCGGCCTCCCCAAAGGTCTTTTTTCCTCCGGCTTCCCAACTAATACTCTATATACATTTCTGGATTCGCCCATACGTACTACATACCCTGCCCATCTAAAACTTCTGGATTTAATGTTCCTAATTATGTCAGGTGAAGAATACAATGCATGCAGTTCTGTGTTGTGTAACTTTCTCTATTCTCCTGTAACTTCATCCCTCTTAGCCCCAAATATTTTCCTAAGAACCTTATTCTCAAACACCCTTAACCTATGTTCCTCTTTCAAAGTGAGAGTCCAAGTTTCACAACCGTAAAAAACAGCTTGTTACGATACCTTCAAATGAGCCTATATTAAGTCAACTGCCATTATAAAAGGAGCGCACACAATTGAGTGACTTGGTGGCCGGGATTCCACAGTGTGTGTATGTATATATATGCAATGTTTGAGGAAAGTAGCATGTCAGTTTTCACAATCATCTTTTATTAATTTATTGACTACTTACGGAACATGTGCTCGCTTGAGAAAAGATACATAAATATTTCTCCCATTACAGAAGAAAAGCAAATCGACTTAAACCAGTGTGAAGAGTGTTTGTTTCCTTCTCCTGTAATATATATGCACTGTTTGGCGAAGAATCTACGTAAAAATTAATTTTTCACTCCTACAGAATTTATCTGTTATGGTAACATTAGTTATTAGAGGAGAAAAATTCGCTCCGGCGCTACTACAATGTTCACAGGAATGACAAAATAATAATAATAATAATAATAATAATAATAATATAATACTATTATATAATATATAATATACACAATAATAATAATAATAATAATAATAATAATAATAATAATAATAATATTATTATTATTATTATTATTATTATTATTATTATTATGCAAAGGTCAGTTTTTATTTGCTACCGGATAGTGTCATATTCTGTGAGTGTGTCAAATTACGACACGGCACCGCTGAAACCACTTCTCTGCTCTCTACCCCACAATACCACAGTTTAGTAGACACAGTCACGAAGCTTGAGGTGATGAGAGTAGTAGGAACAAAAGACTGTGCCGGTACTATTTCGCATTGTCTGTGATGAGGCGATAGTAGCGATTCTAGTGGTTAGCAACTATCTATGGACGCATATACTAGGCTGTGACGTCACAGCAGTGGAGCGGATGGTCCGTACTCCATACTGTAGTACTTCGAGCTGTGACTCCAGCTTTAGTCTTTCGGATAAGGATGAGTCTTAAATATTTTTAAAATCTATGTATAAAATATCAACTCTGCGTGTCACTTTAAAGTTGGTTCACCAAATGTTTTTTTTAAGTAGGTGTCGGGGCGTTATTACTGTGAATATTTGTGCCCACGCACATGCGCAGTATGAGGCCAGCGCGTGGTGGCAATTTACCGCAATTAAACACTGAGGTTCTAATGAGAACACTTCATCAAGCGCTGTAGTTTTTTGCATGTGGGTGGGAGAGACGTGTGGCACCAGACTAAATACCATGCGCCTTGCTCTGTCTGCCTAATCGGCCGAATAAACTTCAGCAACGTTCAAGATGGAAGTCACTCTATACATTTTGAAATGAGACTAAACTAGAGTTTAATAACTTTGTATTAGTATATAATTTACGAAAATGTTTCATTGCATTTTAAGAGGCAGGAATTAAACTTTGAAGTGTTCAATTTAATAATAATAATAATAATAATAATAATAATAATAATAATAATAATAATAATAATAATAATAACTAGGGTGCGAATTAATGGAGGAATGGGGGGATTTCCCCCCTGTTGGAAAATTATCCCTCTCTCATAAATTTATATTTATATCCCTGCCAGGGATAGCTTCTATCCCCCCCCTCACAGAATATACTCGTAATTGTTTTAATACAAGTATACTTTATAAAGTACAGTATAAAGTAAGCAAAAATAATAATATTGACAACAATCAGTAACTTGGAATTTTATTACACATCTTATCTTAAGTCTGCTCATGGATATAATTATTATGATCAAGATGCAAAACAAGCAACTCAGTGCGACCAAGCGTTGAGCCGTATCGAATGAGGATAATAATAATTTTATGTATGGTATTCTCTATCTAGGGTCTATCCCCACTCATTTGGAATCTTAATTCGCACTCTGATGCTGATGATGATAATAATAATAATAATAATAATAATAATAATCATAATAATAATAGCACTAATAAATTTCTTTATTCTGGTGGTGTTAAGGCCATCAGGTCTTCTCTTCCACGCCAACTGATACAAGTGTGCATACAGCATAAAAACAAATTAATAACATTCATTCAAACAACAACGTTTACAATGACAGTAACACAAAACAAAAAACATTAATACAAAAACATGAAAATTTTTAAATTTTTGTACTATTAACAAAGCATAAGATCTACTGTATATTAATATTATTAATCTAAACAACTAAACGAGAAATTGAAATTCGAAAAATCATCTCGCAAATTCTTAAAGATTCCCTGCACGCCTGCAGATTATACAGTTTCATTTATATCACTCAGAAGGCCTTAATTAAGGATATGCTAATTTTAAATAAAATATTTTATTTATAAGTATAATTTTATAGTTATCTTCTAAGATTTTATTTTATAATTGATAATCAATGGTGCTTAATTATTACATTTTATCTTTATAACAATATACATATTTAATTAATTATATTAATTTGCTATTAATTTCCGGATCCTCGTGGTCATCCTTAATTAAGGCCGGACGAGTTATTTCTCTCTCTCTCTCTAATATAAACAAGAAATACAATAATAAGTGATTATTCAAAGGCTGTAATCAACACATCTAGTAACTTATTAATAATTTTCGTTAGTTAGAAAGTGCGTTCGTAAATTAATTTTCAATTTCGATAGCGTCCGGCAATCCCTGATATTACCGGGTAGAGAAGTCCAAAGACGAGGTAATGATACTGCATAGTAGGATGAATATAATTACGTTCTGTGATGAGGGCTAGAAAGAAATGCTTGATTCTGATTCCGTACTGCTGTGAGAAACTGAAAACGTGCTGCTAGATAAGTAGGAGTAGAGGTATGCAAGAGTTTAAATAACAGCGTCACTGGAATGCATGATTCTTCGTTCCTTCAGACGACCCATGATAGAAACTCGAGGGATGGTGTTACATGATCAAATTTGCGTGTATTCCAGATTAATCTTATGAACAGTCCGCCGAGTTAGCTCTGTGGTAGCGTGTCTGCCTCCAGACTAGCCGGCCCGGGTTCGATTCCCGGCCAGGAGAGATGGCGGTGCACAACTTCTAATCACTAGATTGTGCACCAATATGCCTGGGTTAAATCCCAAATCTCTCCGCAGTGCATATCATTGTCATTGTTGATAGTGATTCGTCCGTCGGATGGGGACGTTAAGCCTGGCGGCCCTGTTGGTGCTATTCGACAGGAGTAGGCTACGTGACAGGTTTCCCCTTCTCCCTTCCTCATCTTCACCATCATCACTCATTCCAAACACTACACTTACACATACACTCACCTTAGTACACGAGATAACTCTCCACAGATACACATCATGTACAGTGTGACCCGCCGAAGTGGTGTACATCTAGAAAATGGGTCATAGTTCTGCCACCTATCCGCAATATGCGGAACCCGAATCACGCAGTGAAGAAGATGGACATTTGACACACACACACACACACACACACATATTATGAGCACGCTGCAAGCTCTTAGCTAGAAATGTATCTAGGCACAATATACTGGGTGTTAATTTCAAAGTGTCATGACGTCACTACTGATGCGTCAGCGATTTGAAGCGAGTTTCAGCTTTTGTGTCAGAGAAGTTGCCTATTAATCAAGGCGTTCAAGCTGAACTTGATAACGTGTACAATATAACTTGAACATTGTAGCAACAGATGGCGGTCTGCACGGGCTGTGTGCTACCATAACCTCTTTCGAAGTGTGTTTTGCCGGGCAAGTCATACGCAGGGTGTTTGTTATCCACAACATTCCACAACACAAATCAAATGCTCCGTGTCCATGTTGACCGTCGAAATTAAAGTCAACAAATATGTAAGTAATCGTCGTAACTCTCTCCACATATCCCGACAGTAAGAAAAAAACTCACCTCAGTACATGTTTCGAAACAGTTCACATTCCTGCCACTACCGGCGTTACCGTACGTATCAGTAAGCAGTACTCTTCTGAATGAACGCCGTACTTGCTAGGCAACTTCTCTGGCACAAAAGTAATACACCTCTGCGGAAGTGTAGGAAGATTGAATTCTCTAGGCTCATCGACTAGCCACATGACGGCATACAGCGAGCTATGACACACTTTGAACTGAACACCCAATATACGGTAGTAATCTGCACTTAAAATAATCGTTATAGAATAATTTCATCGAAAAGAATTATTGCGAAATTAATTAGTCAGCCGCGTTTTTGGTTAAATTGCTAACACGCTGGTCTTCCATCCAGGCGATCCAGTTTCGATCCCTGATAAGCTCGTCGTGGAATTTCTGTTGGAAAAAGCAGATGTTGCATAGAATTTTCTCGGGGGTATTCTCGTTTTCTTCTATCATTACACCAACACTCTCCACCTCCTCATTTCATCTGTCATCTGCAATAATAAAAATAGGGTGAAGTGAAGTTTTGGAGCTTCCGATGCTGATATAGGAAGAGTTTGATGCTAAGGTCCCCGGAGGTTTATCAGGCAAACTCACATGCGGACTAGTCCTGGCTCAATCAGGAGCTAAGGCGGGATGACCCACCTGTCAGCGTCGGCTGATCAGAAAGGGCTTGAGGCTCCGAGCCTCTGGCATTAAACAAGCTACTCGTCGGCGAGATGGGACTTGGTTCTATCAGAGGCTGAGGAAGAATGGCCCACTGTAGCGTCGGATTCAAGAATTACACCCAAGTCACCTGCAGTACTTGGACAATCATCGCATATATAGGGCGCACAATGGGGCAAAGTTTGTCTAAATATACGGACCTGTCTCGGATCCCAGCCTTTGAAAAACCAAGTCAAGCCAACCCGAGGAGCAAGAATCGACAACATCACATTGGATGGAAGTAGCGTAATGTGTGATGTACAATCGCAAAGACGACTGCTACCTATCTGATTTTACAACCTTAAGTATAAGTTTGTTTTAATTTTATTTGTGTAGATTATATTTAAGAAATTTGGTCTTTAAAATAATTTATAAAAGGTGTTACATCTCATAAAACTAGTAGGTACGTTTCGTAAGCTATATGTTATTTAATTAATTAAAAAAAAAGTACCTTGTTAATAAAATTGGTTTCTCTGAAGTACTTATTTTTCAATTACCTTCGGTCCCAAATATTTAAAAGTAGACTATATCTACGCAGAATAAATATGTGAAATGCGTGTTATTATTCGGTTCAGAAGCTTTTGTCATCTAGTCTGCTGTCAAAAAATCTGAAAGTGAGAATTTATAAAACAGTTATATTACCGGTTGCTCTGTATGGTTGTGAAACTTTGACTCTCACTTTGAGAGAGGAAGAGAGATTAAGGGTGTTTGAGAATAAGGTGCTTAGGAAAATATTTGTGGCTAAGAGGGATGAAGTTACAGGAGAATGGAGAAAGTTACACAATGCAGAACTGGACGCAATGTATTCTTCATCTGACATAATTAGGAACATTAAATCCAGATGTTTGAGATGGGCAGGACATGTAGCATGATTACGGCAGTAGGTCATGTGATGGTTTGAGTTTTAAATATTGTCGCACTTCCAAAGCACTGAAAAGTTGGGAAACTATGGGAATGATATTTTTAATGCCTTACCTGTTATTGTCAAATGTGTTATTGTTCCCCATTTTAAAAAAGTTCTCTTAAAAGTGGCTAACTGATAAGACTTTTTACACTGTTGACGAATTCCTTAATGTGGATGTGAATGATCTTTCCTTTTAATGTTTAATTTATAATCAATTTTTAATTTGTAATGTTTCCATTTAACGATCCCTACTGCAATTTTAATTATTAAATTACCAATAAATATTATCATTATTATTATTATTATTATTATTATTATTATTATTATTACTATTATTTGAAAAAAAATCTTGCGAAAATAAAATAATCGAATACACTGAGACATAAGTTCCAATTTTTCTCATAAACTAATGGAAGGATTAGAATGAATATTTTTATTTAATTTTGGTAACTAGAATCATTTTCCTATGTTAGTCTGGAAATGGGATATGATTTTTTTAAATTTGAAAAATTATATTAATTACCTTGAATTTTCTTCCTTGAAATATTCGGACTACACGTAAAGTTTGATGAAAAATGTCCACAAAAATGTATTCATAGGTTGTCAGAAGAACGTGGTATATTACCGCAACCTGACACCTTAGAACAGTAGCTCGATCCCCGTCAGCATACCAAAGTCGTCGTTAAACAGAATCGGTTCGAAACGGATTTTTTTCTCAACAGCTGGAACGAGTTTATGAAGTTTTGAGAAAGAGTACCCGGCTATGGAATTCTCTTGCAACAGGACTACTACTCAAACAACCAAAGAAAGAAATCCAGTAATTGAGAAAAATTTAACTGCTACCGCACCCGACATACAGTCCTGATCTTGCGCCTTCAGATTACAAACTGTTTCGATCCGTAGCGCACTTACTGCGTGGAAGTGATTCCCAGAACTTGAAATCCATTGAAATGTTTACCATCGAGTTCTTCGCATCAAAAATCCATAAAATAGTAAAGTCGCGGGATAACAAACATCGCTGAAAAGTGGCTTAACATCATAGAATCTAACGGCCTTTCACTTGGAAAATTAGATTAATTTCTTCTCATAAGACACTCCAACTAAAATTTTACTCCAAAACCGATATCACTTATAAGACAGTATTTTTTAGATCGATGGAAGAAATTCATGACCCCATCGGGAATCGAATCCGCAAACTTTCGGTTTGGAGCAAAATGGAATTTACTTTATTAAAATGTGAAATTTAGTAACATAAGTACATATACCCTACATATAGTTAACCTATTAAGAAGACCCAAATTCATATTTTCAAATAGAAAAATTTCTCTTCATGTTCTCCTCTCTTAAAGACCGATAGCTTATTCCTTTTATAACTCGCCTGCCAAAATTAAAAAATAAAACGGTTGACCAATTCCTTGCGTGACAAGCATAAATGCCTGTCTATTTAAGAGATAATGAAAATTAATTGTTAATTATTTCAGTCATTAAAATTTAGAGTCGATATTCGAGTCAATTATTGAGAATGGGAAGCTTGATTTTTTTCCTTTCTCAGTCGCGTGCTAAATATAATTGTCCGTACTGTCACTGTGCACGCGTGCCATTTCTGCGTCGCTTTAAAATCCTCGGAAATACAGTTTGGATTCTTATAAATCTTTCTCTACTTCATTTGACACGTTCGTTTAATCGATTTTTCTTCTACACTACAGAGGTTATTTAGAGAAGAAGTGATTACGATAGACAATAAAGCAATGGTGCATGTGGCACGAAAATCGAAATCCTGTGAGAAAACTTGCCAAAGGCCACGTTTCCATCATTAATCTCACAGGATTCGAATGCGTGTCTCCTTTGGTAGAAAACTATCAGTAAATTGACTTAAATAACAGTCACTGAAAAACATCTGGCAGCCATATCTGAATGGTAATTTGAGTGACTGAATCATTTAATTGATTTGACTGAAGTAACCAAACTTATTTGATTTATCCGACCGATTATACTGATTGACCTGTTTGTCTTACCGACTGAGCTGATACTAATGGATGGCTTGACTATTCTTACTGACCGACCATGCTGGTCTTTCTCATGGACTGATTCCACTGATTCATCTGATAGATACTAATGGTTGACCTGATTGATCTTATCCATTGCCCTGAATGACCTTTCTGACTGATCTCACTGATCTTACAGAGCGATCTGGCTGATTGATCTACCGACTGAACTGATTGATCTACCTTAGCTACTGATCTGGCTGATCTTACTCGCTGACCTGATTGATGTTACTGACCGAATCGATTGATCTAATTGATCTAGCACCCTGTTTTGATTTATTTATTGACTGGTCTCAAATTTATCATAGCCACACATCTGACTGATCTTACTGACCGACTTGAATGATCTAACTGATCTTGCTCACTGATTTGACTGTTTTTATTCACTGATATCACTGATTTTACCAACTCGTCTGATTGATCTTACCGACCAACTTGATTGATTTAACCGATCTTTTATTCACTGATATCATTGATCTTACTCACTCATCTGACTGATCTTACTGACCGATCTGATTCATGTAACTGATCTTGCTCACTGATTTGACTGTTTTTATTCTCCGATCTCATTGATCGTTACCACTCATCTGACTGATTTTACTGACCGACCTGATTGATGTAACTGATCTTACTTACTGATTTCAGTGATTTATTCACTGGCCTCAATAATTTATCTTAGCCGCTCATCTTAGTGATTTTACTCACCGATTAATCTAACTGACCTTACCCACTCATCTGGCTGACTTTACCCACTCATCTGATTGATCTTACCCAGTGATTTGACGGTTTTTGCTGACCGACTTGAATGATCTAACTGATCTTACTCACAGATTTGACTGTTTTTAACTATTGACCTTACCCACTCATTATATTGATTTTACTGACCGATCTGTTTGACCTAACTGATCTTTTATTCACTGATATCATTGATCTCACCCACTCATCTGACTGATCTTACTGACCGATCTGATTGATGTAACCGATCTTGCTCACTGATTTCACTGTGTTTATTCTCCGATCTCATTGATCATTCCCACTCATCTGACTGATTTTACTGACCGACCTGATTGATGTAACTGATCTTACTCACTGATTTGAGTGATTTATTCACTGGTCTCAATAATTTATCTTAGTCACTCATCTTACTGATTTTACTAACTGATTAATCTAATTGACCTTACCCACTCATCTGGGTGACCGTATCCACTCATCTGACTGATCTTACTTACTGACTTGACAGTTCTTACTGACCGACTTGAAAGATCTAACCGATTTTACTCATTGATTTGAATGTTTTAATCACTGATATTATTGATCTTACCCACTTATCTGATTGTCATACTTACCGACCTGATTGATGTAACTGATCTTATTCACTGATTTTACTGTTTTATTCACTGATATCATTTATCTTTTCCACTCATCTGACTGATCTTACTTACCGACCTGATTGATGTAACTGATCTTACACACTGATCTGAATGTGGTTTTATTTACTGACCTCATTGGTCTTACTGATCGACTTGATTAATCTAACTCTAACTGAACTTACTCATTGCTTTCAATGTTCTTACTCACTCATCTGAATGATCTTACTCAATGACCTGATTCATCGGACCTTACTTATCTCACTGACTTTATCCACTGATCTGACTGATCTTAGTCACTGATCTGATTTAACATTTTACTCACAAAGTGAAAGAGGATCAATCACATTATATTGATGATGATGGTAGTAGACATAACGTCTCGGTTAGAGAAGCCAACGTACTATGTTAGGAACGATCTTGATTTTAAAATGAAATGTAGTAAACAGAAAACGGATGTAGGTAAATTCTCATTTTTGAATAGAACTATGAATGATAGGAATGACCTACCTGCAGCGGTCTTTGAGGGCTGTCCTTCCTTAAGGAGATTCAAGAATAACTTAAAAAGTTGTGTATAAAGTGTAAATTAAAATTACGGTGAAATTTATTTTTTAAGGTGACATGTACAGTATTTATTTCGCCCTTCGAGTTATTCTCTTGGTTTAAATTGTAAATTATTTAAAAATAGATTGTAAGAGGGTCTTAGACTAGAAATGTTTAGTTTAAATGTAGTTCCGTTTATAAGTATGAATAAGGGTATAATTGTTTGTCTTATTTGAACTGTTGTATCAGTGAAGCGTGTTGAGTCAGTGAAGTTATGGTTTTACAGTGCAGTGAATAGTTTCGATCAGTTATAATTTATAGTGTCAATGAAATGTGTCTATAGTGTCAGTGAAATGTGTTCTATAGTGTCAGTGAAATGTGTTCTATAGTTTAAGTGAAATGTGTTCTAAAGTCTCAGTGAAATGTGTCATAGTGCCAGTACTGTACAGTGAGTGAGATGAGAGTAAAGTGAAAGGTTATTATAAGTACCAATGTGAAACTTATGTAGGGCCTATACATATTGGTTCACTTATTAATTAGGTTATTTTATGTATTATTAATTGTAATTATTGTGTATAATTGTATTGTGTATTTTAATTCTATTGTGTATTGTTTATATCACTACCACCGGGTGCTTGCCCATTTGCAGTGTAAATAAATACATAATATTTAAAAAATGGTGGTGGTGGAGGTGATAGTAGTAATATTAGTACGCCTAATTGTTGTTGTTGTTGTTGTTGTTGTTGTTGTTGTTGTTGTTGTTGTTTCAATAATCTGAAGTGTTGAACAGTCCTCAAATTCTAGTTGACTGTTTTTCGCCAAATTATTTACCAGACTTTGACGCGGAATAGGCTTAATGAGATTATGTGTAAAGCTAATGGTGATTTCCTCAGAGTAATTTATGGCGACTACTATACAGTGGTATATAGACAATAATGTTCACCGGTTGGACTGACCTGCACGGAGTCCTGATCTCAATCCCATTGAGCACCTTTGGGCCGAATTGGACCGGCGATTAAGGTCTCGGGAGATGCGGCCAACTTCCATTGTCCAACTGAGTGCCATGTTGCAAGAGAAATGGCGACGCATTCCAGTGGATATCCTACACAAGCTAGTAGAGAGCATGCCTGACAGGGTGGCTGCTCTTATAGCAACGAGAGGTGGTACCACGAGGTTCTAAAGGGGCAAAACAGTGCCCAATTACTTTTGGTAGATACTGTACATCCAAATATGCCAGCTTGAATGTTAATGTAACGTGATATAAAAAAGTTAAACTCAAGCCCATTACAGAAGAAATCGGCCCAGAGAATGGTGGGAAGTTAAGAATCTTACCTATACAATCAGCATTGATGACAGTAGGGATATCACTCCGACGTGCCCGCCATCTTTATCTAGAAAGAAATGACTCTTTTACTCATTTCTGTTAGAGAATTTGTAAACCCCAAAACCAAGTACGGCCGAAAGGATTGAATCAACGGAGAAAATCCATTAATGCATTGGGAATCGAATCCGCAACCTTCAGGCTTTGCAGCGTTACGCTTTAACCGTGACTTTATCGCTAATAATAATAATAATAATAATAATAATAATAATAATAATAATAATAATAATAATGACATTAATAATAATATTAATAATAATAATGGCCCTTATATTCTTATGACGCTATTTCCTTTCCTTCTTTCGTCTTTTGAATATTTATTTATATCTTCATTTAGTTTTGGTGTATTTATTCGTAGACTCTAACCAGCTTCAATATTCGTGAATCCCATAACATAATATCGCATGTATTGTGGTTTGAAAGACTGAGGTCACAATCTTTCTCTCCCAGAATTTTGTCACAAGACCAGCCTGTGATTGAGCAGTCAAGTAGTGCGCTTATACTCATGATGCTAGCAATTATGTGCAGCGTAGAAGAATAGGCGGGCGAGGAAAAGCAGATTTTAATAAAGCATTCCATAGAGTTAATTTCTTCTAATCTGAGCTCTTTTTTCATTCCTCTAAATTACTCGAATGCGTGATTAACCAAGACTGGAGATAAAGGCACAGGAAAATGTCGCCAGCTTTGTGTACAAGCCTAGCTATTCCGTATCGCAATTATTTTCTAATTTAGTCGTGGCCCCTTTAACTTAAGTTGCGTTTGCTGCAATGCGTAATCTACTGTACTGTTTCTGTTAACCTGTGTGTAGCTCTAATTCAAATTTTCTCTCCTACAACGAATATTCTTATAATTTAATGCGTAGTGCTATTACGATGACCCCAAGCTAGGCATATTACTAACTCACACCAACTGTTTACGCTAAGGCTCGCTTAATATTGAAGCAGACAATACCGCACTTCCCATAGAACAGTTCCTTCTGCACGTAGCACAGCAAATATATATATATATATATATATATATATATATATATATACACTGGTGGCCATAATTCTGGAAACTTTTTGTTTTTGTACTGAATTATTATAACATCTGCATTGATTCACAGATTTATACATTGAGAATGTTACTCGTGACTGATTCGTTAATAATGGGGTTATAATAAAGGTATTATATTAAATCCAGAATATTTTAACAATAAATAATTATTACTATGTGGGGAAATTTATGTTCTTGTCGTTTAAGATCTAAGTATTAATTTCAGATTTCATTATAATTTCCCATTATTTACTGCAATAGAAACTAGTCCATTGTTGATTTTAAGATTATTGTTGATCGGTAGAAGCATTGTTGAGCACTGTTAACATAAAATGTGGAAATTATTAGTGTGTTTCTATCATTTTTCTGACTTAAGATTTCGTTAGGTTAACACCCGATTGCTTTACAACAAACTTTATTGATCATTTTATCACAATGGCTCCACGAAAGGACTGGACACCTTCTAGGGCAGTCACACTTCGAGGGGAAGGCTACACAATCAAGGAAATTGCAAGAAAACTTGGTAATGGTGCTACATTGTCTGGCGTCCAGAAGGTATGGCAGAAGTACAAATCCACAAGATCTTGTAAAACAACACATAGGACTGGTAGAAAAGCTAAAGTAAGTCCAAGAGATGTGAGGCAGATTTGTCGATTAGCATTGAAAGATAGAAGGAAATCTTCTAAAGAGATATAGAAAGTTCTACGAAGCAGTGGACTTCGTATTTCTGCGAGGACTATTCGATGAGGCACTCAGGATTCAAAGCTTCTCCATTTCGGCGACGAACGTATTTGACTCCATCACTTTCAAATATAGAAATCCTTGTTTCTTCGCTACATATCACTTTCGCCCAGTCATCATTGGTCCAAGATTGATAATTTTTGCACCAATTTACACGATTTTCTCGTTGCCCTTTGTTGAGAAATGGCTTTTTTCTGGGTGCTCTTGCTTTAAGTCTATTGTCAAATAACTTCCTTCGAACATTCCTTGCAGAAATACTAAGTCAATTGCTGTGTAGAACTTTCTGTATCTCTTTAGAAGATTTCCTTCTATCTTTCAATGCTAATCGACAAATCTGCCTCACATCTCTTGGACTTACTTTAGCTTTTCTACCAGTCCTAAGTGTTGTTTTACAAGATTTTGTGGATTTGTACTTCTGCCATACCTTCTGGACGCCAGACAATGTAGCACCATTACCAAGTTTTCTTGCAATTTCCTTGATTGTATAGACTTCTTCTCGAAGAGTGACTGCCCTAGAAGGTGTCCAGTCCTTTCGTGGAGCCATTGTGATAAAATGATCAATAAAGTTTATTGTAAAGCAATCAGGTGTTAACCTAACGAAATCTTAAGTCAGAAAAATGATAGAAACCCACTAATAATGTCACATTTTGTGCTAAACGTGCTCAACAATGCGTCTATCGATCAACAATAATCTTAAAATCAACAATGGACTAGTTTCTATAGCAGTAAATAATGGGAAATCATAATGAAATCTGAAATTAATATTTAGATCTTAAACGACAAGAACGTAATTTCCCACATAGTAATGATTATTTATTGTTAAAATATTCAGGATTTAATATAATACCTTTATTATAACCCCATAATTAACGAATCAGTCACGAGTAACATTTTCAATTGTATAAATCTGTGAATCAATGCAGATGTTATAATAATTCAGTACAAAAAGTTTCCAGAATTATGGCCACCATTATACAGGGTGAACCCTAACTAATGTCCATAATTATGGTGGGTGATTTCCTGAGTAAAGAGCAACAAAAAGTCAAATATCATTTTGCTATGTTATTCATCATCTTTTACAGAATCCACCTCGCGTCAATGGAGTTCCTTGCCACAAAGTATTAGGGGCTGCACGACAATAAACACCTTTAAAAACAGCTTAAAAGATAACCTTATTAGCATTTCACTCCAATCATACTGATTTAAACTATCACTGACTACATTGTTACTTCATTCTTTAGACATCATCCTGATAGTGCTGTATTTTCAAAAGAGTCTCATAATAATCTCTTTCTATTATCTAATATTATTTGAAATATATTAACATTCTATGTATTTTAGCTTAATTCTGCTACACAGTTTATTTACTTACTTACTTACTTACAAATGGCTTTTAAGGAACCCGAAGGTTCATTGTCGCCCTCACATAAGCCCGCCATCGGTCCCTATACTGTGCAAGATTAATCCATTCTCTATCATCATACCCCACCTCCCTCAAATCCATTTTAATATTATCCTCCCATCTACGTCTCGGCCTCCCTAAAAGTCTTTTTCCCTCCGATCTCCCAACTAACACTCTATATGCATTTCTGGATTGGCCCATACGTGCTACATGCCCTGCCCATCTCAAACGTCTGGATTTTAAGTTCCTAATTATGTCAGGTGAAGAATACAATGCGTGCAGTTCTGTGTTGTGTAACTTTCTCCATTCTCCTGTAACTTCATCCCGCTTAGCCCCAAATATTTTCCTAAGAACCTTATTCTCAAACACCCTTAACCTATGTTCCTCTCTCAGAGTGAGAGTCCAAGTTTCACAACCATACAGAAGAACAGGTAATATAACTGTTTTATAAATTCTAACTTTCAGATTTTTGGACAGCAGACTGGATGATAAGAGCTTCTCAACCGAATAATAAACACGCATTGCTACACAGTTTATTTCAGTGTTTAATTAATATTTCATAGTATTTTGTTGTTTAATTCGTAAATAACTCTTGTATACATGCAACTCTCACTTATATCAAATTGTTGAATTCTTTGTAAGTTCATGCTATGCATATACACTTTTTGGTGGTTGAGTGGAAGAGAAGACCTTACGGCCTTAACTCTGCCAGCTAAAATAAATCATTATTATTATTATTGTTATTATTATTATTATTATTATTATTATTATTATTATTATTATTATTATTATTATTATTATTTTGAATAGTTTTCCTGAAAAACGTGCATTTTAAAATAAACGAATTATGAGAATTCTTGTAATAATAACAAATACTCTTTACGAAATGTAATTGTAAGATAATTCCTTGCCTGTATTTTAAAATTAATTCCTCTATGTACTGCCTACGCTTTTCCAGACATATTTAGATTTATAAGTCTTCTTCTTGTTCTCAGCTACAGGGATTAGGCCTATTGGCCTGTTCCGTCTTCAAGGCTTAAATCATCTGTCCATCATATTTTCGGTCTTCCGACATTTTCCTGTAATTACCTTGAAGATTCACAGTAAGAAAAATGTCCCCTGGCCTCGTTACGAGCGATGCGCAGGGTAAGTCTAGTGATAGGGCTGCTATCTTAATGCTTCTAGTCCAGCATCGCTGTGTACTATCCACATCTGCGAGGGCTGCTCCTTCCGCTCAGCAAACCGACCGTATGCCGCTCTTTTGACCGTTGGTGTCTTCACACAATACCCTGTGCAAGGGGGCCTCAATATATCCTGAGACACTGGGTCCCCGATAGGACTTACAAGGAGAGGACACGCTCTGTATATCACCGAATTAAATCAGATTTTGTGACATAAAAGTACAAGACACACTGTTTAAAGTCATACCTGGTATGGGTGGCCAATGACCCCTCGTTTTGGAAATATTGGCTATTGTTTATGACATACTTCCGTTAAGTGCCTAATAGGGAATCAATAGACTCTGTAATGGCGTAGCTCCTGTAGTTGGGTGCTGAGTTGTCATCCAGGCAACCCGAGTTCGAATCCTAATATCTTCTCATTTTTAAAGCTTGATATTATTATTATTATTATTATTATTATTATTATTATTATTATTATTATTATTATTATTATTATTATTTTAATTCACTTTCAGTTGTCAGTTCCTATATTCAAAGCCATGTTGAAATATGCGTGGTATGCATCAAAATTGATAAACGAACGAGAAGTGTTTGTGAATGTGAAGGATATCTGTTTCGCAGCAGAAGTACGGAAAAATGTGTGTGACTGTGGACAACCTTCTTTCATTTGTTATGCATGGTACAGGAAATATGTATGTGTTGTGTGTTTTTATGACATCATAATGAATAGGGTACAAACTGAAATGGAATAACTGCTACAGAAATAGAACAAACACCAGTGACACATCTTACCTTTCTACGTGAGCAGTATTTGTATTTCATTGTTTATCCTTTACAATACAATGTTACTTAATTAGTAATTTGTTTAAAACATGATGAAGCATTCAATACATTGAGAAATATGATATAGGTATGTAAATAGATAATTGTGATCACAATATTAATCATTATTAAAAGAAAAAAATACAGGATCAGTTAAGATTCAACTCAGGTTGCCTAGATTAACAACTCAGCATCCAACCATATGGGCTACGCCGTTACACAGTCTAATGCTTCCCTATTGAGCAGCTAACGGAAGTATGTCACAACCAATAGCCAATATTTTCAAAACGAGGGGTCATTGGCCACCCATACCAGATATGACTTTAAACAGTACTTCTTGTACTTTCATCTCACACAATCTTATTTAATTCGGTGATATACAGATCGTGTCCTCTCCTTGTTAGTCACCTTATCAAGGTGTCCACCCCCGCGACGTGGACGGGCTTACCGAGAATTATCCATGTAAGTACAGTTAAGACGAATGTCTGCCCTGTTCACCATGGACCGGGGGCAGATTTATAAGTACCTACATCATTCATTTCGATGTAAGTGCTTGTCTGTGTTTGAATGATTGCATCAAGGAAGTTGTATATATGTGGATGTGAACTGTTAAAGTTAAGTCCGAAACCCCTGTGCAATGCCTCACAAACAGTGGATGTTCTTTCTGATTTGATAGTGTCAGAAGCCCAAATTTATGGAGGAAAGACAGAATCAGAATCTATTTAATACTAGTGATGCCACACCGACGCTGTAAAGCACCTCGACATTTCCCCCGTTAAAGTAAGTACAGTGCATATCCCTTTCAGTTCTTCGGTAAAAAATCTTGGCATTCACATGGATAATAATCTCAACTGGGACATGCAAATCACAGAAACCTGCAGAAAAGTATATTCTATTATTCATGTGCTAAAAAGGATAAATGTTCATCTTCCCTCTTGCTTAAAAAAATCCCTTGTGCAGACCCTTGTATTTCCCCATTTTGACTATGCTGACATTTTACTGACTGACCTTTCCAGCGACAACAAAATGAAACTTCAACGTGCTCATAATTTGTGTGTACGTTTTGTAAGCAATGTTCGTAAATATGATCATATTACCCCATCCCTGGAAGCAATAGGTTAGCTTAAACTAGATAAGAAAAGAAATTTACATTCACTTCTCTTTCTCTTCGAAATCTTGAACTCTTCTATTCCTTCGTACCTGTCGTCTCGCTTCACTTACCTTTCTTCCCACCACAATCTGAACACACGCTCTCGCCATGAAACAATACTAACAATACCATCCCATCGCACCTCCTCATACTCATCCTCTTTCACAATAGCCCTGCCAAGACTCTGGAATTCGTTACCTGCTAGCATCAGGGACTGTCGAAATAAAATTCAATTCAAACGCAAACTTACTAGGCACTTGGTCAGTAATTGAGACTCGTTCAGACATGGTTTCTTGTAAATAGTTCTTTTAATCTACCACAAAATATCTCAATATCCGGTAATTTCATCACTATAGAATTTTGTTATTGTAGGTTTAATTTGTAATTTAGTAAATACAAAAATATTCTTTGTTCTTAACTTCTATGATAAAATGTCTAGCTTTCATTAATCAGGTATTCTTGTCGTACTTTAATTTTTATTGCAATTGTAATTGTAAATTTAATATTAATTGTAATCTTATTGTTCATGTTATAGTTGTAATCCCCTGGTAGAGGGGCAGAGAAGGCCTGACGGCCTTATCTCTACCAGGTTAAATAAATAAATCTAATCTAATCTAAATAAATCTAATCTAACTTCTGTTACTTACATGAAACAGACTCGCAAGCATTTCACGTATTTGTGGTACATCCGCTCACGCTTAATTGGCCTGTTTACACTCCAGAAGCTCGCGCGCAGTTTACCTGTTTACAATTCAGTCGCTCGCGCGCAGTTAGGCAAAAATTAACCCTTTCGCGCGTAGTCGGTACCCACCCTTAAATTCAATAACGCCACATTCACATTCCTAAAATTACCAATGCATGTTGCGGAAAAATAGTACGGCACATATAGAGAAAATCTGAAATCAGTTTTGGATTTAGCACCCCAAGAAACCATAAATGTAGCACAAATTTTCAGAAAAGTTTTTATGGCCCTTAATTTTGAGGCCTGTGTTATCAGACACCGATTAATTATGATAGCCTATCATCTCTTCTCAAGTTAATATAACAAGGGCTATAATCTTTTCTCTGTAAGAAAAATCCTAATGTAAACAATAGCACGTGACTGAAGTGAGGCTTCATTGGCCACTGTTTGGCGCCATAGATTCTCAGTACGTGTTCCCGCCTACTGTTGTACATTCTGTTTCATGTTAAACATTTCCCGTTACTCGTCAAGTAGGCCTAACCTCACTACTATCAATGCATTCGTTTGCTTAGGAAACATTTATTTTATAATTACTGTAATTAAATTGTTTTTAAGTAGTCTTATGTCTTCACAATGGAAAGTTGAGGATACAGAAGCCATACTTCAGTACCACGTGCTTACGTGAACAACTACGAGCTCAAGTGACGCCAGCTTGTTACAAGAACAGACTACCTCGGTATTACTGTTTGTATTCATCCGCGTTCATAGTACATAACAAAATATAAAAGTAGCTTTTCTTTTACTAAGCGTTTTACATATGAGTAAAGTTAAATGTTTAATCGTATGTAACAAGTAGAAATTAATGTTTTATTTTAAAATAATACGAGATTGTGGTTTCCAAATACGAACTATATTTTCCTGCGTCATGTGAGTGTTTCGATTAGGAGCCAATCACGGGTATGACAGCAACGTGTTTATGTTTACATTAGGATTTTTCTTACAGCGGAAACAGTATAGTACAGGGACATCATTTTATTTTTACTAACATTTTTAATATTAACTTGCCTATACCTCTGGATCAGCGCCGTTTGCTACCCCCTTCCACTACTGAACTCGATGATACTGGCGTAATATACAAACTAATCACTTTACTAGGTATAGGAGGAAAGAAAAGTAGTTCATCCATTTACGTAAACTAGGAAATATTGCGCTTTTGAATTTGATCATTTTCATTAGGTTTTTGTTTAATCAAAATACAGTACAGTATTAACAATAAGTGTTTCTACTCAAGAACTGAGCTTTCCATGTGGACGTATTCATTATGCAGTGTATATTATACTGTCTACAGCACATTAGCGTACAATATAGAGAATGAAGTTAAATTGTAAAATAATCATAATATGGATATTTAAACACATTTTTTAAAGTGGTGGCCGTTCATTTCGATACAGGCTTCAGTTCTTTTGTGCATGTTGTCACACTATAGACTATTGTACCTAATCCCAATTACCAGGTTCGTACTTCGTATCACTAACTCATGTTGAAATAATTCTGTACCTACTCTATAAAAGAGTACCTTACGTACTGTAAATTCAATCTTCACTTCTGCCCGATCCAAAAATATAAAATTACTCAGACATACTATCTACTGTCCGTCCAAGTGGTTATGTCGTAGGGTCGTAGAAATGGAAGAACTCACGTGAAAGTTAATTACTTAACGAGGCCTTTAATTTATTTTAAACAATTGTATAGTATTATGTAGACGTCCAATTCCTAACAGAAATTAATGTTCTCAGAAAAGACCTAAGACAACCCAGCCACTAGCTGGCGAATAAAATCTGGTGGGGGAAACCGGTATACGACGTAGGCAAATGGACGACAGTCCCTGTACGAAAATGATTCAATATTTAAAGCTCTTTCGTCACTGGAAAACGCGAACATATTTTTGGAACGTACTGTTTACTACGACCGTAAGGCTACTATGACTGCATATGCGGTCTTGGATATGTGTGGAGGACGGTTGAACTTCATTAGTAGAAGGGGTGGGAGTGAAGTACATTCAAAAACTCAGGTACAATAAAAATTGAAGTAAAAATAAAATGATGTCACTGTAGTTGTGGACAAGTCAGTTTCGTCTGAAGGATCCGCGACCTTTACTTTATCAAGGCTTGTAGTAAAGCACATTAAATTTAATTACTGCATAGTCTTTCTTGACCACTCGTAATTAAACAGACATTCATAGAAAACGCTGTCTTGAATATGAAATACCATTAGTATTACCAAATTTCCGCACGTCCAGTACTTAGTAATTACGGCATGCGATATTTGCATGTATATGAGTGCTGCCACTACCATTCCCAAGTCTCTGGGACTGGCCGGCAGTGTCCAGCAGGTCCTAGAATTAGGATCACTTGGAAGTGATAAAGTGCTTCACTATTTGAATTAAAGCCACTTAAGACAAGATATTAAAGCAGTCCCTCTCTTCTCTTGGAAGTCCGTATTAAGGTCTTTAGAGATAATCTGCATAAATGGAGCCGAGAACAATGTAATCAAGTGTTGATGAAAGCCAACAAGTAGGGTTGAGAAAGTTTGTTAAGGGATGGCGAGGGTTAAGGAAGGAATGTCGACCTCAAGGCTAATTTCACATTAATTAAAGCTAATATCTTACAGCCCTCGGGCGGCTTAATATCAACTCTCTTCTTCTTTCCATTTCCCCTTACTTCCTTCCTACCCCTTCTACCCACACCCTCTCTTTTTACCGTTGTGAGCTAGCTTAAGCTTTTCTCATTCACCCCTTTCACACCCCAACATATTTTAATCTTCTCTTAAGTTCTTGTTCTGTTGGGGAGATCTTGCGGCTCAATGTGTTATGAAGGGTTGCATTCAAATAAAGGGATAGGACAGATCTGCAGCATTTAGTCGTTTTATCACACTGTTAGGGGAATTGGGAACATCAGATGTATTCTCAATTAATAGCCCTTAGTGTTTAACTTCGAGTCTCTGCAACACAGGGAAGATTTGAAGTTATAGCCTATATGTTACATACAGTAAAAGTAATTATACATATACAACACACCTGAATAAATCAACGTCACCACCAACACCACTACCACCATCATGATCATCATAATCATGTCACCATCATTTTTGTCTTAAACTGATTGATTTGTTCCAATTCATATGGAGGTTAATATTGATCCCTCCAGAGTTTTCTAAGCTCTCCAATATCTCTATGTTCTTTTGCTTTATAGATAGATCTGTGCATGTAACTATGTACTAAATCCTTAGAAAAATGCATTAAAACTGCCAAAATATTTCTGTGAATATGCACTGAAAACCTTAGAAATTTGCACTAAAAACTGCCAAATTATGCTTGTAAGTATGTACTAAAAACCATAGAAATATGCACTGAAACTGCCAAAATATGCCTGTTACTATGCACTAAAAACCTTAGAAATATGCAATAAAACTGCCAAAATATGCCTGTAAGTATGTACTAAAAACTTTAAAAATTTACACTAAAACTGCCAAAATATGCCTGTGACTATGCATTAAAAACCTTAGAAATATGCACTAAAACTGCCAAAATATGCATGTAACTATGCACTAAAACTTTAGAAGTTTGCACTAAAAACTGCCAAATTATGCCTGTAACTATGTACTAAAACCTTAGAAATTTGCACTAAAAACTGCCAAATTATGCCTGTAACTATGTACTAAAAACCATAGAAATATGCACTGAACCTGCCAAAATATGCCTGTTACTATGCACTAAAAACCTTAGAAATATGCACTAAAACTGCCAAAATATGCCTGTAAGTATGTACTAAAAACTTTAGAAATTTGCACTGAAACTGCCAAAATATGCCTGTAAGTATGTACTAAAAACCTTAGAAATATGCACTAAAACTGCCAAAATATGCATGTAACTATGCACTAAAACTTTAGAAATTTGCACTAAAAACTGCCAAAATATGCCTGAATGTACTGAAAACCTTAGAAATATGCACAGAAACTTCCAAAATAAGCCTGTAACTATGCACTAAAAAACTTGCGCCCCTAAATGGTAACACTTTGGTTTTATTTATTGATATTTCAAACTCAAAATTGTTTAAGATTATTTTTTACTGTTGTCTGTAGTTTATTTCCTGAGTCTGCGATTAGCACTACTAATCCGTGGCGCGACAACCCATGAACGGCCAAGATCGTCCGGCCGACTGTTGGCCTCATATTCACCTACCTCAACAGAGGTGAACGATCATTCAACGAGAACTTTGGTAACGCGTAGTCAGCATGACGATCCTACCAGCCGTTGTAGGTGGTTTTCGAATCAGGATTTCTCTACTTATCGTAGCTATCCAAATTCATCACGATACTGGGTGGGCACCAGTCCCATAAACTGGCTGAAATTTCATGAGGAAAACCCTTCCCAATGAGCATTCGAACCAGCGATCATTTAGTATCACTAGTCCAATAAGTGACGTTTAACACCAGGCGGCTACTGCGCTTGACTATTGTTAATATTATTAGAGGAGACGATAATAAGGGATATGCTATTGGAGCTAAATGACAGCTGTGAGCATTATGGGATTAAAATAAATGCAAACAAGAAGAAGACCATGGTTACCGGAAGAAAGATAAAGAATGGAAACTTGCGAATTCTAAATGCGGCAGTAGAACAGGTGAACAGCTTCAAATACTTGGAGTGTACTATAAGCTGTAAAATGAGCTGCTGCCAGGAAGTCAAAAGGAGGATAGCAATGACAAAGGAAGCTTTAACAGAAAAAGAAGCATCTTCTGTGGACCTCTGGAGAAAGAACTAAGGAAAAGACTAGTGAATTACTTTGTGTGGAGTGTGGCATTGTATGGGGCAGAAACATGCACATTACGACAAAGTAAAGAGAAGCGACTACAAGCATTTGAAATGTGCATATGGAGAAGGATGGAACATGTGAAATGGACAGACAGATTAAGAAAGGACACTGTGCTGGAAAGAGGTGGTGAAGAAGGAATGATGCTGAAACTGATTAGGAAGAGAAAAAGGAATTGGTTGGGTCACTGGCTGAGAAGAAACTACCTACTGAGAACTGCATTGGAAGAAATTATAAACGATAGAAGAGTTCGGGGTAGAAGAAGATATCAGATGATAGACGACATTAAGATTTATGGATCATATGCGGAGACAAAGAGGAAAGCAGAAAATAGAAAAGAATGGAGAAAGCTGGGTATGCAGTGAAAAACCTACCCTTGGGCAGAGCACTAGGAATGAATGAAGAAATTATTATTATTATTATTATTATTATTATTATTATTATTATTATTATTATTATTATTAAAGATTAACAATCTTGATACTAATAATGTATTTTCAATGACTTCGTTTTTATGTACGGTACAGTGCAATACATTGCTTTCTGTTAAGATATTTTTCAATTTTTCTATTCTTGATTGAGAATGTTTTGGATAATTGTTATCAGAATTTGATTGCACACTATTGTAATGTATATTAAGATAAAAACGTTTATAACCCATTATTATACCAAGACATAACAAGATGATGCTTTTATGAATGTTACTGGAAAAATTATCAATGAACTAGATATCGGAAACAAATGTTTCGGTATTTTCTTGGATCTACGGAAAGCTTTTGACATTATCAATCATAATTTACTTTTGGACAAACTACATACTATTGGAGTTAGAGGTATAGTTTTAAAATTATTCCAATCATATTTTAGTAACAGAAGGCAAATGACCAAAATTGAAGATCAATTTAGTGAATACAAATATATTGATATAGGTGTACCGCAAGGAACAATTTTGGGACCTATTTTATTTCTCATATATGTTAATGATCTGCTAAATATAAATTTAGAAAAATTTAATGGATACATATATATGTGTATATATATATATATATATATATATATATATATATATATATATATATATATATATATATATTCATATAGGTTGATACAGTAGTTATTTCCAGTGGTTTTTCTTGGCAAGAAGCATATAGAAATGCTAATATAGGTGCTAATATTGTTAAAAAATGGCTTAATTCCAACTTCCTGTCTTTAAATATATCTAAATCAACTTTAGTTCCTTTTTCATTAACAGCTGCCTGTGTTCAAAATTTAAAATTTAGCGATGAATAATAGACTAATAATACACAGTGAAAATTGTTTAGATCCCAAAAGTTGTAAATGTACTCCATTGAAAGAAGCCACGTATATCAAATATCTGGGTATCATTATTGATCAGAATTTAAAATGGCCTCATCACATTACTTATCTTTGTAAGAGGCTTCGTAAAACAATTTATAAATTCGTTAATCTTCGATGCTACTTACCCATTAGAGTTCTACGAAATGTTTATTTGGCCATTATTCAGTCTATCATTCAATATGGTATAATTGTTTGGGGTGGAAGTACAAAAATTAATCTTAGTCCGTTAAATTTACTACAAAAACGAATAAGTAAAATTTGTTTGAAGAAACGTTTCGATTATCCAACTAAATTAATTTATTCTGAATTTAATGTATTTAATATTGAACAAATTTATAAGTATACGCTGTTAAAATTTTATCATAAAAATCGTAATAAGTTTGTATTACAGACACATATTATGACACAAGACGAAATATTAATTCAACATTAGTAGAACCTAAATGTCTCACATCTGCTGGTCTAAAGCATAGCATTAATTTTGGCCCTCGGTTGTACAATGCTTTAACTAAATTACACCCAGAACTTCTAACATGTAACCCACTAACATATAACAAGAATATCAGAAACGTGTTAATATCTTCAATTTGATTAAATAAATTTATAGCCTATGTGTATGAATTAATCAACCTATATTATATTTGTATTCTATAATTTTGAAATATATATTAGTCCTACTTTTCACGTGCGATTTTATTCTTCTCTAGTGTTAATATTATATTATATAATTCCATTGCCGCTGTAATTTAAATTTTAGTTCCTATTTTATTTTACTTATTTATTATTATTATTATTATTATTATTATTATTATTATTATTATTATTATTATTATTATTATTATTATTATTTTATTTTCTAAATTTCTCTTATATTAATATTGTATTATATAATTTCTGTAACTGTAATTTTTAATTCTATTTCCTATTTTATTTTATTTTATATTCTCTTATAGGCCTATTAATATTACATCTGAACTGCGACCGAACACGAGCGCTGCTCATTCGGTCTCAAATTTTGTTAATACTACCGTATTTCTTTTTTTATATTATTTGTATTATTTTATTTCTATTTCTCTTGTTTGTTTGTAATTATATTCTTTATTCTGTATATTTAAATTTAAATAAATTAATTAAAACATGAGTCATGATACCTTTTTTTTTTTTAAGAAAAAAAAATTCTTGTCGTTGAACACCTTCAATGGCAATAATGATACAGTTCTTTCCAGTTGCACATTATTACAAAAATTAAAAAATTATTAGGCCTATCAGAAAAAAAATATTAAGAGAAGGACGGAAATAATGACTTTCCTGACTCAGATCGAGATTGGATCCACTGGATTTATAAATATAAATGCTTTCGTAGTGTAACAGCTTTAACAAGTACATAAAATATTGCTGTTTTGAAATAATAAGGAAGAGAGTTGCACAATATTTTTCTGTGGCTGTTGCAAAAAAAATGAAAATCTGTTGTTGAAATAAACGGCTGTTTTTAAGTATCATTAAATTAAATTTGCTTTACCGCGTTACAAGCATTTAGAAGCCGGGCATGGTTAATATTTTCTCCGTGCATGTTATTCTGTAGGGGACCGTGTTACATTGATTCGCCTGTACTTAACACCATCTGAGTGAAGCTTAAATGTAACTAATAGTGGTTACACCCTCGACGATTCATTATCATTAACCTCCCTGTACCCACTTGTTTCTCAACCCTCCTCCTGCCTAGACGACGTTGCTTTTCACCACTTAACCTTCCTTACCGCCCTTCATTAAACAACACTCCCTCATTTCAACCCTTTAAGCTCTTGTCACTTGCTGTATTTACCTTCCCCTCTACGGAATGCAAGGTTACATAACCCCCTGGAGCAGTTCTTGAGCCCATCTTGAAGAAATGCAGTTCCTGCTAGCCAAATTTGTATGATTAATTGATCATCGGTGAATTATCTTATATCTTTGAGATAGTCTCCGAGTTAATAGGTTGAGACCTAGTGTTTTACATCAAAATCCATATCTGAGCGTGGTGTCAAACCATTAGCGTGTCTCCCTGGCCCAAAGGAACGTTCTACCTTGATTAAGAATTTTTTATGTCCTCTGCCAGTCACGCCATGAAGATATTTTCCTCCTGAAACTTCATTAATCTGAAATTATCAATTACTAACAATACCAGCACGATTTTCCCTGGTTAATATATTTTTTACTCTTTTTTTCCCTTTGATGATATCACGGAACAGTTTTCTTGGTAATGTTTTCATGGATAGTAACGTTTATGAACCTCATTAGATGCAAAAATAACGAATGAAATTGCTTGAACGGTGATATTAAAAGTAGAATACTAGGAGGAATTGTATTATGTATTCAAAATTGCTGTATTTGTAAGCGATATTTGATATAAGAATAGTCACTATTTGTAGCGATAGTGCTGAGCCTTTGTGAATTTTAAAATATCAGCGAGGGAAGTAAAATGAAAACAAAATATTTGCAGTAATTCACATTTATTTATTATACTCCAATTTTACAGAGAACCCTATTTCACCTGACCTAGGTATGTTAGGATTATAAATACATTATTATAATATTTATATGATATAGATTAATTAAATCTCCTATTGAATTAATCTTATGTTTCAATTATGAAATTAATAAAATTTTACAAATCTATAAATACAGCCAATCTATACAACGTTTTATAATTTATACACATGAATGAATGAAATGAAATGAGATGAGATGAAATTAAATACTAAAATACAATCTTATATTTCAATTAACAAGTTTCATGAAATGTATACTAGGGTAAATTAGGGTCTGTTGGACAGTCGGGCATGTTGGACACTTTGTACTTTAACGTGTTATCTCGCCACTTGTGGGCATCACATTCGTCATTGACTTCTAACAGAATGTGGTGCCTACAATTGGCGAGGTAACATGTTAAAGTACAAAGTGTCTAACATGCCCGACTGTCAAACAGACCCTAATTTACCCTATATTATAACTAGGGCTAGGATTTTCATGGCCTATAAATCATGAAAAAATGTCCTAAAACAATGCATTTATGACCTTAAAATCTTTAAAAAGTGCCCTTAAAAATGCCCTAAAATTGATCTTATATAATTGGTTTAATAGGAATATTAATATTAAGACTAGTAATTATATCAAATTCTAGTACAAACATTCAAGTTTATTTAATTTTACATAATTTTTCTAAGTAGTTCACTTTAATTACTTATTCTACCTGAAGTAGTTCCATGTAGTCCACCACAAGACCTCTCTTATCCGGAACTAGCAGGTAAAGACGAGTCTATTATTGAAGGGGTGGTTGAACTGATCCATTACGTGGGGGTGTACTACGTTAAAATGACAATATTTGTGTAGAAAAACGATTAAAATAATATACAAAATAATGGGTATTAATGGACAAAATACGTAGAGAAAATATCAAAGAAAAAAATAATATTTTACATTAATAACGGGGATTTATGGCCAAAATTAAATGAGAATACCCCAAAAATCACCGAATAAAACAAAAAATGCTCTTATGAGTTGTAAGAAGTAAAAAATGCAAAAAAAATGCCCTAACAAATATGTTTTAAAACACTCAGTTTATCACATAACATATAAATACGAAAGCAGCAATATTTCTGGCTTACTAGAAAAAAGATGCAATTTCATCAAAATCCTAGCCTTATATAACCTAAGCAAACAAATATTAACTAGCATGTAAGTTAATTTAAATTTCTGTGGGTAGAAATTTCTCAAGAAGACGTTACACAGTTTTCCGTAAAACACTGTTGTTACAAGCAATTTATAAATTTTATACAACACATTTATCGTGAATTTATTGTAAATTATTATCCTAATTAATTTCTATCAACTGTTAAATTAAATATTTATAACAAAATATGTAAAAACTATAGATAAAAAAAAAATTCAGTGGATATGTACAAATTATATCATGTGTTCAAATTACAACTTTTGTGAACGTAATTCACGTATCTCATAAAATCTTGATAACAGCATTTATTTCGGAACGCTTGTAATGATGGGGAGTACTTGATGTCGACAAACTAGTTCAAGACGTTGTAGTTCAAATTTGTGACATCAAATAACAAATGTTGGACAGTTTGCAGGGAGTCATCACATGCACAAATATTTTCACCTTCTGTTTCTATCTTAAATCTTTCGAAATAGCTACCATGTCCAGATAAGAACTGAGTAAGAACAAAATTTGGCTGCATTAATTTATAATTTACTTTATCGTAAATAGTAGGGAAGTACAATTCCCTAGTTAAATCTCCCTTTGTGCTGCGAACCCAGTAATCATTCCACTCATTAATCACACGTTCTTTTAAACGCTTCTTCACATAAAACATAGGGCATATAGGGTAAATTTGCCTAATTTCGTGATATCCCTAATCCCGTGATACATTTTTTACATTGAATGTCAGTCAAAGATTTGTCGTTCGACCATAGCGCCAGACATCTTTCGCGAAAGAGTACATCTTTCGCCTACTTTTGAGACATCGGTGAACTTACTAGCAAGATACACAATCCTGGGACATTTAGTTTAAAAAACGTATCACGTAATTAGGGGTATCACGGAATTAGGCAACTTTACCCTATTCTAAATCCGAAGCGGCAGCCTGTTTCGCCAACACATCGGCAATCCCGTCAGTAATTCACATGTTGTTGTTGTTGTCAAAAAATGTTGAGTTCTTTGTATTAATGCCATTAACTCTCTTGCTCTCCAACATTTCTCAGACACAGTGAGTTCAGAAAACAGAGCTTTACATCGTTGAAGATGATTCTGATCTATTTTCTCCTGAAGACTGCACATTGGGCAAAGTAGTGAAGAAATAATTCCAATTTTGTTCCTGTGTTTTGAAACAGTCATGCCTTGAGAATAATCGAAAAGATGCAATTGCACTTTTCCTTGGATACTCAAGAATTATAATTTGTTGCACATTGAAACACTCTCATCTTTTATTATTTGAAATTTCGTGGAAATGATATGATATTACGTTTTGATATTTTGTGTTAATTAACTTTTTAACTGTTGAAAATGATAAAGTTGACGTGAGGCTTTGTAAGATTTCACTTGTCCTCTTAGCAAGGTCAGCAGCTTCATTACCAGGTAATCCACAATGTGTCAGTACCCATTTAAAAACTATCCTTTTGTTAAGCTTCAACATACGGTGTATAATTTTTAATTATGCATAATATCCAAAAAGGAAGAAAAATATTTATTTATTTACTTACTTACTTACTTACAAATGGCTTTTAAGGAATCCTCAAGTTCATTACCGGCCTCACACAAGCCCGCCATCGGTCTTTACGCTGTGCAAGATTAATCCAGTCTCTATCATGATATCCCACCTCCCTCAAATCCATTTTAATATTATCCTCCCATCTACGTCTCGGTATCTCCAAAGCTCTTTTTCCCTCCGGCCTCCCAACTAACACTCTATATGCATCTCTGAATTCGCCCACGCGTGCTACATGTCCTGCCCATCTCAAACGTCTAGATTTAATGTTCCTAATTATGTCAGGTGAAGAATAACATGCATACAGTTTTGCGTTGTGTAACTTTCTCCATTCTCCTGTAACTGCATCCCTCTTAACCCCAAATATTTTCCTAAGAACCTTATTCTCGAAAATCCTTAATCTCTGTTCCTCTCTCAAAGTGAGAGTCCAAGTTTCCCAACCATACAGAACAACCAGTAATATAACTGTTTTATAAATTCTAACTTTCAGATTTTTCGAGAACAGACTGGATGATAAAGCTTCTCAACCGAATAATAACAGGCATTTCCAAATTTATTCTGCGTTTTAATTTTCTCTCGAGTGTTATTTATATTTGTTACTGTTGCTCCATGGTACTTGAATTTTTCCACCTTTTCAAAGTATAAAGTTTCAAATTTTATATTTTCATTTCGTACTATGTTCTGGTTACGATACATACATTTTCTACTATAACTTTACTTAGATCCAAATTATAATTTACGATATTTTATGGCATGTTTTAGGCTTATTTTGCAAATTCAAAGGTAGACTGTAGTCAGATTAATATTAAAAGATATTATAGAGCACGAGCTTCGTACCCTAGTCATGATGTTTATGAAGTGTTGTAAAATACATACTAGGTTCAAAAAGTTCCCGGAATTTGCTAGCATCATAGAAACAACGTACCTTAAACACTATTCTACAGCATTCCCTTCAAAATAGTTGCCTTCCGCAACAACACACTTTTGCCAACGCGTGTAGAGTTCCTGGAAGCAGGCCTGGAAGCCATTTTGTGAAACCCGTCTTAGTGCTCTCGTCGCGTTTGCGATAACCTCTTCAGCATTGAATCTCCGTCATTTCAGATGACTTTTCAGACGGGGAAACAGAAAGTAATCAGGTGGTGAGAGATCAGGAGAGTATGGTGGGTGATCCAAAGCAGTTATGTTGTGCCTGGCAAGAAAATTCTTTACAATAATTGCGCGATGAGCAGGTGCATTGTCATGCATAAGGAACCAGTTGTTTTCTACCCATTTTTCTGGACGTTTCCTTCTCACTGCGTCCCAGAGGCGACGGAGGGTTTCTACGTACAATTCTTTCGTTACAGTACGACCTTCTGGAATGAACTCATGGTGCATGAGACCCTGAGAGTCGAAGAAAACTTCCAACATAACTTTGCTTTAAGTGTGCTTAAATGCGACAGGCTCATGTCAGTAGATTTACTGGCATGAAAAAGAACTCCTGCGGGACAAAATTCCGGCACATCTGGCGATGCTGATATAACCTCTGTAGTTGCGAGCGTCGTTAAATAAAACATAACATTTAAAATAACTTTGCCTTTGGAAGTGTCCCTAGGAAATTTTTGCTTCCGAGGAGATGTTTTCGATTTCCACTCAGATGACTGTCGTTTAGGGACTGGGTCGTACAAGTAGCACCAGTTTCATTTTGTTTAAGAAATCACCATCTTCATCAGCCATACTGATCATGTCCCCAGCAAAACACAGAACTTGATGTTTGTACTTTGCTCTGTGGACATAATTACAAAATGCGACGAACAAACGAAACACTATGATAAACAATTGCCTACAACTCAAAGCAATAATTGCCTTTATCAACAAACTTTAAGGAAATGACATCATGAATGTTACCAACAAAACAAATGTATAATATCCCTTGTTATATATTAATACGAAAAATGGTAGTAAAATTCCGGGAACTTTTTGAACCTAGTAGTATATCTTCAATTTCTTTTGAAAAAAAAAATCATATGGAAAGAACTTATATGACATAACATCGTTGTCAAGATAAACTCATCGCACTTTAGTTTTCCTTCCTTCAGTTATCGGGGAAAAAATGTAGAAGAGCAGATTCTTGTAGAGTTCTTATTAACTTCATTATTATAGGCCTAATAGCAAATCATCTAAAGTGAGGATAAGAAAAGGTGGTGGTGGGGACGGGCCAGATTATTAGTAAAGCGTCGTGGCGATGAAAATCTGGCAGTGGGGTTCAATTTAAAAAATCCTCTTTATTAGCTGCCTTGGTTCCCGCCACTTGGCTGTTGCTGCTGCTGCCACACAATCTTCCAATCCGGAATATTGTTCCCCGTCATCAGCTTAATTGGAACTTCACCACACAATGCGCCTTCTCCTCCTCTTGGCATTGTTAATCAAGAGAAGCTCGTGTTAATAGTTTGTTAAAAGGGCTTAATGGAATCAATGGTTCTTTATTTTTTCCTATGTACATTTTCTCCTCTCTTGGAGTCACGTACAGCCTGCTCGTCTTTTTCGTTTGTCAAGTTTTATAAGGAAGTGGCCCCTCCGCTCAGAGGTGCCTGCCCAATTCCCAGAAGCGAAGACTCGTTAGTGCCTTCAGCATCTCTGCTTTCTAATTATTTCCGTCTTGCAGCCTCGCTCTTATTAATTCTGCGAGAAACGACTGAAAATTTAATAATTATTTCACTGAAAATCTCGAGTTTCTTCGTTCCAAACTAGTTGTGACACATTTTCTCTTGATCTAGACATTTTCTGACATATTTTGTGCTCCCGAGTAAAATTATACCTTGCAGCACTATCTAAAATGGTCTATGATCTATGACCTTCTTAGGAACTATTTTAGAAATACTGTAACGCATTATAAATGCTAACGAAAAGAAACTAATAGGTGCTCGTAAGATAGCAGGCCTAAGTATAAATTTTATGAAGTAGGCCTACATAATCGTTGGACGTAAAGCAGAAGATCTTTTTGTGAAATAAATGACAACTTAATAATAATAATAATAATAATAATAATAATAATAATAATAATTATTATTATTATTATTATTATTATTATTTATTATTAATATTTGTGTGCTGAACAACAGCCAGAGGCCAATTATAGTTCAGCACAATACACAAACAAAAGATACAAAGGTGCAAAAACAAATAAATAATATCTTAAATAAACAAAAACATACATAAATACAATTGAGAACAAGAACAGTAAATACTAATAATCAAAACGAAACTATACTTTAAAAGGATCTAAATTGTGTCCATGTAAATTGGCATATTTTCTGCATCTACAAACTGGAGAAAGTGATTTTGAATTTCTGTTATAATTTTTTTTTTTTAATCTTAAACCTTTTGAAGGAATACGAAGGCTGATATTGTTTATGATAGACTCACAATCAATATCACCCTTGATCACTTTGCAAAAAATTGATAATCAAGATTTTGACGTCTAGAATAAAGGCTACAACAGTTAAAATATTTACAGGTAATGTCATAGTTGAAGTCAGAGGAATAGGGTATAAATCGAAAAGCATATAAGGAAATAAATTTTCATTGAATATTTTCCAATTTAATAATAATAATAATAATAATAATAATAATAATAATAATAATAATAATACTTACTTACAAATGGTTTTTAACAAACCCGCAGGTTCATTGCTGCCCTCACATAAGCCCGCCATCGGTCCCTATCCTGTGCAAAATTAATCCAGTCCCTACCATCATATCTCACCTCCCTCAAATCTACTTTAATATCATCATCCCATCTACGTCTCGGCCTCCCCAAAGGTCTTTTTCTCTCTGACCTCGCAACTAACATTCTATTTTCATTTCTGGATTCGCCCATACGTGCTACATGTCCTGCCATGTCAAACGTCTGTATTTAATGTTCCTAATTATATCAGGTAAAGAATACAATGCGTGCAGTTCTGCGTTGTATACCTTTGTCCATTCTCCTGTAACTTTATAATAATAATAATAATAATAATAATAATAATAATAATAATAATAATAACAACAATAGTAATACTAATAATAAATACAAACATTAAAATACACCGGATCCCGAAAGAGCATTACTCATGTTTTTATTTTAGTTGGTTATTTAACGACGCTGTCTCAACTACTAAGTTATTTAACGACGATGGGATTGGTGATAGCGAGATGGTATTTGGCGAGATGAGGCCGAGGATTCGTCATAGATTACCTGACATTTTCCTTATAGTTGAGGAATAACTCCGTGAAAACCCAACCAGGTAGTCAGCCCAAGCGGTAATCGAACCCACGGCCGATTACAAATTCGCATCTGCAGGAAAACACCTGACGTGACTGAGCTACGTCACTGGCCACATTGCTCGTGCTCGGGTGTCAGTTTAATAAGTGCGTACATTTACGAAAGCTACAAAAATCAATGAATTTGATTTAAAAACTAAACCAAATGTGTGTGTGTGTGTATCCAATGTATATCCACTTTACTTGGGTGATTCTGGTTTCACATATTGTCGATAGATGGCAGGACTGTGACCCATTTTTAAGGTATATCTGTAGAGAGTTGTGTCGTGTAGTAGAGTGAGTGTACGTTTAAATATTAGTGTAAGTGTATTGTATCGAATGTAAAATTTCTTTGTAGAACGAAATGTTACATTTGTTCGGATCAAATTTCTGCACATTTAAAGGACAAGCCAACAATTCTTTCAATCATTTATTATCATAATGCACTGCTCTCTAAAATTAACTGAGCATATTGGGAATTATATCAATGGCTCTCCGAAAACACGCTATGAAATGTTTCATATAAAACAAATTTTTATCTCGAAAAGAAAGGAAAAACGAGCAAAATTGTACTAAACCATTTTGTTTGAAATATTTCAAAGAATAACTCCATGAAATTAATGACATTACTTATGTTTGCTTATATATACTCTGTATACAGGGTGTAAACAATATAAACCGCCAAAAATACCGGTGGTAGAGCATAAATAGCTGAAGAAAAGAGTCGAATGATATTTTTCCTGTAACTGTCAGGGTTTTCCCAAAAAAATATATGTTTAATTTGTGAGTCTAAAGTTTTTGAAAATGAGAATAGACAGTCATTACTCGTATTTAATGCCCGATACGTACGCTGAAGCAGTCATTTGTTTGTGTATTGATATGTGTTGAGCGCAAGATCATTGGCAATGTTATTGATTTTAAGTCGAAATGTAAACAAATAATTAGATTGATATCGATTTTTAAAAGATAACTATTTTACAAATTAAAAATAAAATTATATCAAATAATTACATTTCACTAGACATGCTCAGCATATCGATTCTATTGCGTATACAGGGCGTTTCAGAAATACTTTGACAAACCTTGAGGGCATGTTCCTCACACCAAAACAAGAAAAAAAAAGGTTCATATAAACGTATGTCCGAAAATCCTTAGTTTGTTAGTTATTAAAGAAAGAACATAATGAAACATCTGTTAGATATTGTCAGCTTGGTAGCAAGTGTTGCAACGTTAATCAATTCAGAAACTCATAACAAATGTTCAAAATGTTATCTTCTTGCTTCCACACACGCATGCACTCGTCGGATCATGGACTCCTTGACAACACATAGCCATCTAGGATACAATGGGTGCATCAGCAGACTTGTATCGATAACATCATTCGATTATCTAACAAAATTATACAAACTTAAGTTAAGTTGTTGGATTGTACCTCGAAACGCGTTGAACGTAAACTTTCACTATTGTAAGTTTCTGAATTAATTGACGTTGCAACAGTTACTACCAAGCTGACAATAGCCTATCTAACAGATGTTTCATTACATGTTCTTTCATTAATAACTAACAAACTTAGTATTTTCGGACATATGTTTATATTAAGTTTTTTTTCTTGTTTTAGTGTGAGGAACATGCTCCCAATGTTTGTCAACGTATTTCTGAAACACCCTGTATAGGCACATATATATTACAGTATATACAGTATAGAATATATATATATATATATATATATATATATATATATATATATATATATACATACATACAGGGACATCATTTTATTTTTACTAACATTTTTAATATTAACCTGTCTATACCTTTAGAGAACCGGAAACACCGCTTGCTCCCCCCTCCAAGACTGGAGTTCGATGATACTGGCGTAAAACACAAATCACTCTAATAGGTATAGGAAGGAAGAAAAGTAGTTCATCCATTTACGTAAACTAGGAAATATCGCGATTTTGAGTTTGATAATTTTCATTAGATTTTTCTTTAATCAAAGTACAGTACTGTATTAAGAATAAGTGTTTTTACTCACGAAGTGAGTTATCCATGCGAACGTATTCATTATGCAGTGTATATTATCCTGTCTACAGCACATTAGCGTACAATATAGAGAAAGAAGTTAAATTGAAAAATAATCATAATATGAATATTTAAACACAATTTTGAAAATGGTGGCCGTTCATTTCTATACAGGTTTCAGTTCTTTTGTGCATATTATCGCACTATAGACTATTGCATCTAATTCCAATTGCCAGTTTCGTCCTTCGTACTAGTAACTCATGTTGAAATAATTCTGTACCTACTCTACATACTGTAAATTCAATCTTCACTTCTGCCCGACCCGAAAATATAAAATTACTCATACATGCTCTCTACTGTCCGTCCAAGTGGTTATGCCGCAGGATTGTAGAAAGGGAGAAAATCACGTGACAGTTAATTACTTAGCGATGCCCTTTTATTTAAGTTAAATTAAACAGCTGTATAATATTACGTAAACTTCCAATTCCTAAGAGAAATTAATGCTGTCAGAAAAGAGCTAAGACAGCCCAGCTATTACAGAGGGGCGAGCAGAAGCAGGTGGGGGAAATCGGGATGCGACGTAAGCAAACGGACAGTACCTGTGCGAAAATATGATTCAATATTGAAAGCTCTTTCGTCACTGGAAAACGCGAACGTATTTCTGGAACGTACTATACTCAGTAACTCAGTACTGCTTACTATCTGCGGTCTTGGTTCTGTGTGGAGTTGGAACTTCCTTAGTAGAAGGGGTGGGAGTGAAGTACATTGAAAAACTCAGATACAATAAAAATTGAATTAAAAATAAAATGATGTCCCTGTATATGTAATATATTTTCGGTATATACAATATAGATTATATATGTAATATGTGTACAGTACATTCTAAACTGGACACTTTTAATTCTTGATAGTACGCATATAAAAACAGTTTTTCACTATTTAATGTTTCTTGATTCTCGTAATTTCTTTCAGCACAGAATTCTAAAAACAGATTCCAAACTATTGCTTATTTATTGCAGGGCTCGGCAGCAAGAGCGGATTGTACTCTCTCACGGGGAGCCATATGATTTTTCTTCATCCCCTTTCTTCCCCGCCGAACACCGCGAAGCGTTGATTCAGTAACGGATGAATATTAAGCGTCCCCGTTTAAAGTCTAGTTCCGCTCCCGACGCCCAGCCCTGATTTATTGTCATGTTTGTCGTCTTTAAATTATTAAAAGTGGCGTAAGTTGCCTACCTATGTAGGAAGAGACTATTGCCAATCAGTAACGACAAAACAATAGCCATAATTAGACCGATAATATTGTAGCGATAGGCGAATCTGATTGGTTGAAATTTAGCGGATTTTTACCTTCCATTACATGTTGGGATCCTTACAGATTAGAACTCATTAAGGCACTGGAAAAGATTAAAAAACGGGCTCTTAAGTGTTGTCGGAAAAATTCACCATTAAAATGGGACACACTCACGGACAGGAGAACGCGAATTCGATTATGCGCACTGTTCAAAACATACAGAGGTGAGCCTGCCTGGAGAGAAATAAAAAATAGGTTGCAACCGCCAAATTACTCTTCAAGGAACGACCACTCATATAAATTGAGGGAAAGAAGGCAGAGGACGGACACTGGAAAGTTTTCTTTTCTCAATCGTACTATCAGGGACTGGAATGCTTTACCTGTAGACTTACTAAAGGCTTTACCAACAACCAAAAATGCATTTAAAAATAGGCTTAAGGACTTTACTAATAGGCGGTAATTATACACAGTATGTAAAGGGTGTAAATGATATGTTGTTATTGAAGTGTTGTATCAGTGAAGAATTATGTTGTGTCAGTGATGTGTGTTGTATCAGTGAAGAAGTATGTCGTGTCAGTGAAGTGTGGGGTGTAAGTGAAACGTGTTCCTGTCAGTGAAGCTTTATAGTTTATAGTGGCAGTGCAAAGTATTTGAACAGTGAAATGTTTTTGCAGTGTTAGTGAGATCAGGATAGAATCAGTGAAATGTGTCGTAGTTCCAGTGCAGTGAGTGAGTTGACAGCGAAATGAGTGTAATGTTGAAAGGTACTTGTGCAGATATGAACATATACTCGTGGGTTTTGGTTCGATCTTAGTTTTAAGATACAAATTAGAATATTTCAAATGTTATTTTAAGTGATCGTTTCATTTAATTTAGTATATTCCCTGTTGTTATTATTATTATTATTATTATTATTATTATTATTATTATTATTATTATTATTATTATTATTATTATCATTATTATTATTATTAGAATTATTGTTAATTGTATTTTTAATTAATAAGTTTATTATTGTCATTATTGAGTGTAATTAGTTACCACTGTCACCGGGTATATACCCATTGCAGTGTGAATACATACATACATACATACATACATACATACATACATACATACATACATACATACATACATACATACATACATACATACATACATACATACATACATACATACATACATACATACATACATACATATACATTAGTGAGTAGAAACAAGACTGAAGTATTCGTGAGTAAAATTATAAAATAAAATGTAGCATTTATAATGGGAAAGAATAATGTATCATTTCTATTATACTGACATTAATTTCGTTGTCATTGAATAATATATTCTCAGACTAGATTAATGTTCGTATAGTTCATTTTAAATTCTTGAAAGCCGGCAGGTTGGTAAGTCATACGGCTTAAACTGTTTTCTCTGATATCATGACCATCTATTTTCTACTACGCGTCTCAAGAGACAGTCAGGTTTGCTAGTAGCCTATATTTGATGCGTTGGCAGTCCTGATTGCGCGATTTATTACCGGAGTAATATTACCCACTTGTACTAATACAGCCATTACTTCATTTGTTTTATGCATTAAGACACTCATTTACTAATTTGGAGATGGAATTAGTCCATTACATTTCCCTCTAGCGGTAAGACGTCAAATTAGTCGTTATAAAGTGCGTCACGATCAATTCTGTAATAATGAAGACTAGTGGCGTGAGGAGCGGCCGTGATTATAACGTGATCGTGAACCCCTTTCATTTCCGTAATTGCAAAAACACAGCGCGCCACTCTATGATTCATCGAGGGTTGTGGGGTTAAAGGGAGAAACAACCGCCAAGATTTTATTCATGTTTACTGGATATCAGGAACATGATCGCTTGTAGTTAAAACGAGAAAAGAACTAACTTATTTTCTAATCCTGGTCTACCTTCGGAAACTCACAAGGGAACCTCCAAAACATCAAGTTTAATCCTCCTCCTAATATTTATTTACGAATAAATATTATAAAACATATAAGATAAAGAAACAACATATTGTTAGGGACGTTCCGATACTATCGACATAGTAGGTATCGATAATTTATTTGCGATACTGATTATAATTGAATAATTCGATACTGCGTTTTTGATATTTTGCTGATATCGATAGAAAAATAGCAGTAACGAAACAAACGTATTGAAAGCGGCAAATTGAATCGGATTTGTAGTTAACCAAAGTAAAATATTTGGAAGTATTTATCAAGAAGAATGGTTCAAATAAAATGAATTCAATAGACAGTAGCGTAAGTATGTAACAGGATATTTCAATTCTTTTGAAACTTTAAGATGTCATTTGTTTTCATCGATTTTGTAAACTCATCTTTTAATGAGAAGTGTGTATTTAATTATTTTATTCTAATATTAAAGGTTTGTTTGCCAACTGAATATTATCTTATTTAGTAAATGTAACATTGTTCTAATGACCTTTAGCGATACCAATCGACATTTCAAGTGTTGATACTATCCTTTTCGATATTATGGGAGTATCGATACTTAATATCTAAATTCAATAGGCAGTAGCCATATATATACCAAGATATTTCAATTCTGTTGGAAATTAAGATGCCATTGGTTTTAATCAATTTTGTAAACTCATCTTTCATTGAGAAGTGTGTATTTAAGTATTTCATGCTAATATTAAAGGTTTCTTTGCCAACTGAATATTATTTTATTTAGTAAATGTAACATTGTTCTAATGAACTTTAGCGATACCAATCGATTTTTCAAGAGTCGATAATATCTTTTTCGATATTATGGGAGTATCGATGCTGAATATGTGAATTCAATAGGCAGTAACCTAAGTATAAACCAGGATATTTCAATTCTGTTGAAACAGTAAGATGTCATTTGTTTTCATCGATTTTACAAACTCATCTTTTATTGAGAAGTTTGTATTTAAGTATTTCATTGAAATATTAAAGGTTTCTTTGCCAACTGAATATGATTTTATTTAGTAAATGTAACATTATTCTAATGAACTTTAGCGATACCAATCGGTATTTCAAGTGTTGATACTATCTTTTTCGATATTATGGGAGTATCGATACTTAATATCTGAATTCAATAGGCAGTAGCCTAAGTATATACCAGGATATTTAAATTCTGTTGAAACATTAAGATGTCATTTGTTTTCATCGATTTTGTAAACTCATTTTTTATTGAGAAGTGTGTATTAAGTATTTAATTCTAATATTAAAGTTTTCTTTGCCAACAGAATATTATTTTATTTAGTTAATATAACATTGTTCTAATGAAATTTAGCGATACCAATCGATGTTTCAGGTATCGATACTATACTTTTCGATATTATGGGAGTATCGATACTGAATATGGGATTCAGTATCGGTATCAAGTAACGCTTAAAATGAAACAACTCAACTCCTCTACACACGGTGTTTAAGAAGAATGCACCTTATCATTTGTTTTATTTAATTCATACATTGACGATGCCTCCAGAAGTTGACTATTAAGCCTACATATGGAAACAATTTTAATCGAACTATCACGCCTCTAGTCCATCGCTATGTAGTAACGAAGTAACGGTTAGCATGTTTGACCTGAAACGAGCGGGCCGAGTTCAAATCCTGATAGGGAGGTTTTTCCCGGGGTTTTCACTCAATCTATTAAGAGCAAATGCTGGGTAACTTCCGGTCCTGGATCCTGGACTCATTTCGCTGGCATTATCACCTTCATTTTATTCAGACGCTAGATGAACATCGCAGTTCAAAAATCGTTGTGAAATAAGCCAATTAAAAACAGGCCTCTCAATAAATTATTGTTCGTCGATGATCAGCCTAATTCGTAATAACAGAAGATGATCTTCAAATAGCCTTATATAAATATTGAATTGTATTACAAATAAATACGATCTCAAAAATACCAAGGTGATGGGATTTTAAGGGAACAGCGCCTCTAAGAACAACAACAACAATAATAATAATAATAATAATAATAATAATAATAATAATAATAATAATAATAATAATAATAATTGCTCTATTAATGTATGTTGAACAAAATCTTAATAAATACACTGAGTAGAAAAGATTGCTATGATCATTGCACTAGACAATTAAGTACGTCTATGTTTTATCAACCAAGAAGTCGACTAACAAAAACCAGTGAAAATTTTGAAATAATGACAGTAAAAGTATCGAATAAAATAGCCAAACGTTTATTCACTCTAAGCAGTGGTGAATTTAGCAGTTATTTCTAGTTGCTCCGTTAGTAAATTTTTTATTACATAGGCTGCAAGAATTTTTAACTCTAATTTTTATTGATTGGTTCCTTGACAAGATTTATAACATTATTCCATAGCGTCCAGAGACTACTAAAATAAATAAATAAATAAATAAGTAAATAAGTAAACAAATAAGTAAGTAAACAAATAAATAAGTAAACAAATAAATAAGTAAATAAATAAATAAATATTTAAGGAAATAAACTAATAAATATTTAAGGAAATAAACCAATAAATATTTAAAGAAATAAATCAATAAATATTTAAAGAAATAAATCAATAAATATTTAAAGAAATAAATCAATAAATATTTAAAGAAATAAATCAATAAATATTTAAAGAAATAAACCAATAAATAGTTAAAGAAATAAACCACTAAATATTTAAAGATATAAACCAATAAATATTTAAAGAAATAAACCAACAAAATGTTTAAAGAAATAAACCAATAAATAAGTAAATAAATAAATCTATAAGTAAATAAGTGAATAATTTAGTAAACAAGTGAATAAATAAATATGTAGGTAAGAAAATAAATAAATAAATCAAATAAGTAAATAAATTAATCAAATAAGTAAATTAGTGAATAAATGAACAAATGAAGTAAATATGTAAGAATGTAGGCATACATAAATAAGTAATGAATAAGTAAATAAAGAAATAAATAAATAATTGAATAAATAAAAAAGAAATAAGTAAATAAATAAAAAGTGAATAAATAAGTGGATAAATAAATAAGTCAACATGTCTGTATAGTTCAAAGTTTCGTTAATTAAAATTACTATTACTTCATTTATGTTTAATATAATGAAGAAAGGAAATCTTAATGTAAAGAATTAACCATGTCTGTGGAAGCCTGAATGGAGTAGAAGTAAAAATTTAAAAATTTTCCCGGAATATCATATTTATAGATTCGTATTGCTCTGAGAGTTTTACGCTCTAGTCTGCTTATTCTGAACAACTTATTTGTATTAATGCATAATATATATTCAGTCAAGATGAACTGCTGAAGTTAAAAAGTTAGAAAGTTTCAGGTCACCAAGGGCACAGGTCATTAATTTTATTGCAAGTGTATTTGAAATTATAACCGAAAATAGTTTCTTCATAAATGCGTCGTTTATACAAACGACTTCATAACTTTGACGTTAAGTTGTTCCTTTTCCTGTGACGAACACGATTGAAGTTACGCAACAGAAGTATAACATGAAAAATGCACGTACAGATACGGAAATAAAAATTGGAGCTCCCTTATTGTATTTTCACTTACAACACACTGCGCATGTGCAGTAAACAAGAGCCCCTGTATATATGCTACTTGTAGACAGTCGTGCGAAATTGTTGCCTACATACAGGTGAACTCCCATCAAGACTCGCTCCAAATTTTAATTCCATATCTGTACATCATGCATCGTGTTATAAATTTACGGTCTTACTAATAAGCCGTGTATAGTTTTTATACGAGACTTATGCAGAGTTGAGACAGAAAACATTACTAATAAACCGTGCATAAGCGATGGATATATAAACAGTCTGTAACTATAGATGGGAATTCCGTTGCAGTAGTTATATACGCGAAATCCCTTGTTTAAGCGTTGTGTATAGAGAAAAAATGGCCGCTCCTCTAACAGCTGTTCGTATCGACTGTTATTTTATGATGATGGTTGTCTTGTAACGGGAGAAGAAAAAACCAAAGAGCACAGAAGAATTAGAATAATTGCTGTAGCTCTACTCTTTGACCAAAATATAGTGTGGTAATCGATCAGAGCCAGTTGAACTATCGATACTTAACACGGTACACTAGAGCGCTCTACAGGATAAAATAGAGAACTTCAGACATTCTATTACGTTTTGTAATGAAGTAATGACGAAACTATGACGTAGCTGTGTAACATACTGTTGTTATACACGACGTACGTAGTGATTATTAGTAAGGAATTTACACACGACTTATAAACGAGCTACTCATTGTATAGACAGTTAAACGTCTGTATATAGAGTTTTTATTAGTAAGACCGTTAAAGGATAAAAAAATATTATATGAGCTAATTGCTTATATGGCTTAGTTACAGAGACCTGACAAATAAAATGTATAAATGAAAGATGTCATTCCTGATCACGAAAATGTTAGATGACGTACCTCTAGAAACCAGACATCGCATGTTTCTTCATGATGATGCTCCGACACACTACAACCGCAAAGTGAGATAAAATTTCGAAATGAAATTTCCAGGACAATGGATTGGGAGGGATAGATCTATTCTATGGCCGACAAAATCACCCGATTTCACACCTTGTGAATTTTGTTTGTTGTGTCACCGGATGTACGGTGAAAGATATTCCACTCAAGACCACTTGTGGCAATCAATTGTGAAGGTATGTGCTGAGATTCTGAAATCTCCTCTCTTCTTCCAAAATCTAGGAGTTCATGACACAGATGGGTACGCCTGTGCTGCGATTGCAATGATGCACATTTTTAACATCTGCTAGGATACAAGCTGCGGCAATAAAGAGTAATGTGGTCAGGTAAGACACCTTCATTGATGCCTTCTCTGTTATGTCTCTTTAACTAAGCTGTATAGACAAATACATAGTTCATATGACATTTTAGATTGTTTTCAGATCTATAGGGTTTTCAAAAGTAACACGTAATTCTGATTGGTCCTTGTTTCTTTATTTTATCCTCAATCCTAAAAACTCTGGCAGTGGAATATTACCAAATAAATGGGATATTTTGCATCAGCACCCATTTCCATAACTTCTTCGCATATGTAAGGTGCCCACCAATTTTACTTGTACAAGTACAGCTTCTCTTCAATATACAGCAGCTCGGAGTTCGTGTACTGGAATATCTGCCACAAAGTGTGCGATGGAGTGCTTCAACTCATCAATAATTTCCTTAGGTTTGCTCAAAAACGCTCTTTCTTTCAGATAACTCGGTTGATCAATGATCTGCTGGGTTAATATCTAACGACCTTGTAGGCCAAGTTACAGAGAAATTTCACCGATAACATGAACAATAAGAAACATACATGCTCGGTGTCATGGTGATGTCTTATCAGGTGGTAAGAGAGCTAGCCCGAGGGTGTACTGTGCTGATGACCGCTGACTTAGAGGAAAACGGGAAGGATAAAGGCTCGTATAAGTGTGATGAGTGGTTTGAGTTCAGAAAATGGAAATGTTATTGTGAGTGAAGAGGAAAAGTTATCATGATCTAACGTAGTTTTGTTAGATACAATATCACAGAACTGCATATTTCTGAATCTTCCTTTGGAAATATTACTGATATATGTACGTTCTGTGGAGTTCCTCTCTTTAGTTGCGAAAAGGAGAATGGCCACTTCTTTTAATGTTGTCACAACGATAAACTTCCAGCAACAATATAGTACAATAGGTGCGATGTTTTAAAATTGAATACATTTTTATGTCGTTGCCGTCACGCGGTTCTAGTTTGTAATATTTTAAAATATATTTCTGAATACGCATAATACTTACTGTTCGTTTGTATACAGGGCTTTCATTTCAAAACATTCAGGTCCAAATAACTAATTATCTAAATTGAATTCAATTTGAACAAGGAAGAAGTCACTTTAGATATTGAGAGAAAAGTCTGAAACCAGGCTTAATTGCATTTTAGATTTTACTCCCCATCCCCAGCCACCCCCGCTTTGAAATTTCAAATGGCAGCCCTATATTTCTATACTTAAATATGAAAGAGCATTCAATTGTTTATAATATCATTCATTTGTTTTCACATCTTTTGTTTTCTATCGTCGCTGACAACCTGTATGTTTATTATTATCAGTTGATTGTAAGAGAAAATACAGGTTATTTTGTGTAATTTCCTAAATTTAATCAATAGGGATGATTTATGTTCTCTCTTGAAGGGTATATACGATTTTTAAGTAATTTAATACACAAACACAATTATTACATGAAATGCTCAATAAGTTTTTGTAGCTTTATTCTCTTCAGATCTAATCAACAATAACAATAATCCAGGTTGCCAGGCGACAATAGAAAACAAAAGATGCGAAAACAAATGAATGAGGTGTATAAACAATTGAATGCTCTTCATCTATACTAATAATAAGTCTGTAGCCGAAATTTTTCTGGTAATTTTCGATTTTTCCAAAAATAATTGGTCCTAACATATATAATTAACCACCCTGAAACCGAAAATCGCTTTTTTGAAATTGTTTTTTGTCTGTCTGTCTGTCTGTCTGTATGTTTGTTACCTTTTCACGCGATAATGGCTGAACCTATTTGTATGAAAATTGGAATATAAATTAAGTTCGTTGTAACTTAGATTTTAGGCTATATGGCATTCAAAATACATTATTTAAAAGGGGGGTTATAAGGAGGCCTGAATTAAATAAATCGAAATATCTCTCTTATTATTGATTTTTGTGAAAAATGTTACATAACAAAAGTTTCTTTCAAAATAATTTCCGATAAGCTTTATTCCTTGAAAAATTTTGATAGGACTGATATTTAATGAGATAAATGAGTTTTTAAATTAAAATAACTGCCATCTAAGGCCGTGTAATGAATTAAAAAATAAATGACTTCGTCTATAAGGGGCTTTGGACAGCAACAATCGAAAGCTATGAAAGATAGCCTACAGAGAATGTTTGTGTTTGTATGAAGTAATATTGGAAGCTAAATTAACCCATTTGTATAATTAATTATTATTTCACCACTGGAAAGTGTAGTTTCCCTAGATGAACATGATGCTATAATGTTGTTACAGTAACTTCTGATATAATATAATATAATATAATATAATATAATATAATATAATATAATATAATATAATATAATATAATATATTATATTATATTATATTATATTATATTATATTATATTATATTATATTATATTATATTATATTATATTATATTATATTATATTATATAATTTAAGTTATTTGAAGGGTTCAGTACCATAGTGGGCCAAGCGCCATTTACTGAATACGTAGAAAGCAAGAGTTAAAATTAAGTTATTACCATAATTGAATGGAAACCTATAACAAGTAAAATAAAATATACACATTAAATCTAAATGATGTCAATCTTCATTAAACTATGGTTGCATGTAATAAAAATTAAGAAACATGTTAAAGGAATTGTCATTGCACCAAATGAGTGTCTCTAGACCAAAATGTTCGCATTTTAATTATTTGGATGCAATTTAAATTAAGTAACATATTAAACGATTTATCCTTCTATCAAACACGAATGTTTCCTGGATCAAATGTCCTATTTTAATTATGTAATTACGTTATATTTATTTCTAACGGGTGCAGCGGAGCACACGGGTACGGCTAGTTTAAGTATAAAAATATAGAGGTGTCATTTGAAATTTCAAAGTGGGGTGGCTGGGGATGGAGTTGAAATCTATAATGCAATTAAGTCTGGTTTCAGACTTCCCTCTCAGTATCTAAATTGACGTGTCTTTTGTTTAAATTGAATTCAATTAAAATAATTAGTTATTTAAACTGGGAAGTTTTGAAATAAAAGCCCTGTATATTGCTTACGCATAAATTATACTTACTGAAGTACTGTGGAGAATGACGTAATATTAATGTTCAGCTTCATATCTAGAAATTGAGCCAGCTGCACACGCGTAGTGTTGGATCCCTTTATTAATGACAGTAATTTTTTTTAACTATCTGAAGTAACCATAGACCTTTCAACACCGCGCATGTATTTACTTACATAATCGTCTATTTATTTTAAACCTGTCTCAACACAATAGAAACAAAATAATAGTGACCTTTACTGTTGGAAGAAATTAAACGGGTTTCAGCTGTCAGGAATTTGCCTGCAAGTGTTGGAATCTTAAGTTCAAAGCACTGAAATATTCAAATAATACGTTCCTAAATTCACGGTTGTGTAAGAAATGCATTCAACTGAATTCCATGCTTTGACTTTTGCAGTTATTAAAACTTTACAGCTCTGTGAAAATATTTGTACGATGAAAGTTTAGACAATTTTTGGTCTGGACAAGAATTCTTTTCACGTATTCACATATAAGTATACTTTGCTTTCTTACGACTGAGTCCCCCAAAATGGACCGTTATTCGAAACTGCTCTGTCCAGGTTATTACTATAATAACGCTGTGTAACATTACGTTCTTGGAGATCAGGAATGTGTCCCTTTTGACGGTACTTAACCCCACTTGCTGCAATACACAATCCTAACTCTGAAATTAAAAGTTCAAAATTTTCTACAGGAGGTCACCAACATGAACAAACGTATACAATTGGTAAAAGTAAAGTCAAACCCATGACAGGTCAAATCGGCCCAGAGGATAGGGAAAGGTTAAGATTTCCACCTTTACAGACAATCGGCATTTAATGGCAGTAGGGATGTCAGTCTTACGTAGGGTGACCAGATTTACATCGATAAAAACAGGACACACAGCTTAAAAAAGGAGGACATTGTTCGAAAAAAAGAGGACAGAAAATATGTACTTAGATTTAGGCTTAGGCCTATATTATACTATAAATTACGTCAATAGCTGTTTTATTACAAAATATTTACAGTACAGATTTATGCTTATAGGCCTATCATACTTAAGAGTATGTTAATATCTATTTTATTTTAAATAATTATGATAAAATTGAATAATAATAATAATAATAATAATAATAATAATAATAATTATTATTATTATTATTATTATTATTATTATTATTATTATTATTATACAGTTAGTTACATATGAAAAACAAAGGAACTAGGTATAATATTAAAAAGGACACAAAATGTCTATTTAGATTCAGACTTAGACCTATATTATACTTATAATGTCAATATCTATTTTATTACAGCATACTTATGATAAAACTTAATGCTATCAAATTATTTTACAGTTAGTTACATATGAAAGCAACGTCCATAACAAGTAGGAGCAAAGAGAGTTATGATCATTGGCAAAGAGTACATATATTCCGTCGATGCTGCTGCCACCTAAAGGCAAATTACTTGAAAAAGGCGTCACATCAGATAATTTCAAAATATCAGGCATATATGTTACGAAAAGGAGGACATTTCTTGATTTATTTTTAAATCCTCCCGGACGCCGGATAAAAGCCTAAAAAGAAGGACATCTCCGGAGAAATCAGGACGTTTGTTCACCCTAGTCCTTCGTGCCCGCCGTCTTTACTCACAAGGAAATGCCCCTGATACTCATTTTTGTTTTATACAGGTCCTACAGCACAGCTAACTGAATACAACAGCTGTACAAAATTTTCTACTTAAACTTTAGTGTAATAAAATATCTCATTGTCTTTGATATGATAACGAATTGTCAAATTTTTAACTTTTTGGCACCAGCAAAAATTTTGAACGTGCAGGAAATCAACGACCGGAGAGTTCTTTATGTAACTGAAACTCTTTCTCTGTGGCACACTTCAGCTCTCTATAAGTTTAGTATCATAATCTCGTAACTAGAAAATCCACCAACTACTCTCACACTTGCTATATAAAGTCCCTGAGCCAAATAACGCCATGTATACCTTTAATGCCACCCTATTAAAATTTGTTAACGACACAAGTTTTCGGTAGTGCACTACTGTAGCCTGCTTTCGCTTGCAATCTAGTGATGAAATGAGTTACTAGCTGTCCGCTGACATTTACGAGTTACATTATATTCCATCATTTTCCTGTTGTGTGTTGATAGTGAATGGCTGTTCTTATGTCAAGGTAAGAGGCAATATTTTATTTTGTGTTTTGAGCAAATAATAACTACATTAAACTATATATTTTCGTGATCCTTAAACATTCTTCTATGTATAGAAAGTATTTGCAATCTATAAAATTTGAAACTGTTAGAGAAACAGGCATGTCATATCATCAAGTACTCAGTAGCGCTTTAACGCCATGTGACGTTAAAGGTCTACAGACAGAGTTTTAGGTTATGTTAGTACTAAGGCTGACAGTACAGCATCAGTGTGAAAACATCAGGAAAATCACTAAGCTTTCAACTTACAAATGTTCAGAATGTGCAGTGATGATATTGGTTCAATTCCTTATCGAACTCTTAATTTTTTTTATTTTACATAACTTAATTTTTTTGTTTTACTTATTGGAAAACATTCATATTAAACTAAGGTAAATGCTTTTGTGTTTAATAACTTTCTACTGTGTCACATTGTCTCTTTTTTTTTAAGTAAGGAGTCACTGGAAAACATATTTTCCTAATCCATGTGGTGTTTCAGTTTCAGATCAAGAATCTTTCATTAGTATTGAGTGATTTTGTATCTTTTATTAACAGAAACTCAAATTTAGTCGCTTAGTTCTAATTGTTTCGCTTAGGAAAAATAATTAATTAACAATTATAAGTGTATAGGTTACTAGAAAATAGGTGGCGTTAATTGGACAACCTGTTCCTAATAACGCCAGTTTACAAAGTTTTCCTATTTGAGTTATAATTCTTGTTCGGTATATAATATATCCATTTTCATTGTGTTATTTTGTAAAGATAAGATTACAGTTTCTATTTCATAATTTTCGTATTTGTACATAACTTATTTCCAGAGCAAAAGTGACTGAAGTGTTAAGGTGGCGTTATTTGATACGTGTACCTTAATTATAAGTGGCATTCTCAGTTACTCTCAGCTGTTTAATACTGTTGGGTTGAATTACGAAAGCCAGACCTTGGATGGGTTATCATCACAGCAACCCGTAATGCACCGAATAAGCGATATATATATATATATATATATATATATATATATATATATATATATATATATAGTATTTGATAAGATGATTGAATGATTTTCTATGTTCTGCCCTAGTCCGAGTGTTTAATTTCCGAGTTCCACTGTCTTTATTATGTAGGTTCTAATAGTATAACATCTGTTGATTTATATGTCAAAGTCATCAAATAAATACAGTTTTCCAATGATTGACGCTTTTTATGTATCGAATTTCACAGCAGTTTTTAAGCTTTCCTGTCAAGGCCGTATCAAGAATGACATATATTTAATATTTTTTATTTAAATTTATATATCTTTACCTTTTACATTTTACGATTAGTTTGGATCTAGACACACCGTCGATACAAGACTTTTCTTTTCTGAAGCCATTTTATTTCAGATAATACAACTTCAGTAATTTAGAAACGCATCTTGTATTCGTTGACGTACTGTACAAATGTTTTTGATAAGGTAAACCGAGATCTCCATTTGGACTGCTATAGAAAAGAAAGCAATCCCTAAACAATTAATAGAATGTGTGAAGATTCTATACGTCTCTGCTGTTTAATTCATATTTCTCAGTTTTTAGTTACTGTATTTTTGCCCGTTTTCAAAAATGTATTTCATTTCACAAATTTTGAGCTAGCTGCAAGACATTTTTCCACACCTTCTTCAATCTACACTTTATGAAAGGTGTTATGGATTAATAAGATCTTACAAGAATTTAATAATAATAATAATAATAATAATAATAATAATAATAATAATAATAACTTGTCCAGTCGTGGCAATTTTTTCATTTGAGCTACAGTAATGTAAATATTTTTTGGGCAAAACTAATCAGCACGCTCAAAATTTCCATGCCAATTAATATTAATGTTAATATGATTAACATAATGGTAAATTTTAAGTTACATAAAAATAATAAAATGTTACACTAGAAGATGAATAAGAAACTTTGTGTATGCTACTTATTCGCCAAATAGTGTTTGTGCAAAAAAATTGCAAACCGTAGGTCCAAAATTTTCAAATTTCACTTCGGTGTTCCCTTGAATTGAATTGAATTGAATTGAATTGAATTGAATTGAATTGAATTTGCGAGAGGGGGCCCAGCACTGCGACCTGTTAAGGTCTATTGCGCTAACCTTCAAGCTAGACGCATTCCCAAACCCACACCGGCTGACTACACTAAGGTTCGCTGCGTACCCAGGTATCGAGCAGGCAGCCACCCTCGTCCCTAGGCCAGCCTCCTCCTTGCGTCGCGAGCCGGCGATCAGGGAATGCCTTGGAATGATGACGAAATGGAGAAATGGTGACGGAATGATGTAAATGTTTAATATGGGAATAAAACGGGAGAACCCCGAGAAAACCCCAACTGCGACCTTGTCACTATGGATTTTTCAAATGAATAATCCTAGATCTGACCGGGTCTCGAACAGTTCAGAGGTCTGACCACTCAACCACCGCAGGGTTCGGTGTATCTTTAAGTGCAGTAAAAAATTAAACATTGGATGATAAATTATAATTAAATTCATTTTATATATAAAGTTTTGTTGTGTTTTATTTTTAAAATATTTTATTTGTATTAATTTTGTATTACTTGTATGTAGAGGGAACTACACCTGAACACGAACTTTGTTCATGTAGATGTTCCTGATTTTGTCTTCTATGTAATTTAATACAAATAGACCTACATATTACGACATATGAAAATATAAAAAAAATAGCACTTATCAATCGGAGAAAATTAATTCATCGCACCTCTCTTTCTTTTACGAATCTCACACACGAGCTTTCCGAAATGCAAAACTTTATTCTCTATAGAGAGAAAGGCTGAGATGGTTACTTGCAGTTCTCGATATCACGATTTTGCAGGAACAAATGGTGCAGCAGAGTATTGTGGTGTACCATCAGCGATTGAATTGTTGAGATCGTATTATAAAAAGAACACACATTTTCAAGAGTTGACGCCTCGAACCATCGCCCTCCTCCACCTCCTCTATCAACTCTGTCCTTACTTCGAGCTGAACGCGTTATGATGGCATATCCAAACTCCTAAACTGAGAGGGGATAGTCCAGTCTATTGCCCCATAACCCACACCATTCAACTGGGACCTACCACTGACTTAAACGTGGACAAGAATGGCACCCTGCGGGGGGACAAAACACGGCGCAAACCTATAACCCAGACTTGAAGCAGCGCAGCATACGGGCTTTGGAATGTCTTTAATTTAAGGCGTTGCTCTGACAGGCCATATAACCCCTCTCCATCCTCACCTCTCTCTCTCGCTCTCGCTCTCTCCTTCCCAACTGCTTTATTCTTTAATAATCAGTTATGCATATTAAGTATGCAGACAAGACATGAAGTGTCCATGTTCGTTCATCCAGTTATGTGCTGGATGGAGGGGGAGGGAGTGTACTCCATTATTATGAAGGTCCGGCGATCCCGGGTGGTGGTTGTAGTGGCAAATGTGAGTACAGCCTCTCACAAAATGCGCATCTTGTCATTGCCAACAATCGCTAATTGTCCTCCTTTTTGCAGACCACTTTCCTTATGAGTTTTTGCACAATTCATTACAACGAAAAAGCATATATCATCCTGTGTTTAACGTGGAGAGCCTATTTTCCTGATATTTTGCTAGTGATGCATCCTGGTTTCTATTTGAGAAATGTGTGTTTACTTCCACATTCTCAATGTACAAAGTATGAAGAGAAAGATGCTCCAAAAACCGATTCTTACATCTACATTTTCATGGAAACACACGTTTGCAGCATACCTGATACTGTAAAGTGACTCCTTTTCGCCAGTCTATTTGTATCCCTATGCCTTTCTTCCATTTGTGCGCAGAAATTTCTCGTTTAACTTTGGACAGATTTTGAACATTTTAAGGGGTTAGTTACAGCTTACAGCAGTAATATTTTTGGAAATTTCAACATTTTTTTTCCTCCATTGCTGTATCTTCTAGAATAATGAAAATTGGTATGTGTAAAACACTGTCCTTCTGCTATATGAAAATATATATATATATATATATATATATATATATATTCAAAGTTTGCTGTGCAGTGATGAAGCTCTTCCCTCATAACTCATAAACTTTTTAACTTTTTCATGTTCTCTTTCTTTTGTTTTATTGCTGAAACTCATGTTTACAATATCGTGCTCTTTGAACTACATTCCTTAATAAACAATATATATATATTTTTAAATTTTGTGTTAGATATTTGACCATCTTTAAAATGAATTTATTTTTTATCAGACAATCCATCAAAAATTCCCCAGTTTTCCAAATGTTACAGTTATACAATAAATTACATCCTCATCCGAATGTTGATATTTTCAATATGAATTTTTCTAGATACAGAATTATTTGTTATCATATTTTACAGAATATTGTTGTTAGTTAATTTGAAGCTACTTCACACCTTATTTCAATTTCTCTTTTTTTCTTTCCCTTTGTTCTATTTTGTTTCAGTTTTTAAAAAGTGTATGTTTCCTTTTCCTTGTTTATGTTTTATAAATTAATTAGTTAGTCGTGAACATTGTAATTGGGCTTTGCCTGTTATGTTCATCAACAAATGAAAAAAAAAATAAATAAATAAATAAATAAATAAATAAATAAATAAATAAATGTAGAGATGTGATTTTGCATCATATTGTAAATATGACATGCATAAATACCCTAAAAAAATTTCATCACAGAATGTTGGATACTTTATGAGTTATGAAGGAAACGCTTCATCACTGCACAGTGGACTTTGAAAAAAAAAAAAAAAAAAAAAAAAAAAAACATATATATATATAAATAATTTTTTAAAATGTAAAAACATGTTTATCATATATCAGAAGGATAGTGTTTTACACATACTAATTTTCCTTATTGTACAAGATACAGTAATGGAGGGAAAAAAATGTTGAATATTTCCAAAATTTTATTCCTTTAAGCTGTACCTAACACTTTAAGTAAGTAGAGTATGTAAAAATTAATCCGGGAATAATGAAGATGAATTGCACTCATTTGCTTAAGCAATGATTATTTGTTTTAAAAATATTACAAAACACTAGTTTATGTAAAATCTGTTTTATTGGTTTCATAATTTTTTGTCCCTTAGGTAAATGAAGGTTTATTATCAGTTGACAATAGAGTTATAAATTTAATATTGTAAGTAGGCCTAGCGTGTTAAGAGTGAAACTTTATTATTACGAGTGATCCATTTATTGTAAGAATCTCAAGACATGTAAAGTTATTTCAGCCTGTGGTTGTATATATGACTTTTACAACATCTTCATATAAAGAATGAAACAAACCGTATAGACACAGTAAACCAACACAGGTACTTTCTTAACTAGCATTATTATTTATTGAACATGGTAAAACTAGTGTGCACCATAACTACATTTTAATTAGCAAATGTTTTAACTTTAAAAAAATAAGTGTAAATTTATTGATTTTGAAAGGCTTGATATCGTAATCCAACGACATAACTCATAAAGTTACCGTACTTATGTAAGTCTAGTTTTTCAGATAAAGCTCCCTGTGAAGCAGACTTGAATAATTTCAAGGGAAAAATTGTTCTGGGGTCGGGTATCGATCCCGGTTGAACGTACCAGCACTCTTTCAACTGAGCTACCCAGGAACTCCACCCGACGCCGTCTCAATTTTTTCCACTTATAACCACACAACTCGAGTGGGCTGACTAGACCTTAGAGACCCACATCGAGTGCACACAAACTCTGTGTGACTTGGAAACTAGACTTACATAATATATACATACTGTAGGTACGTTAACAGAAAACCACAATTTCAAATCACAGAAGAGTTTGTATGCACTCGACGTGGATCTCTGGCGTTTTGTCAGTCCACTCGAGTTGTGTGGATATAAGTGGAAAAATTGAGACGGTGTCGGGTTCCTGGGTAGCTCAATTGGTAGAGCTCTGGTACGTTCAATCATAAAGCTACTATTCGTAATCATTTGTATAATGTTTTGCTCAGAACAACACTAATTAATATAATTATTGTACCATATACTCTCCACATCATTTTTAACATAACATTACGTACATGTGCACTTACAGTTACTCCATTGTATTCACCTGTGTTCATACTTTATGTTAAATATAGCCTACATACGGTAACTCACCTGAAAAGATCTTATAATAGATTGAAGGTATTTGTAAAAGCACTATGTATCTTAAAATGATGGAGGTTTAATTCTTTATTTCATAATAAATTGATAAGTTGTAGACTGAAATATTACATAGGATAAATAAGCATTCTTTAAAATCGTTCAACTTATCTGAAACTAAATATCAAATTTGACTTTTAAATTCCTTCATATAAAGTCTAAATAAATTATATTAAAAATCATAATAATTAAAATAGCCTGTTAGGACTAGCGCCTATCAGTTGAACGATTTTTATTCTGTTTCTTTAGCTACAGATCCTCGAAAGCTTTGTGTTGTGTTTCTAAAACTAAATATGAATAACGGAGACATTTGAATTAAAATGAGATTATTTTTCTAAGTGAAAATATGAATCAATGTGTCGAATTTATGATTTTCCTGAAGAAATTAAATCTAAGTACATATATTAAACGTAATGATAATTAAAATACTAAATACAATTAAAATCATATCCTTAAATAATATAGTGTTAAAAGATGTATAAAAATAGCCTATTAGGACTATTACCTGACAGCAGATGGCTTCTTTGCTGTTTCTTTAACTACGGATCCTCGAAAGTTTTGTGTAGTGTTTCTAAGACTAAATAGAAATAACGAAGACATTTTAATTAAAATCATATTGTTCTTCCAAGTAAAAATATGAATTAATGTGGTGAAGTTGATGATTTGCCTAAAAATGCTTTACAAGAGAAAATGTAGAGAAATTTTACTTTTTAAGTTTTAAAATAATTGTTCATATGAATCTTTACAAGTCCATGTGATCCGTAGAATCTTTTTTTGACACCCCATAGATAAGGATATTAATCACTGAAAGAAAGAAGCATCAAAATACATTATTCATGTATTAATTAATATGTCATCGTTATTGCGGGAATTGCCTCCATAAAGAGACTGCAGCTTAACTTTTCTTCCTTTCACTATTCCTTCTAGTGCAATCTTTAGTGGGCTGTTTCTTCTTAGTCAGTGACTCAGTCAATTTCTTTTACTTTTCCTGATCGGTTTCAGCATTATTCTCTGTTCACCCACTCTTCACTTCTTATTTTGTCTGTCAATTTCACACGCTCCATTCTTCTCCATATCCACATTTCATTCGTTTCTCTTCACTTCGTCGTAATGTCCGCATATAAGCCTACAATCGAAAATATTTTTAGACAGAATTGTCGGAGCTGAAAATGACTCTTGAAATTATCCCACAATAGAGCAATGAAGGACTCTAAAAAAGGGAGAAAACAATAGTGGATTATTATTTAGAAGAGGTTAAGATTAGAATTTTTCCATTGCTGTTAATGATTAAGGAATTCACAAGCAGTTAAGCAGATTTTGTTTCCCAAACACCTTATGACTCTGGGTGGGGATCGGTCTCATACACTGGCGAAAATTTCATGAAAAAATTGCCGTACTTCTCCTGTAAGAATTCGAAACAGCGCTCTTCCATGTCGCTGTACGAAGATATGGCACTTAAACTACGCGGCTACGACGTGAGACTCTTAAATTTGTACCAATCTTAACTGAAATGAAAACGAAATAGTTTCATTAATTAAATGTTAAACGAATCCTTAGTTTTATAAACATTAATAATCTTAATACTACTATTACTCATAATGATGATGATGATGATAATAATAATAATAATAATAATAATAATAATAATAATAATAATAATAATAATTTATTTATTTAGGTACTATTATTTATTGTGCTGTACAACAGGCAGAGGCCAATAAAGTTCAACACAAAGCATAATTACAGTATGGCATAATTGATAATGACAAAATAATAAAAAAGTTCACAAAAATAACTATTACACATAAAGACAATTACAACTGATGACAATAATGACGATGAATGTACGGAATAATGGATGACTTTAAAATATATAATCAAGAATACTATGAGAATAATAGTGATGATATAATGATAATTAAGTATAATGTCTGAAAGAATATATAAATGATAAATCATTGCCAAGAGCAAACGAAGTCTATACATTGAAGGGATCGAATTCGCAGCCAATGCATATTGGCATTTTTAATGCATCTGGAGACTGGTGAAAGAAATTCTGGATTTCTGTTATAGAAAAGTTTGTGGGCTCTCATAATCTTTCGTACAAATACGTAAGGTAATATTGTTTAAGAAGGAGTCACAGGATATATCACCTTTGAGGACCTTACGAAAGAGCAGATAATCTAGCCCATGGCGTCTATCATATAGGTTTTGACAATTAAAATATTCACATTTTCTTGCGTAACTATACCAGGAATTAATGGCAGAAATCTGAATGAACATAAAGATATAAATTTTCTTCGAATATTTTATAATTTAACCGAATAATAATAATAATAATAATAATAATAATAATAATAATAATAATAATAATAATAGTAATAGTAATAGTAATAATAATAATAATAATAATAATAATAATAATAATAATAATAATAATAATAATAATTTCATCAGCAACAGATGTTATTAAAACTTCTTTCAATATTATAAGTTTAAAAAGGTAATTTCTAGGCTTCCGTTGTGTACTGCGAAATATAATTTGATACATAAGATCTTTATCTGTCTATAAATGGCTTCAAGCAGCATCAAGATACTTGTGGACATTGCTATCTCTTTTATGTAAGGAAAACCAGGATACTCTCACTGTCGAGATTTGTCATCATATTTGAAATGCAGAAAATAAATTCTAGAATATCAGTTAAAATATTTAACTTCAGAATAAATTCATATTTTTATACGGAAAAAGGGAGTAAAATATAATGTTCAATCTCTCCGAGTCTAGTCTACATAGCTAGGAATATAACTTCTCAAAGGGTGTTTTTTTACCTTGCGCTACACTGATAATCGTGCAGTTCTAACATCTTATATTATAGTGTCCATATTTGCGAGTCATATTTTGAAGTCATATACTTGAAACTCTATTTATTTAATTCGTATAATTTATTTTAGATGCATGACAAAGAAACAATAACATTAATTTTATAAATGTCGTCGTGAAATCAATGAATTATATGCTGTGATACCCTCAGTTATTTCTCTGAGTTTTAATATATTATTACATTTTTGAAATGATTTCTATTAAACATTCATCGTAGTCCGTAATTTTTTATTAGGCCTATACGTAATTTTTTATTTTTATATATTTTAACACTAAACAACGACTTTATTGTTAATTTCCCTAATTAAAATTATAGATGTTTCAAAGATTCAATTTCCATAGCTTCACAGAAATATATGCAATATTACATCTCCAAATATTTATTTTACCTAGTAATTATTCTTTATATAATTATATCCCCGATCGATGGTGTTAATCTTCAGACAAAGATCTTAATATTATTGTGATGTACCGAAGTACGTGTGATATTTCTGCATTACCGTATGATGAAGGATGGCCGGAGCGGAGAAAAATTCTCTCCGGCACCGAGACTCGAACCCGGCTTTTCACTTCTACGTACTGACGCTCTATCCACCAAGTCACACCGGATTCCAGTTCCGATGCCGTATTGAATCCTCTCAGTTAAGTTACAACTCTTAGTTTCCCTTTAGTGGCCAACCCTCATCCACTGTGTCAAATATATGTGGTAATGCAGAATTCTTCCGCGGAAATATCATACGTACTTCGGTACATCACAATGATATGATATGCGTAAATAAACACTTAGTGATTTAAGACGGCGCTCATTCCGTCGGATCCCGGCCACTTAGTCACTCGTAATGAGTGCACCTCTGCACATAGTATTTTGGACTTCTGCCACTGTCCCTAAGAGGTGGATCTCAAACTGAGAGGATTCAATCCGGCATCGGAACTGGAATCCGGTGTAGCTTGGTGGATAGAGGATCAGCATGTAGAGCTGAAAATCCGGGTTCTAGTCCCGATGCCGGAGAGAATTTTTCTGCGCTCCACCCATCCTTCATCATAGATCTTAGTGCTTAAAGACTTTATAGAAATGACTTTCCGAAATTAATGTATCGTTGTAGTTGCCTAGGCCTATGTATTATAAAAATAATAGATTTTTCTTCAGTTATTAGTATATAGGCCCTACCTTCAATTGAAATCTTCACACAAACATTTTAATGCTTAAATATATCTCCATGAATGAATTTCTAAATTTAACGTAATATTAACCGATAGATAAACTGAATAAAATAAGGAGACTTTATTTCTCAGTATTTTTCTGTAGTTCCAAATTTACTTTCGCAAACCATTTCTTACTCTAAATAATTTAAAATTTAGTACGATATATAGATTTTATCCGCTAAAGCTTTCTCTTGATGACCTGGCTGTTACTGGTCTTTAAGCTCGAGAGAATGTCCACAAAATACATGATTTTACAGCTTTCACTTCAACGTTCTAACTTAAAAGTAGCGTCAGTTATTCAACAAGCAATATATAGCTACTTTACAATGTCATTTAAATAAATTAATTTTATGTAAAATTTAGAAAACGAATTTTTTTATGTGCTTAGTAAATGATTCCATTTATGTACGTCTTTTGAGTGATACATTAAGAAAATAAATGACAAGCATCTAAATCATTAAAAAAAGTTATAAGGCGATGGTTATTAATGTAGCCCTACGAGTGATAGGCAAGCAAATCCAGCATTCTCAAGTCTTTCCTATTTTCTTCTACTTTCCGCTTAGTCTCCGCATATGATCCATAGCCTAATAATGTCGTCTATCATCTGATATCTTCTTCTGCCCGAACTCTTCTCCCGTTCACCATTCCTTCTTGCGCATCCTTCAGTAGTCAGTTTCTTCTCAACTAGTGATCCAACCAATTCCTTTTCCTCTTCCTGATCAGTTTCAGCATCATTTTTTTCTTCATCCACTCTTTCCAACACAGCTTCATTTCTTACTCTGTCTGTCCATTTCGCACGTTACATTCTTCTCCATATCCAGATTTCATATGTTTCTATTCGCTTCTCTTCACTTCGTCGTAATATCTATGTTTCTGCCCCATGTAAGACCACTCCACACATAGCACTTCACTAGTCTCTTCTTAGTTCTGTCTTCAGAAGTCCGCAGAAGATGCTCTTTTTTCTATTAAAAGCTTCCTTTGCCATTGCTATTCTCCTTCTGACTTCCTGGCAGCAGCTCATGTTACTGCTTATAGTACACCCCAAGTATTTGAAGTTGTCCACTTGCTCTACTGCCTCATTTAAAATTCGTAAATTTACCTTCTTTACTTTTCTTCCTATGACCATGGTCTTCTTCTTCTTGGCATTTATCTTCATCCCATACTGCTCACAACTGTCATTTAGCTCCAGTAACATATCCCTTAGTATCATCTCCTCTTCTGCTAACAACGACATATCATCAGCAAGTCTTATGTACTTTATTCTTCTTCCTTCTATTATCACTCCTCCCATGTTCTGAAAACAATTTTTCACTAAATCCTCTAAATAAATGTTGACCAGGGTAGGTGATAAAGGACATCCTTGGCTCAGTCGATTAAGGAGCTTGCCTCCCGGTCTGAAGTTGCGCTCGGGCGCGGGTTCGATCCCCGCTTGGGCTGATTACCTGGTTGGGTTTTTTCCGAGGTTTTCCCCAACCGTAAGGTGAATTCCAGGTAATCTATGGCGAATCTTCGACCTCATCTCGCCAAATATCATCTCGCTATCATCAATTTCATCGACGCTAACTAACCTAGTAGTTGATACAGCGTCGTTAAATAACCAACTAAAAAGATTGGCGTACGCTTCTCCCTATTTCGTTTCCTTCTGACATTTATTCTCCTATCCATACTTTCATAAAAAGATTACTGAACAGCCTTCTCTCTTACCAATCCACACCTATTTTCTTTAGGATCCCCATCAGGTTATTCTGTCAAAAGCCTTTCCTAAATCCACAAATACTATATACACTTCTTTATTCTTCTCTTTCGGCGATTGTTCGTAGCAGTCCAATTGCATCTCTTGTATCTTTTCCTTCCTGAAAAACTACTATTCTTCGAAGAAACTATTTTTCCGTCTTAGAATATAAACGTCGATTTAGTATTCGCAGAAGAATCTTCGCCGAGTGTGATAAGAGTTAAAACACCAATAAATACGTTCTTGCAGTCCAGCATTAGTATATTCTTCTTTTTGTCATTATTCGGTGTTATTGTAATAATTTTATTGTATCCGATCTCCTGCATTGATTGTATATTAATTAGTAGTCAGTTCAATATGCTTGATGAATAATTATTAATAAGTGACATTTATCAGATTGGAAATATACTGAGAAATTGGCTCTGTTCAGAAGTCCACCACTGATGTAATGGAAGCGAAGCTGGAATTCAGAATGAAACAATATTCGAAAACCAAACGATTGCAGGTATTCGAGAACAAAGTGTTCCGACAGCCAATGTTCTTGCAGTGGCATGTCCCCATCTTGTTCAACTACACAGGGAATTGAAAATTCCTAGCATAGTAGAATTTATCGCACAACTCCTATACATTTTACTCTCCATATTGAATTCCCAGACCTTGAAGTAGCGGTCACTATTGAGAATGACCCTAGACAGGGTAATCGAGGTTCGATCCTTCGCACCAATACGGGACTTCTTGCACTCACCACGGCTGAAAGAACATCGGAAATTGTTTCTTACTCCATTACTATTAAGGCAGCTCTTTCAGTCTGCGATACGCTCATCGTTATTGACATTTCTCTTCTTGGTATCGTCTGGTTCAACACCAACCACCGTCACTATCGTCCATATAGTGAAATAGGCGAGGTGAGTCGTGTTGTCACTATGTTGTGTGTATACAAGAATCTTATTTCTCTCTCATGACACAATCTATTTCTTTATTCATAAATACTCAAAATCTAGTTGGACGAATAGAGTGTTAAAAATGTTATATGAACAACCACCATTTTTGTTTGTTAATCTCATAAGAGGAGAAAAGGAACTGGCCACCCTACCCCATTATCTCCTGTCCTAGTTGCCTCATAATTGGTGCCATGTTGGTGCCACTTGTGGAGTTCAGACCTGTCTTCGGACAGTTGACTGAACAATAACAACAACCTCATAAGTAACACTAATCAGGCATCACTCATGAGGCAACTAAGCCTGGAGATAATGGGGTAGAATGGCCAGGTCATTTCCTCTTCATTGCATAGACTTACATCGCTGACTAATAATATCTACTATCATTACAGATATGAATTCGGCTTACTAGAAGCTACTACAGGGAGATTATTGTACTGTGGAACTCCATTCCGCGGCTCGCGGTGCATTCGCCGGTAGCTTATCAGCGTCTGCCTTGCATTTAATACGCGCTCCGTTCCACAGCTTAATAAACTCCCGTTACTGCTATTACTACGGAAAATAAATTACTATTGTTGTTTAGTCAACTTTCCGAAGATAGATCTGAACTCACAAGTAATACTAAAAAGGCACCGCTTATTATGCAACTAAACCAAGAGATAATGAAGCAGGGTGGCCAGTTCCTTTCCCTCTACATTGCATACATCGCTGATTATGGTCCGTTCCAGGAATCTGTGGAGTAGAAAGACGAAACAAGACCTCTGCGCAAGTGGTATGTGGGAGGGTTAGGGCCAATGACTGCTCTGGGGGGAGGCATTGCTTGAACGAAGCGAGCAATCGCTTGCAGAGGAAGAGATAATTTCTATCTGAACTCTACCCTACCTTCTACCACGAGCATCTTATCCTTTAGCGGACTTGAGCTGATGCTGCCCACAATACACTCCGTCACAGATAGACTCAGCCCCCATATGCGCGAAGTTATTCCACAGATTCCTGAGATGGACCATAGCTACATATTACACTGCTGTAATCGGACTTCAGATGCATACAAACAATAATTGTTCTTTCTCTGGCACATATCGTCAAGTGAAATGTATTGCTAGATAATGGATGTACATAGTATCAGTCAGAATCTCAGTTATATTCAAAATTACTATAATTATAACATGAAGACACTTCTGTATGTAGATGTCCATATTATTATTGCTAAATCTGAAGATTAACTAAAAAACCGCAGCATTTCAGCTACATAAAACTGTCATGAAATACTCTTTAAACATAATGAACATATTAAAGAAAATCAATGGGAATGTGTGGTAAACATCTTCAGAGGATCGATTGACTGATTGATTGATTGATTGATTGATTTTACGAGGGCTGGTTCTGGGATGGATCACTGCACTTAAGTCATTAAGGCTTATTGTATGCCCTATATGCGATGATTGTCTTAAGTCCGACGGATGGGCCGTGTGGTATTCGTGAATATGAGGCTGACAGGTGGGCCATTCTTCCTGGACCCTGCAGGTACGGTCGGAGCCCCTAACTCTTAGAGCCTAGATCTGCGTCAGAAACCCTCTACTATCTCTAGACATCACCCTAGACTATTTTTACTTACTTACAAATAGTTTTTTAAGGAACCCGCAGGTTCATTGCCGCCCTCACATAAGCCCGCCATCGGTCCCTATCCTGTGCAAGATTAATTCTGTCTCTATCATCACATTCCACCTTCCTCAAATCTATTTTAATATTATCCTCCCATTTACGTCTCGGCCTCCTCAAAAGTCATTTTCCTTCCGGTCTCCCAGCTAACACTCTATATGCATTTCTGGATTCGCGCATACGTGCTACCTAACATAATGAGGAACATTAAATCCAGACGTTTGAGATGGGCAGGGCATCACGTATGTGAATCCAGAAATACATATACAGAATGATTCGCGAGGATTTACCGTCACTTACGGAGCTTATTTCTGAATACATTCTGAGCAAAAATGTCATATAAACATGTGTTCTAATCTCAATATTTTCAGAGTTACACTAATTTGAAATTGTTAATAAAAATACCTTTTTTATTTATTTTTAAGGGTAAACGAATATTACAAATAGAGTATTAACTATACATAAGTATCATTTCTTTACTTGGCTAGTGTTCTGAAGCTAAAAATTTGTTATTAATTGCTTTTTACAGATTTTATTCTTCAATTTTTAACTAAAAATTACATTACTCTTACGCACTTATCACAAAAATTGTTACAAATCATACGACTTTAGGAACTTGATTCTTTATAGTTTAATTACGTATCCTAATGTACAGTCTTGAAGAATTTACAAGAGTGACGTGATTTGTAGCAATTGTGATAAATGCGTAATAAAAATATAATTTTGTGGTTACAAATAAAAAAAAAGAATTCTTTACGGAGCAATTATGGAATTCACAACACATTTTTAGCTTCAGAATACTAGTAAATTAAAGAAATGATATTCCTGAATGGTTTATTCTTTTCCTGTAATATTTTTTACCCTTAAAACTAAATAGTAATTATATTTTACAAACAATTTCAAATTAATGTAACTCTGAAAATATTGAGATCAGGACAATTGTTTTTATGACATATTTTTATTCAGAATTTCTTCGGAAATAAGCTCCGTAAGTGACGGTAAATCCTCGTGAATCACCCTGTAGAATATTAGTTGGAAGACCTGATGGAAAAAGACTTTTGGAGAGGTCGAGACGTAGATGGAATGATAATATTAAAATGAATCTGATGGAATTGGGATATGATGCTAGGGACGCAATTAATCTTGCTCAGGATAGGGACCGGTGGCGGGCTTATGTGAGGGCGGCAATGAACCTTCGGTTTCTATAAAAGCCATTTGCAGGTAAGTTGGTGATACCAATATTATGGCATCACTTAAACTCTCATGAGACTTTTGACATGTTTCTTCTTTTTTTCCTTTCGTTATAAGGATTAGTCTTATTTGCTTGTTCTGCCTTCACTTTAAGTTAGTTCAGCATTTCCTTGACCTCCTTCGGTGTCTACGCAGTTGTTCGTTGCGTCTTAATTAGACTCAGAAGTGAAATATAACACTAAAATATCAGTAGTCTGATTTTAAATCTTCTGTAACAGCGATCGGGCCATGTGTTGAAAAGTTAGGAAAGGTTAAAGAATTCTGTTGCGAAAAATGAGTTGAGAGACATTAGTACGATTTGATCTTGAACGTGGAATGTATTTTGAGTTAATTTGTAATCTCCTTCACGCTTGCAGCCGGATCCTCAGAGAGTCGGGTTGCGCTGCAAATCAAATTACATACAATAAACTCACATAATCGCGTTATTCTTGACAAGAGGCTCGGGATTTGAGACTTCGTGACCAGCAGTGGCTTCGATAATGCCTCCTTATTATAACCCCGGCTACTGCCAACAAACCCAATTACCTGGAAATTGGATGGTTCAGCTTGAAATGCGAATACTTATCAGTGCTATTCATTGAAAAAAATTACCTTAGTGTGAGAGTGAAAACAGAAAATAATTGGTGTTGCCTATGGCAGAATACGTTTCAAATATGAAAAATTGCTGTACGAAAGTCGATCGTTGGTTAAAGATATCTGACAATATGCATACGCTTTGCTCGTAAACTGCGGTTACAGCGCTGTGAGACCCAGAGCTAAGAATTTAATGCTAAACGTTTTCATAGTCAAATAAGAATTTCTCCCAGGCGTATTTCTGTACTTTCGACGATGCAACCTTTGGACTAACTTTCAGAAAATTGAAGAACGCCCCTTGTAACAAGTTCAATATAGGCTTTTTAGGATAAATATATGCAGGCTGGACGTAATGTCTGGCTGTAACATTATTTACGAAGATTTATTCTGTTCGTGTTTCCAAAATTTATAGTTATCTAATACGAGAAAAAGTTTCCTTTCCCGAGCTGTGCTTTTGTGTATATTCTCTGTCTTTTGACAGTTATTTAGGAATGTGCAAACCTACTTTTCGGACTACCAGATTTTCGCTTCGTATAGAGGAAGGTTGCCGATATCGCACCGCCTCCAAAATCGCACCACTGTGAATTGAAGAAGAACGGTAACTTAAATGTCAGCGAACTCTTACGGCTTTATTATACACTAAATGAGTTTCCCGCCATAAATCCTGAGTTTTACCACAGTCTAGTATATACAGTCACGAAGCTTGAGTTGATGAGGTTGCTACGAACAATAGAATGTGCAGGTACTGTTTCGCCTTGTCTGTAATGAGGCGATAGTAGCGATCCTAGTGGCTAGCAACTATCTATAGATGCATATTTATTACATATTGAGCTTCGTGACTGTATGTATAAGACTATGGTTTTACTGCAATCCAATCAACGGCTGTGTTACTTCTTGTTTTTTTAAAACGTGAATATTTTTATGTAATTTTCAACCATCGACGTAAGACTCTACTCTCTTGGCAATCAGAGGATATTATTGTAATTTTGTTCATTTATAAGGAGAAATCATTTACTTTTAATTTAGAATTCCTTAGTAGTTTGTAGAATACATAATTTCAGATTAGATTGCATATTATCTTCGAAGGAGCAAGTTTCCTAAATCGCCCCACTTGGCACTTCCAAAATCGCACCAGGTTCAATTTGAGCAAATCATGGAAGCTGTGTTTCGGATTGTTTTGTTAGGTAAGCAGTCTCATCATGTATAAAAGGATGTACGGAATTTGGAAACCTCAAGATATGACCAATGCTATTGCGGAATTCAAGAAGAATAACATTGGTTTAAATGGGTGTTGTAAGAAATTTAACATTCCGAAGAAGACATTCGCTAGATATTTAACGGGTCAAGTAAAGCGAGGAGTACAACCACAATGTGTAGACCAAAAGAATGTTAATATGTTGATTATTAGTGGAGTCTTTTTTTCGAGATGCTCATTATCTGGTGGGATGGAAGAGAAGGCCTTATGGCCTTAATCCTGTCAGATTAAATAAATAAAATTAAAAATTATAGTATAGGCGGTGTTCGAATACAGTAGGTTGAATTTCAACAAAGAACTAAAATTAGATTTATTCGTTTTTAATTGGTTATTTAATAACACTATATCACTACTAGATTATTTAGCATCGATGAGATTGGTGATAACGAAATGGTATTTGGCGAGATGAGGCCGAGAATTCGCCACAGATTACTAGACATTCGTCTTACAGTTAGGGAAAACCTCGGAAAAACAAACAAAGTAATCAGTCCTAGCAGGAATCGAACTCACGTCCGAACGCAACTCCGGGATGGTAGGCAAGCACTTCAGCCGACTGAGCTACAGCGGTGGCGATTTATTAGTTTGGCATTTTTATTTATTTATTTTTAGAAATAAATTTTATTTTTATTTTATTATCAAAAAATGTTTTTGAGGTGTTCATGGTTATATGTATGGTATTCTAATATTTAATTTTCAGTAATTAACTTAAATGATTTCCAATTTATTTAAATAGTACTGTGACTTTCATTTCTCGTAAATGTGATTTCCACCGTGTGAAAACTATGTACTGTAGCATTGAGGAGTTTGTCTTTAAATGGAAGAGAGGCAAATTTAAATTTACTGTATATGTTACCTTATAGTGTCACCAGTAACATCTGAAGTTCATTAATTTTGGTAGGCCTATACGTTTTCAACAAAATGGAACAGGATTTTCGAACCACTCTCTGTTTTTTAAAATAATATGATTAGTTTATATTTTTAAGTTTTTTGTAAGTCTGTAATCAGTAATACATAATTGGTTTATATTCCAAACAGTTAACGAAGATTGATGTATGATTTTGATGGAGGTAATTATATTACCCCTCTTGGTAGTAGTAAGTTGTGAAAAACCTTGGTAGTAGAGGGGTTAATGAGTTAATCATAAAATAAAATATTTTTGGAAATGTGTTTATATGTTAATTGGTAAGTAGATATGTAGGTAGGTTAGTACCTATATAGGTAGGTTTGTAGGTAGAATAAGGTATATATATATATATATATATATATATATATATATATATAAGTAGATTTGTAGGCAGATAAGTAGGTTGGTAGGTAGAAGATACAGTAAGTAGATTGGTAGGTAGAAGATAGGTTGGTAGGTACATAGGAGTATATTTGTAGGTAGATAATTTGGTAGACAGAGGAAAAGATAAGTAGATAGATAGATAGATAGATAGCTGGGTAGGTGAATGGATGGATGGATAGATGGATGAATGAGTTGTGGATGGAAAGGGTGGCAGGCATGTAGTAGGATGCGTATTTACATGGAAGGAAGATGGAGTAATAATAATAATAATAATAATAATAATAATAATAATAATAATTATTATTATTATTATTTATTTATTTATTTATTTATTTATTTATACTGGCAAAATTAAGGCCATACCATACACTCTACCAGGCGACAAAGTATGCAAGGAGTGAAAATTTAACAAAAAGTTAAAGATCAGGATACTAATATTACAAAAAATAATAGCATAACAAAATCGACACTAAACAATATGAAAATAATACCATAATAGAAAAAGGATAGTAATATGCGTTACAAGACCGGTATGTTGACGTTTTCATGTTCGAGGAAAAGATTGAAAAAGCGAAACGTAGTTGAGCTTTTTTAATTTCCGAGAACATGAAAACAAACATACCGCTCGTGTATCGTACATTATTCTGTGCGAAGATCCTTTATTACATACCTGAAAGACGAATTTCTAATTAGTTGCAATGAAATCTCCATCTTGGTTTCTGTTTAATGACGGCAACTTTGGAATACCAAAATATCTATCTTCAACATTGTTACTATAAAATATTTTCTGTGTTTACTATACTCCAGCAGGCCGTGATATACGTCTGTCTTTTTTTCCCCCAGTCTATAAATGCGAACTTAAAACAAACGGTAAGGTTATGTAATGATTTATTTTTCATTTTAATATTTTAACAATATTATTTATATAACATATTGCAGTAATAACATCGGCATCTGCAATCTTGTTGATTTTTTCACGGCTTCCTTAATGTTACTTGCATCAGAATGAAATAACTTTTGTGGAGTAGTAGACTTTACTTAACTTTTGCAAATATTTAAAAACAATAATTAACAGTGCAATTTAGGTGAAATTGCAGTGGTAAGTTTCCAATTTATAATTATTACTATGTTAAACGTCTCTAAAAATAATATGTTAAAAGCCTAAAGCAGTAAAGTGAATATGGCGCTTAAGCGGTAAGAAGAGGGAAATTGTTATGTGTGTTACTTTGGGAATACTGAATGTGGTATTTCACACTTACCGCGTATTGGTTTTGTGCGGAAGCCAAGCAAATACGCACGATCTCGCACAAAAGTGAAATACAGATCTAAAGATTGGAATATAATAAAAGCAACTCAATTTTTACACATAGTTAACAGGGAAAAACGTAAGGCAGGATACAACAAATGGAATGTGATCAAATAATAAAAAAGTACGAAATTGAAATAGAATCAAAAATAAAAATAGTGCAATAATAAAATCATCTGGCGATCAAGAGAACAAGAAAAAAAAAAAAGAAAGGAAGAGGAAGAAAAAGAAACACATATTTTTACAAAACTATCGCAGAAGTGAAAGAAATCTGAATTGAAAAAGTTTAACTTTAGTTCATTTTTGAAATTACATAATATCCGACAGTCTCTGACATGTTGTGGTAGAGAGTTCCAGAGATGAGTTGAAGAGACAGTGAAAGATGAAGAGTAGGAGGATGTTCTGTGTTTAGGAATGGAGAGTGTGATACGGTGTTGTGAGGGAGTATCTATTTCGTGATATGAAGACATGTGTTGAAAACGAGAAGCTAAGTAGGCCTAGATAGGGTTAAGGTTCTGAAGAATATTGAAGAGTAATGTGAGAGAGTGAATAGTTCTTCGTCCTTTGAGAAGGACCCAGGACAGCACATTTAGTGAAGGTGAGATACGGTCAAATCTACGGACGTTGCAAATAATGTAATGGATGTAGGCTAATGAATAGATAGCTAATGATGGACAGATGAGTAAATGGCTGGGTAGATATTGGCCACGAATATTTCTACTTAGAGAAAATTATATGGAAACATATATATGTCACAACAAAAGAACTAAACGTGATCTTTAGCTCTAGAATTTAATATTTTAATAAATTTATTCCACTCTCCTGGAGAATATAACTCATGTCGTTTATCACTTCTCGCTTCTTTCAAATTTTGTTGTCTCGATTACAAATCTAATACGCCTATACTTGAACATGTGACACCAGCAACTGCGTCGAGCTGACCACTGAACTCCATCAAATGTCGGAGTTATTAATGGACGAATGTCTCTATATTGTCCCCTATGACGATAAATAGCCCCTTTTTTATACCCGGCATACGTTTACCTTGATATTTCTCGTATAAGAAACTAAAAATTAATTTGTTATAATTGACGACAATGGTAGCAGTTGATTTATTAGACAGCTTCATTTCGCAGAACACGTCAGAGGGCTATCGTGGTGCCATCTACAGGGAGAGCGGAATGTGTCGTTTGTAACTATCGACTGTCAAATCATTTTTGATGCGACATGCCGAGACACTAAACCATCAGAAATGATAAATAGCAACGCCTGCAATCAAATGCCTTTGTCCTCATATAACCATCGTTTTCCATTTGTTCATGCATACAATTTATTCAAGAGACATGGTTGTAACTTAAGTCTGTAAACAAGATGTCTATCTTGTTTAATAAAGCATTACTATGTACCTTCATAAACTCGTCCTTAAGACACGAAGAAGAGAGAGAATCTGCTTTGTCATTCGTCATTTAGATGACGACCATAATCATGATTTTATAGAAATGAATGCGCTTGTTCGTTTTGTTTGTCGGAAAACACAGCAAAGTGAGTTAATGTCATGAATTGCAAGTCTAAAATATCATTAATTTTATCTAAGCCTTCTTTTCTCACAAAACAATTCCAACTTTTGAGGCAGATAGTAAGAAACTTTATTAAATACAATAATGTGAATGAGGTTATCGGAAGGCATTTTGCGAAAAATAGTCAAGAGATGTCCAAATTTGGCTACATAAAATTACAGCAAAACCAATACTCATGTTTAGTTCAGAACCATGGACCCTACGAAAGAATGATGAGAAAGACTGAAGACTAAATAAATGCTATTCCTCAGATCACTAATATCATAACGTGCAAAGATAAAATTTCCAACAAAAAGAAAGGAGAACTTGGTAATATGTAATAAAGTGAATGATATTAAACATTACGAGTTAAAATCGAAATAGCATTTCCAAAGATTAAGTGAATTTAGATTTCACTAAGAACCATTTTTTTTTACAAATCAAAGGTTGTAATCCGTGGGGGAGAGGGCTTACAAAATATATATATATATATATATATATATATATATATATATATATATATATATATATATATATATATATATATATATACTTACTTACAAATGGCTTTTAAGGAACCCGAAGGTTCATTGCCGCCCTCACATAAGCCCTCCAGCGGTCCCTATCCTGTGCAAGATTAATCCAGTCTCTATCATCATACCCCACCTCCCTCAAATCCATTTTAATATTATCCTTCCATCTACGTCTCGGCCTCCCTAAAGGTCTTTTTCCCTCCGGTCTCCCAACTAACACTCTATATGCATTTCTGGATTCGCCCATACGTTCTACATGCCCTGCCCATCTCAAACGTTTGGATTTAATGTTCCTAATTATGTCAGGTGAAGAATACAATGCGTGCAGTTCTGTGTTGTGTAACTTTCTCCATTCTCCTGTAACTTCATCCCGCTTAGCCCCAAATATTTTCCTAAGCACCTTATTCTCAAACACCCTGAACCTATGTTCCTCTCTCAGAGTGAGAGTCCAAGTTTCACAACCATACAGAAGAACCGGTAATATAACTGTTTTATAAATTCTAACTTTTAGATTTTTTGACAGCAGACTAGATGACAAAAGCTTCGCAACCGAAGAATAGCAGTTATTTTTCATATTTATTCTGCGTTTAATTTCCTCCTTAGTGTCATTTGTATTTATTACTGTTGCTCCAAGATATTTTAATTTTTCCACCTCTTCGAATGATAAATCTTCAATTTTTATATTTCCGTTTCGTACAACATTCTGATCACTTTGTCTTTTCGGGATTTACTTCCAAACCTATCGCTTTACTTCTTCTTCTTCTTCTTCTTCTTCTTCTTCTTATTATTATTATTATTATTATTATTATTATTATTATTATTATTATTATTATTATTAGAGGAGAAGGTGGAAATACGGGCTACCATTTTGTTTTCCTCATAATAATGGAAAATATTGTGACATATTGCTTGAAAATCTTCATTAACATACAGAGTAATTATTCATATACAGTTTTTCCAGTCTTAAAGGTCAATAGTTGCAATAGATATTTGCACACAAATACTTTTTGAAATAAATATGAACTGGTCCTATATAGGTAGTGGGGTCTAAATATGGGCTGCCACAAAAATTTGAAAATAAAATTGTAGAAAACAAAGAAACATAAGTAGGAAACTTGTGTCACATCAATGGCAATATTCTGTAACAAATAACTCAAATCACGATAGTGAAAATACGGGATGTGTTAACGTGGTGGTAATATGGGCTACCTATCCCATATTTGACACATAGCGGTAGCTCATATTAGCAGAATCGACTCATGAAGATTTCTATGATTAAGTATGGAAATTGTTGTTCTAAATAAATATTACTCTTACGCCATGTGATAGAGCTATTGTTAATCAGTGCAACACATCAAGCGTGATTTCTAAACACGAAATATATTTTTTTCAATAAAATTGAAACTGCATACCTGCAAAAACTTTGAAAATGATGAAAAACACTAAGAACACACCACATCCACACTACAAAGACAACTGGTTTGTCTCTTTGTGCACGCAGACTGATGGACACGAGATGTACTTTTAGAGCTTTTTCGCTAGGTAAAAACACCATATATAGTACAAAACGAGGAAGCCCATATTACCACTCCTACCCCATAATTCCACCTTCTCCTCTATTATTATTATTATTATTATTATTATTATTATTATTGTTGTTGTTGTTCTTGTTATTGTTATTATTGTTGTTATTATTATTAGTATTGTTATTATTATTATTATTATTATTATTATTATTATTATTATTATTATTATTATTATTATTATTATTATTATTATTATTATAGGAGAATTGAATATTACTCAAATTATTTCACTCTGTTCAATAGACATACAGTACTTAAATCTTACAGCAAATTGTAGGCCTACTTGTTTTTAGTTTTCATTAATTCCATTGCCCTAATTCATGTAGAGATGTTACACGCAATAATATGGTTTTCCACAAATTAGCTGTTATTTTTGTTACGTTTTCGGGTAACCACTCAGCTAAGAAAGAACTTTGAGAAATATTGCATTATGCGGACACCAAAGTATTTGAGCAAAATCTTCTATACATCCACTTCTCGTTTCTAACCTCTCAGAATCTGCCGAGAATCGAAATCACATTCTCTTCCTAAGAAGCCGTCATACAGCTAAACCACAACTGGGTTTCTAATCCCTTGGAATGCCTATTAATGCAGCTGGGCAGAAGTAAACACCTGAAGTGGCATATTTTCTTCTTGATCTCTCAAAGCTAAACGAAATGTTAATTTATGCAGATATTTGTTAGCAGTTTATTGCGTTATGTACGGGAGTGTACATTCCTATGCAGATGAGTGACGTTGGTTAAGAACAGACTGGATGGACGATTATGAGTTGATATCTTCCACTGTGATGGAATTGGTGTTAGAAAATGAAAGCCAAAGAATGAATCCTGCCTTCCCCGCGGTGCTGGCTAGATTCGTATTGTAACGACAAGGGAATAAAACTGTCCTATTGTCTTGTTGCATAAATTCTTATTCCCTCGACTTTTTGATCTTTCGGTCATGTCCTGTCAGAGTCGGGGCGAATGTAATGAATGGAATTTTATTTGTTACAGATGTTTCTTCTCAACACTTCGGTATTCGGCCCCCGGTCTCTCCGTCCCCTTGCCTCGTCACCGTCCTGGACACAGGTAAGTTGAAGTTCGCATGCTGTGTGAAGTCCGGCTTTGCTATAATTTGTGTTCTGACGGGTTAATATCGCAAAGTTTTATCTCCAAAAGAAAAAAAAAACTTCGAATTAAATCTGTCGCAATTTACGATTGTCCACTGTACATAGAATCTATTTATAGTCCGTCTATAAAATATTATTATTATTATTATTATTATTATTATTATTATTATTATTATTGCTGCTAGTATCACGTTTAGGAAAATATTTGGAGCTAAGAGGGATGAAGTTACAGGAGAATGGAGAAAGTTGCACAACGCAGAACTGCATACATTGTATTCTTCACCTGACATAATTAGGAACATTCCAGACTTTTGAGATAGGCAGGGCATGTAGCAAATATAGGCGAATCCAGAAATGCATATAGGGTATTACTTGGGAAGAAGGAGGGAAAAAGACGTTTGTGGAGGTCGAGATATCGATGGGAAGATAATATTAAAATGAATTTGAGAGAGATGGTATATGATGATAGAAACTGGATTAATTTTGCAAAAAAACTTCGAATTAAATCTGTCGCAATTAACGATCGTACACTGTACATAGAATCTATTTATAGTCTGTCTATAAATTATTATTATTATTATTATTATTATTATTATTATTATTATTATTATTATTATTATTATTATTATTGTATCACGTTTAGGAAAATATTTGGGGCTAAGAGGGATGAAGTTACAGGAGAATGGAGAAAGTTGCACAACGCAGAACTGCACACAATGTATTCTTCACCTGACATAATTAGGAACATTCCAGACTTTTGAGATAGGCAGGGCATGTAGCAAATATAGGCGAATCCAGAAATGCATATAGAGTGTTACTTGGGAAGGAGGAGGGAAAAAGACGTTTGTGGAGGCCGAGATATAGATGGGAGGATAATATTAAAATGAATTTGAGGTAGATGGTATATGATGATAGAAACTGGATTAATTTTGCAAAAAACTTCGAATTAAATCTGTCGCAATTTACGATTGTGCGCTGTACATAGAATCTATTTATAGTCCGTCTATAAATTATTATTATTATTATTATTATTATTATTATTATTATTATTATTATTATTATTATTATTATTATTATTATTGCTAGTATCACATTGAGGAACATATTTGGGGCTAAGACGGATGTAGTTACAGGAGAATGAAGAAAGTTACACAACGCAGAACTGCACGCATTGTATTCTTCACCTGACATAATTAAGAACATTCCAAACTTTTGAGATAGGCAGGGCATTTAGCACGTATGAGCAAATCCAGAAATGCATAGAGTGTTAGTTGGGAGGCCGGAGGGAAAAAGACATCTGGTGTGGCCGAGATGTAGATGGGAGGATAATATTAAAATGAATTTGAAGGAGGTGGAGGCTGGATTAATCTTACACAGGATAGGGACCGATTGTGGGCTTATGCGAAGGCGGCAATTAACCTCCGGGCTCCTTAAAAGCCGTAAATAAGTAAGTAAGTAAGTAAGTAATCACGTTATAGCAACATGCCGTCAAATAGCATTCAATTTTAAAATATCGCAATTATTATAGAGTGGGAGTCAGTTGTCTACCATTGTCAGCTTTCACAGGCACATTCCTTCCTCTACTGGAGCTAAATGACAGCTATGAGCAGTATGGGATGAAGATAAATGCAAATAAGACGAAGAGCATGGTCATAGGAAGAAAAATAAAGAAGATAAACTTGTGAATTATAAATGAGGCAGTAGAGCAAGTGGACAACTTCAAATACTTGGAGTGTACCATAAGCAGTAACATGAGCTGCTGCCATCGAATCAAAAGAAGGCTACCAACAGCCAAGGAAGCTTTTAGTAGAAAAAGGAGCTTCTGGAAAAGGAACTAAGGAGGATACTGGTGAAGAACTTTGTATGGAGTGTGGCATTGTATGGGACAGAAACATGGACATTACCACGAGGTGAAGAGAAGCGACTAGAAGCATTTGAAATGTGGGTATGGAGAAGAATGAAATGTGTGAAGTGGACAGACAGAATAAGAAATGAAGCTTTTGGGTGAAGAAAGAATGATGCTGAAACTGATCAGGAAGAGAAAAAGGAATTTGTTGGATCACTGACTGAGAAGAAAATACCTAGTGAAGGGTACACTGGAAGGAATGGTGAACGAGAGAGAGTTCGAGGCAGAAAAAGATAATCATTTGCGACGACAAAGAGGAAGGTAGAAAATAGTAAAGATTGGAGAAAGCTGGGTTTGCAGTGAAAGATCTAAGCTTGGGCAGAACACTATAAATGAATGATAATAACAACAACCCAATTCACTCCCGGTAACATTTTATTTAGAAATATGAACAGATTTCTTTCCTCCAGTTCTAAAGCCCAATTCCTTTTTGGTAGTTTCTTATAAACGTGTTCCAATAAATATGTAAGATCTCATTAAATTTGAAAATATCGGTTGTATTGCACTATTTATAGTACTTTCAAAGTCCACAACAATTTAATATGGATTGAATTTAAAAATTAATTTGAAAGATTCATCCACTAAAATTAAGAAAGCAGTTTCATACGTAGCTCATGCTTTGTTCTTATTGTTCTCCAAGCCTTGTAAAACGTAAGGTGTTGTAAGGCACAAAGCTACACCGTCTCAGTACTAATAAACTGTCACATGATTGCAATATTATCGCTTTCGCATAACCTATAGCTTGAAGTCGAAATTGGGCAAAATGTCATTCATTTCATTCGAGTAGTTTCTACCATGATTGAACTAGTGGGAGCTTTAAGTCAGAAAAGGAATAAGTTAGTAATTGAATATAAGTAAGGTTTTAAATACAGTTTTTATTGGTTACTTTACGACGCTTTATCAACTGCTATTTTTATCTAGTGTCTGAGTGAGATGAAGGTGTTAATGCCAGCGAAATGAGTCCAGGGTCCAGCGCCGGAAGTTACCCAGCATTTGCCCTTAATGGGTTGAGGGAAACCCCGGAAAAAACCTCAACCAGATAATTTGTTCCAACCAGGATTTGAACCAGGGCCCACTCGTTTCACAGTCTGGCATGCTAACCGTTACTCTACAGCGGTGAACTAAATAAAGTTTTCAAAGGACAATGAAGGGTGTTATACAAAGATGGACATATTAATTTAATATATATTATTTAATGTACCGAAGTACATATGATATTTCCATGCAGATATTCTGCGTCATCATACGATGAAAGAGTAATGGAACGGAGAAAATGCAGAATATCTGCATGGAAATATCATATGTACTTCAGTACATTAAATAATATATATGATATGCGTAAATCACTTCGTGATTTAAGACGGCGCTTATTCCGTCGGATCCCGGCCAACTAGTCACTCATAACGAGTGCATCTCAGCACATGTGTGGACTTCAGTCCTACGTTCATAGACATTTATGACGTAGTGCAGAGGGCGGCCACTAGAGGGAACCCAAGAGTTGGAACTTAAACTGAGACGATTCTGTCCGACGCCGGGGTGGGTATCCGGTGTGGCTTAGTGGATAAAGCATCAGCACGTAGAGCTGAAAACCCGGGTTCAAATCCCGGTGCCGGAGAGAATTTTTCTCCGTTCTATTGCTCTTTCATCATATTAATTTGAATTTATATCAGTCCGAAATCTGTAACCTAAGCGTAGCCTAAGTTGTATGTATCTCCATTGCATGGAGGGAACTTGGCTACCGACTACTAATGTTCACAATTTAAATCCTGAGAGAATGGTGTATGACATTCGTGAATTTGATTTTAGATGGGAGGGAATATAGCCGTAGGGTAAAGGTTTGCAATACTGTGATACGAGTAATATTGTGGTAGTTCTTTTTGAGAATTTCTTACAATTTTACTGAGCGAGAGAAGGACCGGTTTTGTGCAGCAACTTGTCCACGAACATTTTGGTTGGATGTGTAGAATTTCTATGTGTGTGTTGATGTCTCTTGTAGTCGTTGTTAGCATTTATCATGTGTTCTGCATATGTGGAAGTGTTTTGTAATTTTGTTATGGCTGTGATGTATTCTTTGTAACGGGTTTGAAATGATCTGCCTGATAACGCTAACCACACCTACAGAGATATCAACACAGACCTGGAAGTTCTACACATCCAACCAAAAAGCCAGAAACTAAACACACTAGAACATTACGAAATATACAGACACACAAAAACACCTCCAAATGAAATTCTCAGCACACAACTCAATTTCAGAACACACACACTCTTTGACTCCATATTACACTACACAAACAAACCCTCACAGTAAACCCAAACAAAAGGCGCCAAGACCAACAACAACCAGTTCTGAAGATGGTCAATAACAGGCTGAAACATGTTAACAAGATAATGTAACATTTAACACAAGAAAGTTTAATAATACGTTTTCTGAAGTGACAGAGTGTTAAAAGTAGTGTACAGTAATCAAGAGGTACAAGATGTAAAATAGTTAAATTTTACAATTTATGGCAAAAAATTAAAAAAAAAATTCTTATTTATATATTCAACTGATAATGGCTGGACTTATTCACACACTCATTGTTAATAAAATAGAGAAGAAAGCTTAAAAAAATACTCAAAATTGTACAAGATATCAGCGAAATCCATTTATTTTGCACAAATTACACCTCCTAAATTGAAACAATAAACATTTTCTAGATTTTAAAAATTGTTTAATAATCTAGAAATATTGTCTAATCACTATACGAAATTTCAGCGTTTTTGGTAGCGTACAGTCAAGTAATAGAAATAATTTGCAATTCATTTTTAGGGAATTTTCAGATAAGTCTACACTATTTCTAGATAGAAGATAATTTTTACTAAGAAACATAAAATATTACTGTAGAAAACTTCTGCCACACACTATTCTACTACATTCCTTCTAGATAGAAGGTCGACATCAAACATATCTTTGAATATTTTGTTAATATCCAAATACTACACCACTGCCACTTACTATAAGAAAACATAAAAAAAAAACAAAATATATATTCACATGAGGAGTTATTTATATTGAAATGAAATGATTAGCCTACAAATGTCCCGTTAAGGCCAAAGGTCTCCTCCTATAGAGGGAGAGCTCTTTTGTCTCACGCGGTGAGCTACTCCGCGTAAGTGATGTTTACATGCTTGGAATTGTTCACTTGGTTCACATTCTGCATTGTTTTGATATTGTTCGCTTGTTTCTGTCGCACTGGTTTTAGTCGCTGTTCACTTGTATTTGTAGTTTTTTCCAGTCTTCCCTATTTCTTGCTCTTCTTGACCAATGGCTTCCTACTCGTTCACTGAAGAGGTCGGCCCATCTTCTTCTTGGTCTTCCGCGTGATCTCTTGCCAATGCGGGGGTCCCATAGTGTGACTTTCTGCGTCCATCTTCCGTCTCTAAGTCTTGCAACATGGCCTCCCCACTTCTATTTGGTGTTGGTGGCTTGCAGTGCTGGATCTGTAACTGCTGACATCTTCTGTAGCACTTCGTTTGGAACTCTGCCCCTCAGTGATAAACCTAATATCCTTCTCAGCATCTTCCTTTGGCATATTTGGAGACTGTTACGAAGTTTGGCACTAAATACTTAATAATTTTCATATTCAGCAAGCACATCAACGTTGACTCACAACTATTAACATTCACATTATAAAATTAATATATGAGAGCTAACATACATAATATACATTTAATAACACTATGATCACATGCAACAACATAATACACAACATGGTTTTTATATGATATTAACAAACTTAATTTGTATATGAATTGTAAACAAGTCTCCATGCATTTTATTCCTATCAGTATTTGCCTTTTAATCATATAATATTTTTAATAAAACCACAAACGAATAAATGAAGGCTTATAAAATATATATTAAATCTTGTACTTGTAACTTTTAAGTTTTTAACTCTATTGACATTGTTATTCAAATGGTATGCAGAAAAAGAGGTTAACATATTGTAATTTGTAAAACAACCAACGTATCTGATGATGTCGCAATGAAGAGCGATGAAAACGTTAATACAAACATTTAATTATGTAATATAAAGGAATTGTACCTTGTATATGACATGTTATGTCAATGACGGAAAAAATAATAAATGCACTTAATTGAATAGAAATATTGTTTTTACGCTTAATTATTTGCATATTTATATTGTAATATTTGGTGATAGGCTACATAGATTACAATGAACTTGTTTCAAAATCTTGTCAAATCATTAGCAATATGGAACAATCTTTGACAAATCATTTTTAATATTGATCAATCGTTCACAAGATTTCTTGTGAAGTACTGAATTGGAGGAAAAATTTGATCTTGTGCAAGCAGGTTCAAAAATGAAGAATTCAGATAGTAAGACAAATAAAAAGATGTCATTTTATATGAATTTCAATTAATAAACCATCGTCTCACGTAATTATCATCAGTAATCTTTAACTTTTTGGTATTACGTTTTGTATCTAGTAGTATCAATTACGATACTGTAAATTATATGAGATTTGTTTAAACAAAACGACTGGGATGACAAGTTTTCGCCAAGTGTTTTAGTTTCCCTTCCCATTTCAATTTCAGAATTTCCCCATTATTGCCAAAATATAACATAACCCACTCTGAATGACCACTGAAGATTAGAAGGATCTTTGAACGAAGAATAGGAATTAAAAACAGAAGACGTGGAGGTTCGTGAGTGAGTAAACAACACGAAATATCTTAAAGAATATTATACACCCCTGGAAATATATACTACCTCTCTGTCTGGCTGTCAGTCGAGTGGGGAGGTCACGATAGCTTCCAGGAAAATGAAGCAATTGGAATTACTCTCCTGCGAACATTTGCATTTAGTCATTTAGAGACTGTTAAAAGTGGCCATCTGATTGTAGCCGACTGAAAAATTGTCGTACCACCTTTTCACCCCCCGGTACCCGTGCCATGATTCTATTCTGAATTTGATTACTGACCTGCACGATAATTCCTTCCTGAAACTTCGGCACGAAACATCTATCTCTTGTCACAGCTACAACACTTGAAATTTCTTTTTATTGGATTATTAAGAGGGAACAATAAAATTAATTATTTGAATGTAACAAAGAAGGAATAGACGTGACATAGGCCTATATATATATATATATATATATATATATATATATATATATATATATATAGTAGAGAAAAAATTTAGGCTATACATTTGTCTGTTTTCTTTCTTGAATATTGAAGATATTATTCTACGCTCTCTATTATCTCTAGCTCTACTTCTGGTCGTATTTCTTCTGCTTATATATCTATGCTTATTTATACTCTTGTGTCTAGATCTACTTATAAGGGTAAACCTCCAAATATGGCCTCGGCTCCAAATATAGTCCCTCTTTATATCTGAGCAAATATGTGGCGCAATCTTTCGGTAACCGTTGGGACTACTACAGTTGGATGCAATGACTATTATTATTGCGTTGTAGTCGTCTCAATAACCTGTTTACACTCTTGGTAAAGCATTATATTTTCGGGATATAGGGATATAGGTGAGTTTTTGTACGCATCATACTAATAATTGTACTACATTTATAAAAAGTCATTGTTTAAAGTAATTATTTGTTCTGTGTAACGGTTTAGTATAGCACTTCAACATATTTAAGCTTCAGTGTATATAAACCATCGTGGTGAACACAGTGTACCGCCATATTAAAAATAGAGAAGTAGCCAAATACCACCCTTTTCATGAATCCAAATATGGCCCCGGGGCGAAATTTAGACCCGATTACTTAATATTCATTTTACATTATGTTTTCCTTTATTTCAGATGTCGAAAAGAAGTTATGGCATAAAAATAAAATGATGGATGCAATTAACGCCGTAAACAATGATGAATTTGATAAGTGGCTAGAATGCACATCAAAACTGCGTTGTTTTCCATTATCAATCAAATTGTGTCCCTGATAGGCCGGAGTTACGAGAGAGCTGCAACAATGACAACCACTTTAATGGTTTTCTTGCATATTTCAACTGAACGAAAACATTTTTACAGATGTCGATTTCCTGAAGGAGAGGCTTGAAGTGTCAGCTATTACAAAACAAATTAATGCAGGAAGCTCTAAACGAAACGAAAACCCTCTCAATCAATCAGCACCGATGAAGAGTAAGATAATGATGTCTATGTCTCAACAGATGACGAAGATAGTGATGATATTCTAGAGAGCGATAATGACGACGAAGATGATGCTGATGCTACGTGCCCTGTTTGCCACAAGCGATATTCTGAAGACTATTACACTTTTACTACGTCACACTACTTTTGACCAATAAAACGGTACGAAAGGACGTATTTCAACCAATCATGGCTGCTTATCGCACAATTTTATCGTGTCCCTAGCATTTGTTTAATTTTATCGCGTCCCTAGCATTTGTTTAATTTTATCGCGTCCCTAGCATTTGTTTCTTTGTTTGCCAACATTTGAAACTATGCTGATCTGGACGTAAATATATATATATATATATATATATATATATATATATATATAAAATTACAAACCACTCCAGTCGATGCACAGCAGTTTCAAATATGACTCGCATTGGCATTCAAGAACAAGAATTAATAAAAATCACTTATCATACCTATGCATCTTCTGAAATCCGATTTACAAATAAATGAAGAGCACCATTCGGGAATCCTGAATAAGTTGAATGCACCATGTAGGCCTAAATCAACGAGTTCCACTTCTATTACGCTCACATCCTATATAATATCAATTGAACCACCAACCATATTCAAATTTGAAAATTGTACATTCAATAATTATTCCTTTTAAAATTATTCATTCGGAAATTCTGAATAAGTTGAATACACCATGTAGGCCTAAATCAACGAGTTCCACTTCTATTACGCACACGTCCAATATAACATCAATTGAACCACCAACCACATTCAAATTTGAAAATTGTACATTCAATAATTATTCCTTTTAAAATTATTCATGTTTATTTTTATATCATCATCGTTAATTAAAACTTTTCTAACACTTGTGTACAGTATATTAGTTAGGTTATGTTATAGCTTCTGCTATGTCATATTATGGATAGTCACGTATCAGAGATTGTTTAATATTAAGATTTATTGAAAATCATCTGTCAAGTGACGTTGAATACTGGGATTCGGATAATTGAAGTGGAATGTTGCATTTTAATAAAAATGAAACTGAATCAACAAAGCCTTCTTGACAAGTAACATTGCCATCGTGATCGTGATCGAGAACTTCTCGACGAGAAGGCATTGCTCACTACTGCCATCTAGCATGCATCTAGCGTAATATTTGTAATGTTGAGATGGTGCAATAATACATTTGAAGACAGTTGTATTTTCGGAAGTCAATTAATATTTTATTGTATTGGAGTACTTCGTTACTTCTAATCTTTATATACTTTCTTCTAATCTTGTAATAGTCAATTAAATCCCACTCGAGTTTTGATTTTCTCTAGATAAATCAAAACGTCTAGTGAGATTACTGTTGATAAAACAGGAGAAAAGCGGATTAGTTGCAGGAAAACTTTCAAATGCAGTGATGAAATATGCAATGGGAAACTTCCCAAGAAAAAAAACATTTATATGCAAAATTTGTGTGAGATAAATTACTAACTTTGATTGCGTGTTCATTTAATATGTGTTATTTTTCAAATAAATTAATTATTCTTCAAATAAATGCGCTGAAAAAATAAGTTTGTTTCATTAAAAATAAATATTAACGGGGCCATATTTGAAGCTACTACTGATCACACGGCCGAGAATTGTAGTGATTACAAAACCTTGCTTAATTTGCTACTTTACACCAATTAACAAATATAATTTTACTTTTCTATAATACTGGAATGAATGAGCAAAAATATTGAGTAAATTTTAAAATTCACAAAATTTTAATTTTGCCATTGTATGCAAATATGAAAAGGGGGCCATAATTGGCGACCTTCCCTTACTTCTATGCCTGTATATGCTTCTACTTAAAATATACTTTAATTCCTCTTCTAAGTCTACTTATACTTCCATATCTATCTCTACGTCTACTTCTACTCCTTACATTTACTCTCAACTTCGACGTCCACTCGTACGTCTATATCCGCATATACTTCTATTCCCAAATCTACTTTTAGTTCTTCTTCCAAGTCTAATTTTACTTCCACGTCTGTCTCAACTTCTTCCTCTACTACTATGCTTACTTTTACTCATAAGGTCTACGTCCACTTGTTTTAGTTATGATTATGTGTTGACTTTTTTATAAATTGATATAGGCCTACTCACATGGTTTAGTTTTGTTCAGTAGCATTGTAACATGTATTGTATTCAAAATTAGTCTGGCTGGGTGAAGAGAAGACCTGCTGGCCTTAGCTCTGCCAGACTAAATAAATAAGTAAATACTTTACTTAATTACTTACTTACTTACAAATGGATTTTAAGGAACCCGGAGGTTCATTGCCGCCCTCACATAAGCACGCCATCGGTCCCTATCCTGTGCAAGATTAATCCAGTCTCTATCATCATATCCCACATCCCTCAAATCCATTTTAGTATTATCCTCCCATCTACGTCTGGGCCTCCCCAAAGGTCTTCTTCCCTCCGGCCTCCCAACTAACACTCTATATGCATTTCTGGATTCGTCCATACGTGCTGCATGCCCTGCCAATCTCAACGTCAGGATTTAATGTTCCATAATTATTTCAGGTGAAGAATACAATGCATGCAGTTCTGCGTTGTGTAACAGACAATACTTAATAATAATAAAGATTATTATTATTAATATTATTGCTATTATTATTATTATTATTATTATTATTATTATTATTATTATTATTATTATTATTAGTGTTATTAGTATTATTATTACATAAAATAAAATTGCTACAATACCTTGATCTGCAACCCAATAATTATATATTCAATTGAAATAGGGTTCCCCATATTTTTTTTTAATTTTAGTAGGTTATTTTACGACGCTTTATCAACAGTTTAGTTATTTAGCGTCTGAATGAGATGAAGGTGATAATGCCGGTGAAATGAGTCCGGAGTCCAGCATCGAAAGTTACCCAGCATTTGCTCATATTGGGTTGAGGGAAAACCCCGGAAAAATCTCAACTAGGTAACTTGCCCCGACCGGGAATCGAACCCGGGCCACCTGGTTTTGCGGCCAGACGCGTTAACCGTTACTCCACAGGTGTGGACTTCCCCATATTAGACATTCAATAATAGTAATAGTAATAATAATAATAATAATAATAATAATAATAATAATAATAATAATAATAATAATAATAAAAGTCGTTAATATTTGTGAACATGTGTATTTTCTTCTAAAAAGTAGAAAATATGGTTGCAAAATATTTCTTATTGCAAATTTCATATGTGTAAGCACAAATTCAAACCACATTGAAACCAAAACATAATTTAATAGATTTTAATAGGCCAACAATATTGACAGTCATAAATGTTTCAGAAAGCATTTTGCATACATATAAATCCGGATCTATGCTTAGAGTACCACTACAGTAAAAATCACTTTCATTTCTCGGATGTAACATTTGATTTCACTGCCCTTGTTAGATTCTCCCTCACTCCTCCTGTGTAAGCCCTGTGTACCAGGTTGTAACAGAGATCTAAGGTATTATACCTGGCCAGGTTATCGTAAAGTAGTACGATTTTTTATTGTTCAGGGTTAGGATATTTTGTATGAGCTTAAGAAGGAAGCACACCGGCTTCATCCAGTGTCCTTCCCACAGTAAAGCCAAGTAGGCTCCTCCATGTATTCCATAAGCCATAAACTATAGAGCTTTATGTTTACAGCAACTCCCCAGCGTCGCATGATGCTACAAGCAATCCGTGCACCGTACTGCATATGAGAAGCGAAACGGACGCCTTGCATCAATTCGGTGCCCCGAATTTATGGAGCTGTAACAAACACTCTTAAACCATTACGATTCCAACAGCTAATTCTCTAATCATGTGAACTTGATGTTGAAAGTATTGCAACTTATTTTCTACTTTTTACAGCAGGCTATAGTATTCACATCAGGAATACAGCTACTGATTTATTTATTGCCTCGTTTGACTTACAGAGACGATTAAAAGATTATAAGATTATTAATGTATGTCTCAATCTTTATTTAGCTTTCCTCTGAAAGTACGGATGCAAAAAAAAAATTATATGTAATGCTACTATAATAGATTTTATGCTCGACCATGCCGAAATGTAGTAATTATACACCTGGTAATAGCCCTTTAATGCACCTCATTAAAGTACACATATTCATTATACTTCAGTTGTTTAGCCAATGAGAAATCACCATTGTACCATTATAAAACCGCAAGTATCGATTATTCTCGGATATGCAATCGAAAGACAATTAGCGAAACGTCACGGAGGCTGGAAATCCAATTCTGTCGCAGAAGGTTATGTTCTGTTACTATAATAATTCGCGTTAATTGTAAATAATATTCAAATAAATTCAATTTGTCATCTCGTTTTTCAATTCTAAATCAATTTCCGGGTTATATCAATATTAATGTTCATGTTATTCTCTAGATTATATCAAGGTCAATGACATTCGTCCCTCGGAAATAATCAATACTTTCGCGTCTGCGCACATCTCACAATTTAGAAGGTCAGTTCCGCTCTTCACTTAGATAACCATAACATGAATACTTATGAATAATTTAAAGTTAGAAATGTGGTCGAGCATAAAAAGTCGTATGAAACTTACCTATAATGGTAATTAAGACGCTCGTACGAAAATTATGAAACTCGCTTGCGCTCGTTTCATAAAAAGACATACACGCGTTTTAATTACTACCATCATAGGCTCGTTGCATAATGTACTATTAATGTTTCATTTAACGCCTTTTTTAACTACAGAGATAATTCAGAAACGAGTAAGTGGTAACTGCAATCGAAATTATTTTAATTTTGATATGAAAAGACGGAATAATAGACGTAACTCTGATTACACTCAACAACAAGAATTTTGCTCCGACTTAAAACAATATATCCCTTACGGTTTGGTGTGCGCTAAATACGAAAATGCATCTGTTTTCTTCGTATCACGTAAGATTTTTAAAATATACTATGATTTCACTTTTCGATAAGCGTTCTCCTAGAAAACATCTGGCGCGGGTTGGGGATTGTAAACCAAAACAAAAGCTAATGCATTTTGTGAGTTTATTACCTATTTCTGGTTTCTTATAGTTGTTACCATGTTATTTTGTAGGCCTACTTCTAATAAATAAATATATATTGGTCCCTTTTATTCAGTAAATATCATAACGGTTCAAAGTGAAGTATATGCAATGAACAAACAAGGGTGTGGTTTTCAGTATTTAAAAGGAAGGTTAACTAGTTTGAGTGAAGGCATTTTCATCCGTCCACAAATTCACAAAGTTATGGCTGACTCATTGTTTAAGGAAAAACTTTCCATTACAGAGAAAATGGCATGGCGCACTTTCAAAGTTGTTTTGCTCAAATTTTCTTTGAAATTCTAGGGCAGACAACAACATGGAAATTGTGGAAACCATGTTGAGTGCATATGAGAAAATGAGGTGTAATATGTGTTTCAAAATACACTTTCTACATTCTTATTTGGATTTTTTTTTCCTCCTGACCTTGGAGCGGTACGCCATGAGCATGGAAAGGTGATATAAAGGCAGATCATCATCCAGCATGCTTGCAGACTATTGTTGGTTCCTTGTAAAAGACAGTCCCGGGTTTGGTTGTAAGCAGAAGTCATCCAGAAAATCTTTTTAAATAAGTTCAAATTTCGATATATTCCTCATTATACACATGACATATTTTTATTGTTGTGTATTTTTTGTTTTAGGCCTAAACTATGTAACAACATTTTTGTATCCAGTACACATTTTTCAAGCATTTTGAGGCATTTTGAATCCCTAGTCTGTCGTAATTTTATCAGTAGCAGTGAAAAATAAAAAAAGAAGTTTTTTCATAAAAAATTAATTTACTTTCCCCGGAAAATGGTACGTAATGGAGCAATTTCGATTTTAAATCTGGACTTAGGGCACACATGTTAGTAATATTAGTAATATTTTTATTTCAGAGCAAGACAAATATGAAAAATTTGTTGTTCTGTGTTATTTGCTTTTCGTCTTCTTTCTACGAAATAATTCAGACGCGATAAAGTGATAACCAAGCCCCGAAATCTTACGTTCGAACCAATTCTGTTGCTTCCCGTTACTGTCGAAATATCACTTTTCTTTCTCGTTTTATGTACTAACGAAAACATATTTAAATTTGATAGAACCTAAAAAGATCTAATTCATAGTTTAGAACCTAAAATTATCTATTTTGCTCGTCAGAACTTAGAACGACCTAATTCATTATATTTAACATAAATATCTGCATTTTCTTTATTTTCAAGTCACTGTCGAACTCGCTAAAATAGAATAGCATTGCCGTTCATTGCAGAGTAAATACCTTACTTTAGACGGCTTTCTTTACTAGGAAAGCTCTACAATGCAGCGACAATGTATTCAGAGGCCGACAGTCTATAGAAACACCGAAATAATTTTCAAAGAAAATGCATATGTCAGATGTGGTACAAACACGTGATCATGACTTGGGAAAATAATAGCCAGTTATCTATCCTCCTAAGACATGAGAAGTGCCAACAGTTATCGTTCAGTAGTGAGCTAGTGATGCAGACTTCAACATTGTTATTCGTTTTCTCAATTAAAGGGATTTTTTTTATTAAGCATGATCCCTTTAATTGAGCAAATTTAATTATAATGTACGAATAGGAATCCACTCTAGCACTAGACCACTTCTTGAGGATTTATATGAGTAGGTTTTACTTCTGAAAATCTGTCAAAATGTTTCAATGTGTGATGTTACGAAAACTAAGACAATGAGTGGTTTGTGTGTGTAATAATTTAATAAAAATACAGTATTGGAAACAAAATAGACTATTAAAACGTATTAACATTGGTAAATAGTTCCATAAAACATTAAATATAACCACGTGAATCATAAGGTGAATGAAAATTTTACAAGATTACAAATACAATAAGTATCCGGTATAGAGGACATTGCATGTTTACAAGAAGATAATTCAATAATTTCTTATCTTGATGTAAATAATTATCACTTTAATTAATATGTATAAATACAAAGTGATGACAAATTCCAGCAAAAATAATATATTATATTCACATCTTATTCTATTAGTGACAACAAATAAAAATGTCTGTCAACAATAAGAGATTTAGGTATAACATTTCACAGTAACCTAATTTTCAAGACCAATATTAGAACAATTAATTAATTATTAATTCTGCTTAAAAATCACTGAGGTTTGCAATTCAAAATTATTAACGCAATCATCTCCTACTCTTTAACTTCAAAATCATTTATAAGCAAGTTGAAATATGAGCCGTTCAGAGCAGAAGTGGTGTAAGTCAAAAATGAGTAATGAGGGTTAAAGTAAACATTCTGTAATATACAGCGCAAAGTAGCAATTAATATTAATGCAAATCTATTCTTTCAGGTAAAGCTCCCTGTAAAGCACATTTGAATAATTTCGAGGGAAAAATTGTTCCGATGCCGGGTATCGATCCCGGGACCTCTAGTTGAACGTACCACCGCTCTACCAACTGAGCTACCCGGGAACTCCACCCGACACCGTATAAAGCAGATTTGAATAATTTCAAGGGAAAAATTGTTCCGGGGCCGGGTATCGTTCCCGGGACCTCTGGTTGAACGTACCAGCGCTCTACCAACTGAGCTACCCGGGAACTCCACCCGACACTCCACCCGATACCTGAAAGACTAGATTTGCATAATATATACGTCACTGTGTACGTTAACAGAAAACCACAATTCCAAGTCACACAGAGATTGTGTGCACTCGATGTGGGTCTCTGGCGTTTCGTCAGCCCACGCGAGTTGTGTGGATAGAAAGGGAAAATTTGAGACGCTGTCGGGTAGAGTTCTCGGGTAGCTCAGTTGGTAGAGCGCTGGTACGTTCAACCAGAGGTCCTTGGATCGATACCCGGCCCCGGAACAATTTTTCCCTTGAAATTATTCAATTAACGTTCAATTTATTTAAACTATTAGTAATCAGTGGATAGTAAAAAAGACATATTAATTGCTACTTTGCGCTGTATTTTACAGAATTTTTACTTTAAACCTCGTTACTCAATTTTGACTTACACCATTTTTGTTCTGAACGGCTCATACGCTACATTTATTTGGAAGAAGGAATGATTAGACGAAGAAATGAAGAGCTGATTAGAAGAAGAGATGAAGGTATGACTAGACGGAGAGATGATTGGATGAAGCAATGGAAAAGAAATGATTAGATGAAGAGATGAAGAAATGATTATACGATATAAAGAAAATATGTTTAGACGAAGAGATAATTAGACGAATAAATGAAAAAGAAATTATTAGACGGAGAGATGATTGGATGAAGCTTTGAAAACAAATGATTATACGAAAAGATGAAGAAATGATTATACAAAGATATAAAGAAAATGTGATTAGACGAAGAGATAATTAGACGAATAAATGAAAAAGAAATTATTAGACAGAGAGATGATTGGATGAAGCCATGAAAAGAAATTTTTAGACGAAGAGGTGAAGTTATTAAACAAAGATATAATCATACGAAGAGGTGATTATACGAAGAGCTGAAGATATGACTGGACAAAGAGATAATTTGTTTAAACTACGAATAAGAAATTATTAGACGGAGAGATAAAGAAATGATTATACAATGATATGAAGAAGATATGATCGAACGAAGATATGAAGAAGAAACAGTTAGACAAAGAGATTGTAAAAGTTATGGAAAAGAAATTATTAGACGAAGAGATGAAGAAGTGATCAGACAGTGATATGAAGAAGATATGATCGGACGAAGAGATGAAGAAGAAATAGCCAGGCAAAGAGATAATTGTATGAAGTTATGAAAGGAAGAAACGATTAGACAAAGGAATCAAAAAGAGATGGTTAGACAAGGAGACGATAGGATCAAGATATGACCGAGAAATGATTAAACGAAAGATGATTAGATGAAGAGATGTAGAAAAGATAAGAGAGATGATTAGATGAAGCTATGAAGATAAAATGATTATACAAGGAGGTAAAGAAATTATTAGAGAAAGGTATGAAGAAGGGATGATTAGACCAAGAGATAAAGAAAAAAAAGTTGAAGAGATGATTAGTTATACCTATGAAGAAGAAATTATTAGTTGAAGAGAAGACGAAGAGATGGCGGAATCTGTATGATGTCGAACCCTAGACACTTGTTGTGGGGAAACTGTCAGATAGCCTTCAACATGAGTTATATCTTTATTATTTTTAGCTCATCTCTTTGCAAAGGACGTGTCTTTTATAAACACAGATCATGTTTCATTGTGAAATTTATGTCCTCAGAATTATAATATTAGCCTTTGTGTTTTGTTCGGGAACTTTTCCAATTTGTATCTCTCTATTAAAGCAGAGGTCCGGGTTTTGCATTGTTCAACAGCGACATAGCGGTGACCAGTCCATCAATAATGCTACT